>NW_024581097.1:403304-407542 GCF_017639235.1 Corvus kubaryi | reverse complement strand
CCAGCTCCGCTCTCCTGTCAGGGAGTTGTGGGGTGAAAAGGTCCCTCCTGAGCCTCCTTCGCTCCAGGCTGAGCCCCTTTCCCAGCTCCCTCAGGAGTTCTCCAGACCCTTCTCCTGCTGGCCCAGCCCTTGGCCAGCTCTGGCCACGCTCCGGCCCCTCAGTGTCCCTGTGGCCGTGAGGGCCAGAACTGGACCCAGCACTGGAGGACAATCCCAGGTGCCATCGGCCTTTTGCCCACCTGGGCACACCTGGGCTCGTGTCCAGCCGCTGGCACAGCACCCCAGGGCCTTTCCCAGCTTTCCAGCTCCTATTCCCCCAACCTGGAGCATTCCACGGGGTTGGTGCCTTGTCGACCCACTGGCCTCAGCCCATGGATCCATCCTGTCCAGATCCCTCTGCAGAGCCTCCTCCCTTCCAGCAGATCAATATCCCACCCAAGCTGGTGTCATCCACAAACCAAGGCGCCCTCAATCCCCTCACCCAGATCATGGATAAAGACATCACACAGGGCTGTCCCTGACATGGCCACCACCTGGACATAGCCCCATTCCCCACCACCCTGTGGGCCCAGCCACCAGCCACGTTTTAACCCCAAGGAGTGCACCCTGTCCCAAAGGCTTTCCTGGAGTCCACAGCCTACATCT
Organism: Corvus kubaryi; assembly: GCF_017639235.1. Taxonomy (NCBI): domain Eukaryota; kingdom Metazoa; phylum Chordata; class Aves; order Passeriformes; family Corvidae; genus Corvus; species Corvus kubaryi. The sequence goes on along the minus strand of NW_024581097.1, from coordinate 406,897 downwards.
ACAGCCTTTTTCCCTCATCCATGATTCCCTGTTCCTGCCTGCTGCAGGGAAGTGAGGAGCCCCCCTGAGGGGAACCCTGAGGGGATGAAGGGGTGACCCTGCAGCCGACTGAGCCCAGCACAGTGCTGACCCGGGCTCGTGTCCAGCCAGGCTCTGGGACAGGAAGGAAAGGAGGGAACGGGCAGGTGGTGTTCCAGGACGGGGTATCAGCGCCGGGATCTTCCCGGGAGGAAGGCTCCACCCTGGGGCCACGATTTCCAGGGAAGGGCAGGCAGCAAAGCACCACAGAGCAGCAGTTTCACCAACAATAAGCCACAACTTTATTAACCGATAGAAATAGTACAAATTTTAAATTTAGTTGTATTTTACTCTTCTCTGAAACACCAAAAAAGGCTCCTCCCTCCGGCGGCTACATCGTCAGCTCCTGTGGGGAGAACAGGAGTCAGGAGCCAGCCCGGAGCCAGCAGCTGCCCCCCAGGAGCCCCCCAAACCTGCTACCCCCCACCACTCACCATTATCGCGTTTACGATGTCGTTACTGTTGTTCTTGAGGGCTCGCACGGCCTTCGCCCGCGACACGTTCGCCTGCGACATCACCAGCTCGATGTCTTTCACCTCCACGCCAGTTTCGTCAACCTGAGGGAGAAACAGAGCCCAGGATTAGTGCCAGCTCTGAGCCTGGCATGGGCTGGGATTGCCTGGATTGGAAGCCAGGAGGCCAGGCCTGCACTGCACACACCCCCAGGGAAGGGCCCTGCGCTCTGCCTTTGGCAGAGACACGGATGAAGGAGAGGAATGCATGGATTAACCCAAACCACAGCCCCACAGGAGCCCGGGGAAGGCGTTACCTCCTCTTCCTCGCTCTCCTCCTGCACGGTGGGGGTCTGTGTGTTTTCCTGGATGTTGGAAACAGGTTCTCCTTGCACTTTGAACTTTTCAGCAGCCGCCAGCTGAGCCTGCTGGGACAAGTCTTCGATCTGCAGGAGGGAAGGGAAGGAGCAGTGAGGCCAGTCCTGGGCAGTGCCAGCACATTCCCTAGGCAGGAGCCACACGGTGTACAGGTGACAGAAAGGAACCCTGGCACAGGGTCCTGCTGGCTCCAGAGTGGGCTCACCTTGGCCTCGCCAAAGACGATGTAGGTGTCTGACGCCGGGCTCTTGTACACATCTGGCTTTGTGATGACAAAGAGGATGTTCTTGGATTTCCGGATGGTGACTCTGGTGACTCCTGTCACCTGGCGAAGGCCCAGCTTGGACATTGCCTGAAAAACACGAGTGAAAGGTCAGTGAGGGAAAGAAGAACTCTGGAGCCAGCCCAGATGTGCCCACTCCTCTCTCCAGAGCCCCAGATCCAACATTTGCTGCATGGATACACATGGAAATGTGCTTTTACTGCCACGGAGCAGCACTCCCAGGTGGTCAGCTGGAAGGAACGCTCCAATCCCAGGACTGGTGAGATCCCCAGTGTGACTCTGAGCCCCGGGGCTGTTCACCAGGGACAGGTGAAGCCTCACCTTCCGAGCTTTCTTCTCGCTCCGGCTCTGTTTTGCTTTGCTGACGGGTTCTTCATCTATTTCGGCTGCTGCTGCGAGCTGCAGGGAGGGAAAACCAGAGGGATCCGTGACAATCCTGGGGTGACAGTCCCTGGCAGGGACTCTGATCCACCGTGGATGGCGTGTGCCACCTGCCCTACCTGCGCCTGCTGTGTCGTGGCCTGTGTGGAGTCCTGCTCTTCGAGCTCTGGTACGGATTCATCGCTGTCGGACTCTGTGCCAGACCCTGCAGAGAGACACATCCCTCACTCCTCCCACCTCAGGAAGGTCCAGGGGATGCAGCCTTTGCTGCTGGTTCCCAGTGCAGTCAGTCACCAGTCAGCCCAGTTAGGTGGTGGAAGGAGCATTCCCTGCACTCCAAATGCCATCAGCAGGGTGGCATGAATGGATTCCCAGCCTCTCCCCACGGTGGGAGCCAGGTGCCAGAGCCCCACAGGTGCCCGGAGGCTCCGGAATGAGTCCCCTGAGGCAGTTCCAGCCTGTGGCTCCAGCTCAAGGAGGAGGTGGGTGGCACTCCTGGGGTGCTGAGGTGGCAGCAGCCCGGTGTGACAGGGCCCCTCTTGACACCCCTCAAACCCAGAGCTGAGACACGGCACCGAGACCCCACTCACTGAGCCCTCGGGGCTGCTGCACATCCGTGGCAGGGGTGATCTGGGATAACCTGGAACCCCCTCCTGGGAATAGCACCTCTGGGTGCCCAGAGGGCCACCAGCTGCAGTGCCACCACCAGTCTCTGACCCATAGCACTGACCACGCCAGTGACCGAAGCAGAGCCGGGTGTCCCCAGCCCTGGAGGCCAGAGGTCACCTGGAGGTGACCGCGATGCTCCCGTGCAGCCATTACCTGGATTCAGTCCTGCTTCCTGCTCTGGGAAGGGCCTCTGTGCCCACGGCACACAGGAGCCCTGGCAAAGCTCTCTGCAGGTGTCAGGGTGTGCCCAGGGTTCCCAACACTTCAGGCAGAGCGTGGGGACAGCCCAGTTTGGCACCAGCACTGCCCACAGCCCCCCTTCCGCCGCCGGCCGGACACAGGGACACCACGTGGACACCACACACAGCAGGGACAGGCACGTGGCAGCTCCTCCCGAGCCTCCGTGTGAAGCCAGCTCAGCTCGCAGTGCCCATGCCACAAACCACACCGTGCTCCGTGCCCGAGGACACGCGTTAGTGACCACCGGGACCGTGCTGACCCCCGTCCCTCCCCGTGCCCCGGCTCACCGCCTGCTCGGCTCAGTCTACCCTGACACGCCGGGGCCCCAGGCGGGGTTAGTATCCCGTGGGCAGCCAGTGACACTCCATGCACACGGCAAACCGCGGCCGCAAATACCCTTGTCATTCTTGAGGACGGGCTGTGGCGCCGGGGGGGCCAGGACCCCCGCGGGGGGAGAGAGCTCCAGCAGCACGGGCGGCTCGGGGGGGAGCAGAGGCGGCAGGTCCTCCTCGTCAGCGCCGAGCGGGGCCTTCGAGGGGGGCTTGGGCTGGGGGAGGCGAGTGGCCGGCTTGGCCACCTTGTTATTGGGGAGGGGCTGCTGCTTCTTGGCAGGGGGAGCGCTCGGGGCAGAGCCGGGACGGCCGGCATCAGCTTTTGTAGGGGTTGGGGCACCAGGAACACCCGTGGCTGCAGCAGGAGCTGTGGCTGGAGCTGCAGGAGTTGGAGTGGCCTTGACAGGGCTCTTTGGAGATGCCTTGGCCTCAGCAGGGCTTTTTGAGGGCGTTTTGGCCTCAGCAGGGGTGGCTGGAGCTGGGGTGGCTTTGACAGGGCTCTTTGGGGGTGTTTTGGCCTCAGCAGAGGCCACTGGAGATGAGGTGGCTTTGGCAGGACTCTTTGGGGGTGCTTTGGCAGCAGCAGGGGTGGATGGAGCTGGGGTGGTTTTGGCAGGGCTCTTTGGGGGTGTTTTGGCTGCTGGGGGAGCAGCTGGAGCTGGGGTGGCTGTAACAGGGCTCTTGGGAGGCACCTGGGCAGGAGCCGGAGATGTTTTGGCCTCAGCAGGGGTGGCTGGAGCTGGGGTGGCTTTGACAGGGCTCTTTGGGGATGCCTTGGCA
>NW_024581097.1:403005-403294 GCF_017639235.1 Corvus kubaryi | reverse complement strand
TGGGGTGGCTTTGACAGGGCTCTTTGGGGATGCCTTGGCATCAGCAGAGGCTGCTGGAGCTGCGGTGGCTTTGACAGGGCTCTTTGGGGGTGCTCTGGCCTCAGCAGGGGTGGCTGGAGCTGCAGGGATTGGGGTGGCTTTGACAGGGCTCTTTGGGGGTGCCTTGGCTGCTGGGGGGGCAGCTGGAGCTGGGGTGGCTGTAACGGGGTTTTCTGGGGGTGCTTTGACCGCAGCAGGGGTGGCTGGAGCTGGGGTGGCTTTGACAGGACTCTTTGGGGGTGCTTTGGCC
>NW_024581097.1:402760-402995 GCF_017639235.1 Corvus kubaryi | reverse complement strand
AGAGGCCACTGGAGCTGGGGTGGCTTTGACAGGACTCTTTGGGGGTGTTTTGGCCTCAGCAGGGGCAGCTGGAGCTGGGGTGGCTTTGACAGGACTCTTTGGGGGTGCCTTGGCCTCAGCAGGGGCAGCTGGAGCCAACGGCGCAGGAGCCACAGGAACAGATGGGGCAGTGACGGGGCTGCCCTTGGGAGACTTCTTGGCTGCTCCAGGGGAAGCTGGAGCTGGGGTGGCTTTG
>NW_024581097.1:402104-402750 GCF_017639235.1 Corvus kubaryi | reverse complement strand
GGGGATGGCTGGAGCTGGGGTGGCTTTGGCAGGGCTCTTTGGGGGTGTTTTGGCTGCTGGGGGAGCAGCTGGTGGAGCTGCAGGAGCTGGGGTGGCAGGGGCTGGGGTGGCAGGGGACGGGGGAGCAGCAACAGGGCTCTTGGGAGCAGCTTTGGCTGCAGGTGGGGTGGCTGGAGCTGGGCTGGGGGGAGTTGGAGTGGCAGCTGGGGCAGCAATAGGGCCCTGGGGAGCATCTTTGGCTGCGGGAGGGACAGCTGGGGAGGGTGGAGCTGCCATGGCCAGTGTGACTGGGGCAGAGGGGGCAGTGACCAGGCTCATGGGAGCTGCTTTGGCCACAGGAAGGGTGGCTGGAGCTGCCACTGCTGGTGTGACTGGGGCAGCAGGAGATGTTTTAGCCACAGGAGGGGTGGCCAGAGGTGCCACAGGCGATGTGACAGGGACAGAGGGGACAGCTGGGGCAGTGACCGGGCTCAGAGGAGGTGTTTTGGCAACAGGAGGGGTGGCTGGAGCTGCCATGGCCAGCGTGACAGGGACAGAGGGGGCAGCCGGGGCAGTGATTGGGCTAAGGGGAGGTGTTTTGGCCACAGGAGGGGTGGCCGGAGCTGCCACTGCTGGTGTGACAGGGACAGAGGGGGCAGCTGGGGCA
>NW_024581097.1:396965-402094 GCF_017639235.1 Corvus kubaryi | reverse complement strand
GAGCTGCCACTGCTGGTGTGACAGGGACAGAGGGGGCAGCTGGGGCAGGGACCGGGCTCCCAGGAGCTGGTTTGGCCACAGGAGGGGTGGCTGGAGCTGCCATGGCCGGTGTGACAGGGGGGCAGCTGGCAGAGGGGACAGCAGGCACAGGAGCTGCTGCAGGGAGCATGGGGCTCGCTGGAGGCCCTGGGACAGAGACGGCAGCTCCCAGAGCAGGTGTGGACAGGGCAGGAGCCACAGGAGCTGCCGCAGCTACAGGCGCTGCCTGAGGGGCCGGACTCCCAGGAGAGGTCCTGGCCACCGAGGGAGGGACTGGGTGTCCCACAGCTGGGACCACCGGGGCAGGGCCCACGGGACAGGCCTTGGCAACAGAAGGAGCAACTGGGACCAGTGGTGAGACTGGAGCACCAGGGGCTGGGCCTGGTGGGGCAGCAGCAGGATGCCCAGGGGACATCCCAGCTGGCAGCAGAGGGATAGGGGGTGACAAGGGAGCTTTGGGGGCAGCTAGGAAGATGGGTGGAGAGATGGCACCGACCAGGGCCGGGCACTGGGTTGGAGCTGGGGCTTGGGGAGAGGCTGGAACAGAAGCCAGTGGCGTGGAAGCAGGAATTCCAGGAGACACTGGGACTGTGGGAAGTGGGGGTGATCCCGGGCTCTGGGGACACACTGCCATGGTGGGAGCAGGCAGCAAACTGGGAGACACTGGTGGGGGAGATGCCAGAAGGGGACGGGATGGGGGAGGTAGGAGAGGGGATGGGGCTGTTCCAGAGGCAGGGAAAGGGGCTGGGGCTGCTCCAGCGGCAGGGAGAGGAGCTGGGGCTGCTCCACAGGCGGGGAGCGGGGCCAGGGGTGCAGCTCCCACAGAGGCAGCAGCGGGAGCAGCTTTCATGGGAGACGTGAGAGCAGCTGGGAGAGAACTGGGGCTCACTGGGGGGGCGAGGGGAGCCACTGTCACTGCAGCAGAAGCAGCAGCCAGGCCAGGTGACACTGGAGCCGAGAGTCCTGGAGACACTGGGCTAACAGGGGCAGGCCCTGGAGATCCTGGGGCTGCAAAAGCCACCGGGGAATGCGGAGCGGGAGGAGGGGCAGCGGTGACTGGGCCAGGCAGAGCCGGGGCAGGGGGCTGGGGGGGCACGGAGAACACGGGGATGGCCGCAGCTGGGACCACGGGGGGGGACACGGGGCCCGGGGGGCCCGGCAGAGCTGTGGCAGCGCTGGGCGGCTGCACCGGGAGAGCCTGGGCGGATGGAGATGGAGTCAGAGGTGGGGAATGAGCAGCATGAAGAACAGCTAAAGGAGAGAAACACAGTGAGCCATGAGAGGAGGGAGGGAGGGAGAGAGGGAGGGAGAGAAGGAGGGGGCAGGCAGCCAGCCCTGGCTGTCCTCTGGCCTCTGTGCCTGGCTGCTGGCCCAGCAGGCACCGCCTGGGCTGCCAGGGTCAGCATGGACCGGAACGCTCATCCCCTTCTAGAACCCAGCACCGATTTTCCTGAGAACCCTGGAGTGGCAGGAGGCACTCCCTGAACCACCAGGAAGCCCCAGGGATGCAGGGACCCAGCTCTGCCCTACCAAAGGGACTGTCACAACCTCCGTGGAGTCCCAGAGGTCTGGCAGGACCCGCAGGGCTGCTCCCGAGCCTGGGGTCACCCCCTGAACTGCTGGGAGCAGGGGGGAACAAAGGCCCACCCGAAAAGAGGAAGGAAAAGTCAAATATCACCCACTGGCATGTGGAATTACTCCTGGAGCGCTCTGGAAGCCCCCTCCCTCCAGCTGTGGGTGACATGGGCAGGTGCCCTGAGGGCACAAGGACATGGGGGTGGTGGGGCCAGGCCCCCCAGTGCCCCCCAGTTCCCTGGAAGCTGTTAGGGTTAATGGAACTGCAACCCCCATAATGGCACACGCTGGTTAATGCGGCACACGAGGGGTTACAAGAGGGTCCCGAGTACCTGGAGCAGGGATGGGAGCAGGAACGGGGGCAGCTGGAGCTGAACGGGGAGAACAACAGTTTATTAGGGCAAGTCCCACTGACCGGGAGCACTTGGCTTCCAGCTCCAAGGGAAGCTGGAGAGAGCCTGGCCATTCCCAACACCATTCCCAATGCCAGCTGGTGATCCAAGGGCACCGCTCAGGCAACAAGCCATGAGAGGGCTCAGCTTCCAGCTCCTGAGCCAGAGCTGAGAGCCTGGAGAGAGCTCTGACATTCCCAATGAAATCCCTAACGCCAACCAGCAATCAAGGGGCACTGTTTAGGGACGAGGCCATGGGAGCACTCAGCTTCCAGCTCCGAGAGAGCCTGAACAGAGCCCTGACATTCCTAACGTCATTCCCAGCACCCACTGGAGATCCAAGGGCACCACTGAGGGAAGAGCCCAGGAGAGCCAGGGAGGGCAGTGCTGGTCCAACTGGTGTAACCGGCCCCGCTGCCGGCTGGGAGAGCAGAACCGGCCCAGCCACGGTGCCGCCCTTTGGCAGCGTGTCACGGCACCGGCAGCTCCGGAGCCCAAAGCCAGCCCCATTCCAGGGATCCTGTCCCTCCCAGCTCCAGGCCAGGTGGCCCTGCCAGGTGCTGTGTCCCTGTCCCACCCTGGGATCAGGGTCACACTCGTGTCCTGCTCTCGCTGCCACCCAGGGCAGTGACACGTGCATGGAATGCAGGGAATGACATCCCTTTCCCTGCCCCAGGAATGGGGGACTGAAAAATGCTTCTAATGCCCCGTTTTACCCCAAACTGCTCCAAAGCACAGGGCCGTGGGAAGGATGGGAAGGCCTGGAGCTGGACATCAGTGCCAGTGGGTGCCAGGGCACTTCCTGCTCCAGGGAACGTCCTGGTGCCTCTGAAAGGAGCAACAAGTCCTGCCAAGGGCTGCGCTGGGCCTGGGCCCGTCACAGAACAGGCTGTGCAGAGCCACGCTCTCCGAACAATGCTTCATCCCTGCCTGCTCTCTCAGCTCCTTCGCCAGCTCCACTGGCACCGTCTGAGCACATTCCTGATAAACGCAATCATTCCCACTTGTCGCTTCTCCCCCCACAGCCCCACCTTTCCACGACCCCTTCTCTAAAGGATTCCCCAAACCCACGGAATTTGTAAGGGATGCTCAAACCACCTGGGCGACAGAGCCTGCCCAGAGCTGAACCTCCGGATCAGCGAGCACCAGCCCCATCTCCAGGGTTTTTCCAGGGACCAGCAAATGTCCACGGAACACGATGAACATCCAAGAAGCTGCCTGAGGATTCCCACAACACCATCAGAGCCTTGAGAGCAGCAGAATTTTGGGAGTTGTCAGTTGAGAGGGACAGAAGAGCCATCCCAGGGAGGGGGCCCCAGCCAGGAATTCCAGCTACGCAGGGAGGGATAAGGAGCTCAGCAGTTCCCTGGGAATCATCGACGCAGCTGTCACAGCAACAGCCATCACTCAGCTCCCTCCTCGTGTCCCTCTCTGTCACCAACCCTGGTGGTCCCAGATCCAAGGGGACAGCACCCAAATCCAATGAGAGACTCCCAAATCCAACAGGGCAGACCCCCAAAATTCAACGAGAAACCCCCAAATCCAAAGGGACACACTCTCAAATCCAACAGGTTAGATCACCAAATCCACCTAAAGACCCCCAAAGCCAACAGGAGAGCCTTGTTCACCCTCGTGCCCTGAGCGGCCCCCTCAGATCAGGTGACAACACCCAATCAAGGAGCAGACCCAAAATCCAATGGGAGACCACCGAATCCAGCAGGAAAGACCCCCAAATCCAACGGGACAGGCCCACAATTCCAATACCCCGAGCTGACCACGGCCGCTTCCCTCCCACTCCCACCCGGCACCGGGGATCACCCAATCCAGGCTCCGAGCGGAGCCGACCCATCCCCATCCCCGTCCTCGTCTCCGGCATTTTGGGACACGAGGGGCCCCTGCTCCCATGACTCCAGTCACGTTCCGTGTGGGATAACCCGCGTGTTTTGGGTGGGAAACCACAAAACCGGCCCGATTTGTTTTGGTCACAGCACGAGGACACCGAGACACCATGGAATAGACACCCCAAAACCCCCGGCATGGAATGGACACCCCGAAACGCCTGCGGCGGAGGTGACAACACTCGAGCCGGGGTCACACAACCCCTGCCGCCACCGGCTCCTCGCCCACCGGGCGACCCCCGCCCCACCCTCCCCGGGGAGCTGCTGCTCCTTCCCCCTCCTCCCGCAGACCCCGCCACGCGGGGGGATCCCGGGAATCACCCCCAAAACCGCCCCGGAGCAGCTCCCGGCCTCACCTGTCTCCGCCTGCGGCTGCGGCAGCTCCTGCTCCGTGGCCGGGACGGTTTCTGTGGCTTCGCCGGGCATTTCTACGGGAAGGGAGAAACCGACAGGCCCGGGCTCGCCGGAGCTCCGGGACAGCCCGGGGGCGACCACCGGTAACTCGTCCTTCCCACCCCACTCGGAACACCACGCGCCTCCCACTACCGGGAGAATCTACCGAGACAACTCGGCCGCACGGCACAGGCACAGCCGGAGCCCGAGCCCGGTCCGGGGCCTAGGCCGCCTCCTCCCCCCCCCCGCCGGTACGCGGGGCCGCCCCCTCTACCCTGCCCGGCGCGCCCGCCACCCCATCGATGGCCTCAACCGGGTCCTCCCGGCCTCCCGCCCGTTCCACTAGTGGCAAGCAGAGCCCTAAGCGGTGGATGGCGGCGGATAGCGGCGCGGGACTCACTGTGCGGGGAGCGGGGCCCAAGATGGCGGCGGAAAGAGACCGAGAGGGCAGCGCGACTTCCGGGAGCGCGGGACTTCCGCGGCAGAGGGAGAGCCCGGCAACACGGTCCGACCCGGCCGCCACGGCCGCGCTCCGGAGTTCCGGACTCTGTTCGGGCCCCACCGTGGGTGTGGGCAGCCCCCCGGAATGGGGGTTGGGGTCCCCCGGGGTGGGGTGGGACCCCCCTGGGAACGCGGCGAGGAGCCCTCCGGGTGAGGGATGAGATGCTGTGAATGTGCGGCTTGGTTTCAGCGTGGGGCAGGGATTCCTGGGGCTGGCAGGGACTCTGAAGGCAGGGGTCTAGGCAGGGGTGAGGGGTCCGGGCAGGGTTAGGGGGTCAGGGCAGGGGTCCAGGCAGAGTTAGGGGGTCAGGGCAGGGGTCCAGGCAGGGGT
>NW_024581097.1:396081-396955 GCF_017639235.1 Corvus kubaryi | reverse complement strand
AGGGGTCCAGGCAGGATTAGGGGGTCAGGGCAGGGGTCCAGGCAGGGTTAGGGGGTCAGGGCAGGGGTCTGGGCAAGGTTGAGGGGTCCAGGCAGGGATTAGGGGGTCAGGGCAGGGGTCAAGGGGACTGGGAGCAGCGACCCCATACTGCAGAGCAGGGATCCCCTCCCCCAGCTCCTCCCCTCCTTGCAGGGACCCCCACCCGCCTCGGCATACAGCACACGGGTGACCAGAAACATTTAATGGTCTTTGCGTAGAAAACAGTGCAAAAGGTACAAAAACTGTGGAAGGGGCAGGGAGCCCGTGTGTGATTCGGCTGCTCCACGGCACTGGGACCCCCAGGCCAGTGGAGGTGACAAAGGCAGAGGTGACCATGACAGGATGTGACGCTGGCAGTGGGTCCCTCAGAAATCTCCTTGCAGGTCTGCGAAGAGGAGAAATGGGAAGTTTTTTCCAGACAAAGGAAAGCTGTCACAGCAACAGCCATCACTCAGCTGCCTCCTTGTGTCCTGCTCTGTCACCAACCCTCGCCCCAAATCCAACAGAGCAGACCCTCAAATCCAGTGGGAGACCCCTAAATCCGTTATCAGAGTCAGAAGGTCCCACTTGGGGTCCCTTTTGGGCACCCCCCCAGCACTCACCGCTCCGACGGATCCGCTCTCCCCGCCGGCCGCTTTCCATTCCCTCCACAAACTGCTCGAAGACCCTCACATAAGGGGCCAGGCTCGTCTTCTTGTAGTCTGGAGGATTTGGGGAGTGGGCAGAGGCGGGAGTGGGTGTTGGGGACCCCCAAACCCCAACCCTGACCCCCAAACCCCAAACCTGACCTCCAAACCCCGTCCCCCAAACCCCAACCCTGACCCCCAAACCCCAA
>NW_024581097.1:386664-391081 GCF_017639235.1 Corvus kubaryi | reverse complement strand
AACCCTCGTTCCTAACCCCAACCCTGACCCCCAAAACCCAAGCCTTGACCCCCCAAACCCCATCCCCGACCCCCAAACCCGAGCCCGGCTCACCCCTCGCACGGCGTTTCGGCTCCGTCTCCCCGACATCCTCCTGCTCCCCGTCGCTGCCGGCCGTGTCCAGCTCATGGCACAGGGAGCTGCCGGAGAAATGGGATGTGCTGGGAGGGCTCTGGCACCACTGAGACCCCCCCATAGTGCTGCCAGCTCACGTACGTGATGGTGGGCACAGCAAACGGGTCAAACTGGTCCAGTCTCTGCAGGTCCAGCGGCACCGAAACGCGTCCTGCGACAGAGCGGGGTCACCGCGGCCGCCCAGCCCGGCGGTCCCCAGGCTGCCCCACACCCACCTGTTTTGGGGTGGACGCTGAAGGGGCTCTTGAGGAGGTGCCCGAGGCCTTTGCTGACATTGATGTCGAGGCGGGGGAAGCAGAACTGGAGCATGACCTCCCAGTCGGCGTAGCACGGCCCCAGGGCCACCCCCCGGCCGCTCACCCGCGTCCGCTCCACGCGGCCCCGCAGCAGCTCCCAGCGCTGCACCGAGTCCTTCTTCTTGGGAAACTCCGCCTGCAGCGGCTCCCGGTACTGTGCTGGGGGGGTCAAGGTTCATCCCAGACTCCTCCGACCCCGTTAACCCCATGTTTTAACCCTGTTTTAACCCCGTGTCAACCCTGGGCGGGCCCTCCCTCCCAAATCACAGAGAGTCACAGAATGAACTAGGTTGGAAAAGACCTTTGAGAGCATCAAGTCCAACCTATGCCCTAACCTAACACCTCCTCATCAACTAAACCACGGCACCGAGTGCCACATCCAGGCTTTTCTCAAACACGTCCAGGGACGGTGACTCCACCCCTCCCTGGGCAGACGATTCCAGTGCCCAATCACTCTTCCAGTGAGGAATTTTTTCCTGACGTCCAACCTGAACTTCCCCTGGCGCAGCTCAAGGCTGTGTCCTCTCGTTCTGTCAGTGGTTGCCTGGGAGCAGAGCCCGACCCTCCTCTGGCTACAGCCACCTTTCAGGGAGTTGCAGAGAGTCATGAGGCCTCCCCTGAGCCTCCTTTCCCCAGACTAAACAGCCCCAGCTCCCTCAGTCGCTCCTCACAGGGCTTGTGTTCCAAGCCCCTCACCAGCCCTGTCACCCTCCTCTGGACACGTTCGAGCGTCTCCACGTCCTTCCTGAACTGAGGGGCCCAGAACTGGGCACAGCACTCGAGGCGTGGCCTCACCAGTGCCGAGTACAGGGGAAGAAGGACTTCCCTGGTCCTGCTGGCCACACTATTCCTGATCCAGGCCAGGAGCCGTTGGCCTTCTTGGCCACCTGGGCTCACTGCTGGCTCATGTCCAGCCTGCTGTCCCTCAGTCCCCCCAGCTCCCTCTCTGCCTGGCCGCTGTCCAGCCACTCTGTCCCCAGCCTGTACTGCTGCAGGGGTTGTTGTGGCCAAAGTGCAGGACCTGGAACTTGAAACTGTTAAACTTCATGCTGTTGGACTTGGCCCATCCATCCAGCCTGTCCAGATCCAGCACAGCACCAGGAAGGATATCCTCCGGGATGAGGGCCAGCACCTTGTCCCAGCGCTCTGGGCTGCCCAGGATGTCCTGCCCCAGCAGTGCATACTCCTCAAAGTATTTCTCCACCACGCCAACTGAGCGCCTGCGGGGAGCGGGATGGGCTCAGCGCCCGCCGGTGCCTGCAGGGATGGGCTGAGGGGGTCCCCACCCACCTGATGAAGGGGTGGACAGGGTGGGAGAGGTTCACCTTCTTCACAGTGTCCGCTCCGCCCTGGGGGACAGCGGTGGTCAGGCTGTGGGGGTGGGCAGGGGGTGCTTGGCCCCCCTAAACCCAACTTCAGTAGGGTCAGGGCGTGCCCAGACCCACGTGCACCCACCTTCACCAGGGTCAGGGGTGGGCAGGGAGTGCCCAGATCCCCATAAACGCACCTTCAGCAGGGTCAGGAGGTGCCCAGGCCCCCATAAACCCACCTTCCCTAGGGTCAGGGGGGGGCAGGGGGTTTCTGGCCCCCCGTGCACCCACCTTCACCAGGCTCAGGTACTCCACAGCAGCCGCCCGCAGTGCTGGGGACCATTTCCTCACCGCATCGTCGCACACCCAGCAGTGGACACCCCTCCGGCCAGAGTACACCCACAGGCGATGCTGCACACCCAGGTCCTCTGCGGGGGGCACAGATGGGTTTGGGGGGCACAGATGGGCTTGGGGGTCACATTGGGACAGGCTGTGGCGACCACCCAAAGCTGACGGTGCCACAAACCTGCCGGGCACCAGCGTGTGCCCCAGCTCGGTGAGAGCATGGCCCGGCCCCTCTTTGGGGTCTGGGCATCGCTGTGGGGCCGAGCGTGGTCTGGACGTGCACAGTCAGGGCCCACACGTGTCCCCAAGCCCCTCACCCACGAGCGCGCGGTCGATGATGCGGACAGCGATGGTCATCAGCGTCCAGCACTTGGAGCAGATATCAGCCGAGCTGGGGGCAGAGTGACGGGGGTCAGGTGGCCACCCCACACCCTCGAGCCCCCTCGCAACCCAGAGCCCTCCTGGGAACCTGCAGCAGGTCCGGACATCATCGTAATCCGTCATGTCGATGTCAAAGACCAGCTCCTTCTCCTGTGGCTGGAAGGCTCCCAGGTGCACCGTGTTGTGCTGGTTGGGCTGCAGGAGGGACGGGACGGGCTCAGCGGGGCCAGGGACCCCTGCAGACCCTCGGTCACAGCGCCCGGGACTCACCCTGTGGGAATAGACGGCCCCGATGTCGATTTTGTAGGGGTTGATCTTCTGCAGCTCCCGCTCCAGCTCCTGGGGACTGCCGAAGGACTGGAAGCGCAGGTACACATCATCCCGCAGGGTGAAGGAGAATTCCCGCAGCTGGAAGTAGTTCTTCACTGGAGGGACACGGGAGGGTCAATGCCGTCCTGAATCCCCCATCACAGTCGCCCCCAGGCCTCCCCTTCCCTGCTCCCCCGGTGTCCCGGTCAGTGCATCCACGCACCGCCTGCCCCCGGGCCCGCTAACGTGCTCTGGGACCGGGGATCACGGTACTCCCATCTGATATCGGTGCCCCCCGCCCGGTATCGGTGTCCCCCATGGTGCCCCCGCCCCTCCCACGGTGTCTCCGGCCATACCCCCGGCCCGGTACGGCTGCCCACCGCCCGGTACCGCATCCCCGACGGCGCCCCCCGCCCCGTATCGACGCCCCCCGCCTGATACCGGTTCTCCCCCCGCTCGGTACCGGTTCTCCCCCCGCTCACCGCCGCCGTAGCTGAGCCAGCGGCCGTAGGGGCCGTGCGGGAAGAGCCGCCGGTAGAAGACCGGGAGCAGCTCGGGCAGCGCCGCCGGCTCGAACCGCGCCATGGCGGGAGCGGGGCGGCGGGAGGCGGCGGGAAGCGGCGGCGCCGGGCCCGGGGGCCGCCGGGAGATGTAGTCCGGCCCCGGGCCGCCGGGGAGCGGGGGCACCGGGACCGGGGGCGTGCACACCGGGGGAGTGGCACGGGAGTAAAGCATCGGAACCGTCCCGGGATGGAGGGGAGGGGATGCCCCGGGGCCCGGGGGGTCCCGGGATCTGGGGGGGTCCTGGGGTCCCGGGGTGGTCCTGGAGCGCTGAGGTCCGAAGGGTTCCGGGATTCGGGGAGGTACCCGAATCCGGGAGGGTCCCGGGGTGCTGAGGTCCGGGGATGTCCCGGGATCTGAGGGGTCCCCGGGCGGATGGCTGCCGGGGCGCTGAGGTCCTGGGATGTCCCGGTGTCCGGGAGTGTCGCGGGATCCGGAGAGGTCCGGGGGCGTGGGGGTCCGGGAGTGCCCCGGGGTGCAAGGGGGTCCCGGGACGAGGTGTCCAGGGTTGACCCGGGGTCCGGTGAGCCCTGGGGTGCTGAGGTCCGGGGGGTTTTCGGGGTGGTCCCAGAGTCTGGGAGGGTCCCGGGGTAGTCCCGTGATTCGGGGGGCTCCGGGAGCGGGAGGGCGCGGGGATGTTCCGGGGTCCGGGGGCTTCCCGGGGCGGCAGCGCAGCGGTGCGGGAACCCCCAGGCGCTGCCCCGCTCCCGTTAACTCTTCCCCGCAAGAGCGGCCGGAGCGAAGCCCCGGGACACACCCCGAGGCACTGCCCGCAGCCCGGCGGGCTCCAGGCGGCAGCACCGGGACGAGCCCCGTAAGAGGACGGGGCGGAGCCGATCCCGCATCGCGGTAGTGCCGGCAGGCCCCGCAGCATCTCCGCGATCGTTGCCCCGGTGGATCCGCCAATTAATTATTAACAGCGGCCAGCGGGCAGGGCCAAGGTCGGGACAAGCCGCTCTCGGGCCGCTTCCCAGTCCCCATCCTGGTGCCGGTGCCGCTGCCGAGGATGTGGCTGTACGTGGTGGCGGTGCTGCTGGGGCT
>NW_024581097.1:370729-386654 GCF_017639235.1 Corvus kubaryi | reverse complement strand
GGGGTTGGCACCCCTATTGTCACCCCACTGTCACCCCACCAGCTCTCTTGCCACCTCGCCCACTCAACACAGGCGAGGCTGGCATGGGCTGGGGAACAGCCCCAGCTCATCCCATCCCCTCTCCAGGGCTCTGGGGGCTGGTGAACAACGCAGGGATCGCCATCCCCACCGCCCCGAACGAGTGGCTGACCAAGGAGGATTTTGTCAAGGTGCTGAATGTCAACCTGGTGGGGCTCGTGGAGGTGACGCTGAGCCTCCTGCCGCTGGTGCGGCGGGCGCGGGGCCGCGTGGTCAATGTGGCCAGCGTGATGGGCCGCGTGTCCTGTTTCGGCGGCGGGTACTGCATCTCCAAGTACGGCGTGGAGGCCTTCTCCGACAGCCTCAGGTACGGCTGTGGCAGCCCCCGGAGCTCTGCCGTGCTCGTCCAGCAGCCCCGGCGCTGCCCCGCTGTCCTCACACAGGATTTCATGCTGCTCTTCCCCGTTACGTCTTCCCCAGAGAGCTTGTGAAACGCTGACCCGGCCATCCGCGGGGCGGGAGCGTGGGCAGGGCTGGAGCCGTGGTTGTGCAATCAGGGGAAGGGTTTCAAGGAGCTCTGGGGCAGAGCACTGGAGGGATCCTGGGGCGGGGGAAATGGGAACGCCCCGGGGTCCCGGTGCGTCCTGGAGTCCGGGAGGTCCCGGGGTCCTGGGGTGTCTCAGGGTCTGGGGTTCTGGAGTCCGGGGGCGCTCCCGGGATCTGGGAATGCTCCCGGGATCTGGGGCGATCCCGAGGTGCTGAGGTTCAGGGGGATTCCAGGTTCCCGGGATTCAAGGGGGTCCCTGGAGCATGGACAAGGCTCCCCTGTGCCCATGAGGGGATGCCTGGGGGGGGGGTCACGGGCTCCCCCTCGCTCCCCCCGTCTCTGCCCTCCTCGGGGCAGCAGCTCCCGCTGATGTTCCCACCCCGGGCCAGGCGGGAGCTGCGTCCCTTCGGGGTGCAGGTCTCCATCATCGAACCTGGAGGCTTCCAGACGGCGATTATCGACCCCGCACCGCTGGTGGAGGGCTTCGCTCGCCTCTGGGAGCGGCTCCCGGCAGAAGCCCAGGCAGCCTACGGCCGCCACTACGTGGACAAATGTGAGTCCACCCCCACACGGCACCGTCACCCCCGGTGACCCCACCTCCATGGGGCTGACCCCCTCGTGTCCACCCAGATGCCAAGACCACCACCCTGCTGCACCGCCTGAGCAGCTCCCGCCTGTCGCACGTCACCGATGCCATGACACACGCGCTGCTCTACCGCTGCCCCCGCAGCCGCTACGCCGCCGGCTGGGATGCCCGGCTCATCTTCCTGCCCCTCAGCTACTGCCCGGCCTGGCTGTCCGACACCATCCTTGGCCTCCTCCTGCCCATCCCGGCCAGCGGGGTGCCCTGAGGATGACCACCAGAGCGGGGGCACGGACAGGGAGCCCGTGGGTGACTCGCGCCCCCGAGAATGTGCCCAGTAAAGGCGGTGCAATGCTGGAGCTCCGACCTCGGAGGTGTCCGATGACCACCTGGCCACGGTGCTAGTGACCCTTCCCACCGGGGGGTCCCGTGGCAGGCCCCCGGCTGCTGCCCGTGCCCAGAGCAGCCGCGTATCCCGGGATACCCCGGTTCGGCTGGCAGGGAAGGAGCTGGGAAAGGCAGCGCGGTGTTTATCCATTATGTGGGCATGGCGTATCCAGGGATGCCCCGGCTGAGCTGCCAGGGAACGGGCTGGGAAAGGCAGCGCGGTGTTTATCCATCCCGTGGGCTCGTGGGCGGTGATCCCTGCGTCACTCACCGCGCTAATTAAGAGCTGATTAGCGATCAGTAGCTGAGAGGCAGACTTCTGAGTCTGCTGTTGCCTGCGGGATCAGAGCAGCGCCAAGGCAGCCCCGATCCCCCCAGCTCGGGCAGAGGCCGAGCCCACGCCGGACCGGGACCCCCGGGATGCGATGGGGAGGACGAGAGGGATGAGGAGGAGGCGGGACCTTGCACAAGCTGCGTTCAGCTCGCCGAGCTACTTCCCCAGCCAAGGAAGCTTCTCCGAAGTGTTTCCTTTGGCTTAGCAAAGTACAGCGTCCCCGGCAGCCCCCGCACGTCGCGTTCGGGGCCCGCGTGTCCCCGGGGGCCGGGATGCAGCGTGCCAAGCCCCCGGAGCTGCTGCCTTGGCTGCACCTGCCGTGGGACACCTGTGCCCGCATCCCTCCGGCAGCGCCCCGGGCCGGCCGCGGCTGCCCGGGGAGGCAAAGAGCGGGAGAACGGCAGATCCCCGGCGCTGCCTCCGCCTGGAGCCCACCTCTCCAAACCCTGAGGGAGGCTGGGGGCTCCTGGGCACGCATTTGGGGTGCTGAGAACCTTGGGGCGCCCCAGGCATTGCGGTAGGGACGGGCAGAAGGGGCTGAGTCGCCTGTCCCGCTCCCCGCGGCTCAGCTGGCTTGGAAGTACACCCGGCTCGCAGACCTCGCCATTCCCACCAGGATCAGCAGCCCCAGCACAATCCTTGACGGCTCCCAGATCCTGCTCAGTCCCAGAGTTCGCTGTGGAATTTCCCTGACCTGTTAAAGAGAACCAGCAGAGCACTGCTTCCCCCTCGGGTTGGGCAAAACCCCTGAGCCCCTCGGTGGCAGAGCGGCCCCTCACCACCCCCACGGCCCCATCTGAGCCAAAATGTGCCCGGGGCCGGCACGAAGCTGCTGAGTTCCTGTTTGGAAGCCGGTCGTGCCAGGGCCGGTACCTGCCCACGGGGTCAGCAGCGCTGGGCTTGTTGTTGTGAGCCCCGACTTATCAGTGCCTTCGTGCTTCCCCGCTCCGGCCGTGCCTTCCTTCCGAGCCGATTGTTGATCCCGCAGTCTTGTCTGCGCTGGAAAAAAGGAGATTTCCTGCAATTGTTTCGCAGGACTTGCAGATCGATGCAAAAATTTCTGCCTATCAGCCCCCTCCCCAGCGCCGGGGCAAGGCTTGAGCCCCCTCCCTTCCCCTGCCAGACCGCGGGGCAATCACGGCTCTGTGATTAATTGCTGCCTGGCCAGAGGTGCTTCTCTGCCGACATACATCTGCCATCGGCTCCTGCGGGAGTGCTGCCCGGGCAGAGAGTTCAGCTTTCAGCCCTTTTGCCCCGAAAAGAACCCCGAGCTCACCCTGATATCGACGTGGCACCAGGGGCAGTTTTGGCACCTTTGTTATAACCCACCCCAACCCCGCAGGATTCCCAGCGCTGGGGCAGGACCTGGGATGTATTTTCCCCACAGCAGAATCTAGGCAGGATCCAGCCTTCGAGCCCAGCGGGGTGACAGTGGAGGGGACCCTCAGGAAGCCTCGGGGACCCCCGTCCATCCCCAGGCACCTGCGGCTTCCACACCGACACCAGCCCGCGGCCTCCCCGCACCCATCCCCACCCTGCGGCAAAATCAAAGGGGAGCCGAGTCCCGGGGCTGGAAATCCAGCCGAATGTCACCCGCGCGGGGCTGTCTCAGGATGTTGCACCACGATGGTCATTTCCTGCCCAGGAAGCGGCCACCAAGCCCACCCGAGCTCCGTGCCCAGAGGCGCGCGAGCTGCCGAGCCGAGAGGATCCCCCCGCTCCCGAACAGCCCCCGCGCAGCCCTCGCTCAGCCGCCGGTGAGCCAGCTCCGTCCCTCCTCCCTCGTGTCCCTTCTCCTGTCCATCTATCCCCTTTATCATCGATCTGTCCCCTCTCCCATCTGTCTGTCCCCTCTCCCGTTTGTCTGTCCTTAGTCCTGTCCTCCTGTCCCTTCTCCTGTCCACCTGTTCCCTCTCCCATCCATCTGTTCCCTCTCCCATCTTTCTGTCCCCTCTCCTGTCCATCTGTCCCTTCTCCTGTCCATCTCTCCCCTCTCCTGTCCATCTCTCCCCTCTCCTGTCCATCTGTCCCGTTCTCCATCTCTCTCTCCTCAATCCCAGTGGTCTCTCAGGACGTGCAGCGCAGAGGGGATGGGAGGTTCAGGAGCCCTGGGGGTGGCAGATCCAGCCTCTCGCTGGTTTTGGGGCCGGTGGGTGTCAGCCTGGGTGGGTGTCACCCCTTTGCCACAGGGATGACGCTCTCGCAGGGGACACCTGGCTGTGGCTTGGTCCCGGCTTGCCAGGCTTCAAGTGCAGCAGGAAGACCCCACTGGCCCTGCACAGCATTCCCAAGGGAACTTGGGCATGAACGCTGCTCCTGAACTCTTGCAGCAGCACGAGGCTGGACGGGGTCCGCAGCGTCTTCGCTGTGAGGACGCAGCTGTGCTGGGATCAGAGCTCTCGCTTGGGGCAATAAGAGGATGTTCAGGTCAACTGCATTTCCCTGAAATTTATAATTTTGCCACCTACTTGGAAGTCCCGATGGCTCCCAGCAGAGTGAGGGTGGCCGGCAAGTGACCACACCCTGAGGGCTCCGGGGGGGGGGGGAGCAGTGGCTTTCCCGCTGGAGCTGAGTCTCTGGGACAGTCACTGGCACCTGTTTGTGCCCCAGACCAGGCTCTGGGACACGGAACAGCCGCCACATGTGGTGGCTGTTGTTTGCGGCTGGCATTTATCCTGGGGTGTGAGGGGATCGCCTGGGTGGACACAGCATCTTTTCAGGGTTGATGTAGGGGGTCACTGTGGGAGTAAAAATTGGGTTAGAAGCCCCCAGAAGGATTTTTTTAAGCCCCCCACGAGGGCTCTGTGTTTCAGGCTGCTACGGTCAGTGCTCTCCCTTTCCCTGCAGCCACCAGGATGGCCGAGGTGACCAGTGTCCCCATGGAGACACACACTGTCCGCATGGAGACACACACCGTCCCGAGTGAGTACGGGGACTACCACAACTGGTCCGAGCTGTTCCACCTCCTGAACCACACCTACACCTACTGCGAGTTCAGCCTGGACGAGAACGTCAAGCGGGTGATTCTCTTCATCCTCTACCTGGTCATCTTCGTGGTGGGCTTGGTGGAGAACCTCCTCGTCATCTGGGTCAACTGGCAGACACGGGGCAACAAGAGCTTGGTCAACCTGTATATCATCAACATGGCCATCGCTGACCTCGGGGTGCTGCTCTCGCTGCCCATCTGGATGCTGGAGGTGATGCTGGATTACACCTGGCTCTGGGGCAGCTTCCTCTGCCGCTTCACCCACTACTTCTACTTCGCCAACATGTACGCCAGCATCTTCTTCCTCACCTGCCTGAGCGTGGATCGCTACGTGACCCTGACCAGTTCCTCGCTCTTCTGGCGCCGGCACCAGCACCGCGCGCGCCGCGTGGTCTGCGCCTGCAGCTGGGTGCTGGCCGCCGCCATCCCCTTCCTGGAGGTGGCTCACATGCAGCTGGTCAACACCGGGGAGCCCATCTGCATCTTCATGGCCCCCTTTGAGACCTACGACGAGTGGGCGCTGGCGGTCAGCTTGGCCACCACCACCATCGGCTTCCTCATCCCCTTCCCCATCATCGCCGTGTTCAACGTGCTGACGGCGCGGTTCGTCCGGCGCACCAAACCCGAGAGCCGCAAGCACTGCCTGCTCATCTACGCCTATATCGGGGTGTTCCTGCTCAGCTGGCTGCCCTTCCACGTTGTGCTGACGCTGCTCACCCTCGAGGGCAACCACATCGTCCTGCACTGCACCTTTGCCCACCTCCTCTACTTCTTCTATGACATCATAGACTGCTTCACCCTGCTCCACTGCGTCATCAACCCCATCCTCTACAACTTCCTCAGCAAGAACTTCCGCAGCAAACTCATCTCCGCTGTGGTCAAGTACATCCCGAAGGACCACGGTGGCCAGAAGGGTGCCGACAGCTCCTCCTCCAGCACGCAGCACTCCATAGTCATCACAAAGGACAACAGCCCTCCCAACTAAGGGGGGTCGGACTCTCCCAGCCTCTGTCGTGGTGCCTCCCTGGGGACAGTGGGATCGCTTCTCCTGGTGCTGAGGAGAGAATTTGCTCGGACACAGCTCTTCTCGGCTGGGCACCTCCCCTGGCAGGATGAGGTGCCAGGTTTGAGGAGAGTTGGGAGCTATGGACATCTTGCCTCTGGAGTGTTGCTGCATCCAGCCTAAAGACAGGATAAAAGAGATTCCCTGTTTTACAAAGGAAACCCTTGCAATAATAAAGCCACTCAGTTACTGCGCTCAGCGTCTGACACAACCCAGCCCCCGAGATCTGATCCCCATCCTGCCCCAAGCTGTGGGGTTGGGGTGCATGATCTGCCCCATCACGGGTGTTTCTGCACCCCCAAACTGTTCCTGACCCCCAGCCCTGCGCATGGCACTGCCTGGTGAGTGCCATCCCGAGTGGGAGAGAAGGAATCATCCCTTTGGAACACAAACCTCCCCTCACCATGCCCAGCAACGTCCAGAGCCTGATTTTTGAGAGATGAAGGCAAGGCAGCCCAAGGGGCTGAGCAGGGCATGGACCTGAGGGGAGGAACAATTTGGATTCAAGATCAGCAACTCCTTCAGAGCAATTTTGCAAACCCAGTGGTAAATTAGCAATGGTTAAACTGGGTTTCACTGGGCAGGGCTTCTCCAGACTGACTTTGGGTCCCCCATCCCGTTAACTCCAGCCTTCTCTGGAGCACCCCCTGGCAGGTTTTTATGGTCATTGGGTGCATTTCTCAACTCCACAGGGCTCCAACAGCCCTTTTCCTTCCACTAAAATCCCTGCAGGAGCTTGGGCACGTACAGAAAACCTCGGAGCCACAGCGCGGGCTGGGCTTGTGCCATGCGAGGAACTGGAGTATCCGGATAAAGTTCATCCTTGTCCGGATCCTGATCCCAATCACGTGCTGCGGGTCGAGCCCTCGGTGGGGGAAGGTGACAGAGCGACAGGCGCCGGAGCCCATAAATCTACCAAAGGCCTTGAGCTGCTCGAGGAACACGTCGTGAAAAAAGCAAAGCATAAGCAGTTCTGGGGACAGGATGCTGGAGCAGGGGGTGGGAGCAGGATGTCCCGGGAGAAGCCCCTGACCAGGGCTTTAAGGCGGATACGGGGTTATCGCGGGACGGGCTGGGAAAGCTCTGCCAGTTCCAGGGGTCCTGCAATGGGGTAAAACCCTAAATACCTCAGGGTTCCTTCTGCAGGACGTTCCTTTGTATCCCGGGACACGAGCACTGAGGGAACAATCCAAATCCACGTCTTACATGGAAACCCTGGGAAGGGAGCAGCTCTCTCCTCAGAATTCCGGGTTCAGGGCAGCAGCTCGGGCTGTTCCTTAACTCTGTTCCTCACACCTGTGAGCGCAGAGCCCCGGGGGCCGTGAGACCCCAGGGGCTGTGAGACCCCCGGGCTGAGATCTGCATCCACAGGACCCCACCACTTTCATCCCCTGATCCTGAATCCTCCCTGAGCTTCCCTTTGCCAATTCCCTCCCATTTCCAACGAAGAAATGGATAATAAATACACAACCAACCACTTGCTGTGTGACATCACCGGGGTAAAAATGTATTCAAGATACTTAAACGTGTAAAATTTGGTATTTCACCTAATAAACTAAATTTTTAACTGTCTTAATTTCTCTGCAGTTTTGCCCATCGACCTCAGGGCCAGAGTAGCCTCAAATAACCTGTCACCCACGTGGTGACCTGGGCTAGGGCACCCTGTTCCTGTGTTCTGCCACCTTCCATGGGAAGTTCTTCCTTGTGTTGAGCTGAAAGCTCTCGTGGTTTCATTTATGGCCATTGCTCCTTGTCCTGTCACGCCACTGAAAAGTCTGGCACCGTCCTCTTGGCACCCACCTTTGAGGTTTTGTTAGGGACTGATGAGATCCCCGCTCAAATGGGATATTTATATGGATATCTGAGTTATTTCTATGGATTAACAGAATCCCCTCTCAGTCTTTTCTCCAGACTACTCAAGCCCAGCTTCCACAGTCTCTCCTCATCACCGCGTTGCTCCAGACCCCTCAACACCTTCGTAGCCTCTGCTGGAGCTGCTCAAGTAAATCCTTGTCTTTCCTGAACTCAGTTCCCAGCCCGTGGAGCTCCAGCTCCCGGTGAACACGGCACCAGCAGCACGGAAAAGGCTCATCCAGCCACACAAATCCCGGGATTCCCCAGTGGGTGGGCTCTGCTCCCACCCTGCTGCTGCCTCCTGTTCCTGAACCCCGCAGGAATGTCCCGACCCGCTCCCCTGTGCCACTCCCAGTCCTGGAGCCACGCCACAAATCCTGCTGAGCACAGCACGGGAGCAGGATAGCGGGATGGCCTCACCTGCTTCCCGGGAATTCCCGAGGAGACAGGAATGCCGGGATCACACCGGGAGGAACGCCTTTTATACAGAAGCAGCTGCTGACGCCGTTTTGGGTTTTGCCTTTTTTCTTTTACATGTTGCCTGTATTCTTTTATTTCTTTTTCATATGTTTGCAGCTATTGGATTAGGGGCCAGTTTTCCCAGGAATTTTCCATGGCCTTTCCCTAGGCAGAAAGACAAAATAAATTCCAGAGCTCCGAGCCCCGGAGAGCACAAGGCCCTGATCCCATCTTGGTTCTTCCTGGCTACCAAGGTTGAGAAAACTCTTGGAGATACATTTCATGGACAAAGCACAGCCAGTGCCGAGGTTGGGGGGGGAATTCCATCACCACTTGTCCTCCTAATTGGTGCTTTTTTTGTCAATTATGCTAATTTGCTAAACCTACAAAAACTGTATCCACCCCGTGTGGATAATGGGCTTTTGTGGACATTCCCATCCCTGCCCCTGAAGACCTTCAATAAAGATCCACTTTTATATTACCTCCCATACATGAATATCACCTCGAGTTTCATTTCTAGGTTGAAAAAGGCAACAGTACAAGAGGTCCATGTTTTCCGTTTTATTATTCTAAATAAAAACCACACTTTGTGCTGAACAATGGAGTAGAAAAGAACCCGATGTACAACGATTTTAGACATCTACGATTTGGGGAGGGAAAAGTTTACAAAATATACAAAACTTTACAGCAAATAGATAGTAAACACTTAAATAGCAGGAGGTCAGTACCTACGATTAACTTAACGAAAAGGTTAGACAGCAAATTCAACTCTTGTTCTTTCTTCTTCTGCTCAATTACTCTGATGAGAGACCTGGATCCACTGAGAATGGGGAAAGTGAATTTTGTGTTGGGGATGGGAGTGAGCCTGGGCTCAGAGCAGGGCCCTCGGAGGCTCCGTGACCTGGACGCTGCTGGAATTTCCCCTCTGCAACTCCCTCTCCTACCCCAGGATCCCAAAGCACTTTTCAAACACCTCAGGCTGCCCCAGGGGAGGTAAGTTGGCGTCCCCAAGGTCACCAAGGCCAGTAGGGACAGGAGGGAGCCAGGTTTGCCCATGGTGGTGGAAAAAGAACGAAATCTGGCACGGAGTAAAGCTCTGGCTCTCCCAACATGGAACTGGAGCTCCCAGCCAGGCTGGCCGGACACGGGGACAGGGGTGACATCCCTGCCAACCCCTGAAGGATCAGGGACACCCAGGGCCCTCCTGGGGGGAGCACTCAGGTCTCTGACCCCCATGGGAATCACCCCCCAGGAGGAGCAGCCACAGGTCCAGACCCATCCCTGCAGCCCCTCCACTGCTGGTTTCGGGGTGTTCCATGTGGGAATGATCTGTTTTAACCCAGGCAAACAGAAATTCCCTGGATCAGAGCCAGCAGCAAACGGGGGGCCCCTGCTCACCCCCCCAGGGCCAGGAGTGAGGCCTGGCTGTGCCCGGTGGTGTTTCGGTGTAAAAGCTTCTCTTTTTGGTTTATGTGCACAAAAGGCTTTTGCTTTACAGATTAGCGAGATCCGGGGCTACAGACCCTCCCTGAAGCTCACTACACCTTCTGGAACATTCCAGGAGGATCTCAAGGCTCTCCCAGCCTTGTCTGTCCCTCACATCCTTCATGGCCACCTCCAGAGCAGCGCAGGTCGTGTCCATCCCTGTCCCTGTCCCCAGCCGGGCACAGCCCTGAGTTTCATGCTCGAGGGGACCCTGCACAAGCAGAGGGTGGGACTGGCTGACCCCCCGTGGTCCCTTCCAGCCTCATCCATCCCACAATTCCATGACAGAAACCCCGGAACCCAGAGAGCAGCTCGGAGGAGCCTGCAGCGAAGCGCCCTCAGCTCCCACACCGCCCAGAGCACCACGCCATTCCCAAAATCACCCTTTCTCTTGTAAAACCTAATGCAGTTCAACACAGCTCCACAGCGATCCCAGGACCACGAGACCGGAGTTCAGAGCTCGGAGCTGCAGCAGCCAGGCCAACCCCAAGCTGACCTTGGCTCCAGTGCCTTCCCTTCCTCCAAAGCCAGGCTCCAGGCACCCTCCCTGCTCCCAGAGGTAGGTCGGTACCACGGGAGGTACCACCCTCATTTTACAGATGAGGAAACTGAGGCAAACAGGTGAAGTGACTTGCCCAAGGCCACGGCGGAGCCGGGGGAAGAGACCCCCGGGCGCTCTGAGCTCTCCGAGTCCAGCCCCCAGCACAGGATGACCCTTCCCGGGTGTCCCTTTCCCGGGTGTCCCTTCACAGGGAGGGGGCAGCGGGGTGAGTTTCCAGGGTTTGCAAATCACTAGTTTAGTTTATAGTTTAGTTTAGTTTAGTTTAGTAACAGCAAAACTTGACAGAAGCACAGGAGCCGATCCACGACCACCGAGGCTGGAGAGCCTGGAGCGCTTCCTGTTTGTGAGGTAGAATGAGTTACCCGAGGGCAGTCCCAGCTTGGAAATGTCTGCTCCTCCCCACCTCTGCCCTACAGCAGCAGAACATGGGGAGAAGCTAATCCATGCCCTTCCCAGTGTTAATGCTGTTGGCACCAGCTGACCTCGCCAGGGTGGCCAGGAGAGACCCCCAGGAGTGCCCGGCCCACGGCCAGGAGAGCCCCCCACGCTGAGGTGGACCTGACACGGGGCCAAGAGAGACGCCTGTGCCCAGGAGAGCCTGACACATGTCCAGGAGAGCTCCCCACACCCAGAAGAGCCTCCTGCAGCAAGGGGCACCCGAAACATAGAGGGGGAGAGCCATCAATGCCCAGGAGAGCCCCTCCACACCCAGGAGAGCTCCCAGCAGTGCCCGGCACGCGGCCGGAGAGGCCCAGCCATCGCTGTGGCTCCCACTCCATGAACAAACTCACATCACTCCAACCACACACATCTGGCACCGGAACACGCCCGGGATGTGGCGATCCACGGCCTGGGAGGGAGGATCCCTTTGGCAGGAGAAGGGTCCTCCAAGGTACCTTCCAGGGAGTTAAGGCAACAGCTTCATCCCGACTCATCTGCCCCGGGGCACAGCGTGAAGCTGGGGCAGAGTGGAGCCAGGAGACTCCTGGCTCTCCGTGGCCACCACAAATCATCTCCCAGGGAGCACGGACCTGCTTCCCCTCCCTCTCCAGTCCGACGGGAGATCCCTGTGCTCGCGCAGCTGCCTCCGCCCGGGCTCTGCAGGGAGGTCCCGTGGCTCCTTCATCTCCTCCTCTGGGTCTCAGGGCGTGAGCGAGTCCCAGCCACGGCAGAGAAAACACGGCCTGGGAATCTGCGAACCCCCCTCTCCTGGCTCCCTGCTGGGATTCCTCCTTGTTTACACACTCAGGTGCTTCCTGCTCCTCTCCCCAGCAACGCAGCCGTGGCTGATCCCAGAGCACACTTTGCCCATCTCCTGGCAGTAGCAGCAGAACACCAGGGATGCCCAGAATGTCTTTTTTTTTTTTTTTTTCCTTTTTTCTTTCTCTTTCATTCCTTTCCTTCGAGTCCAGCACCTGCTCTGGCTCCATCCCTCTCCACTGAGGTCAGGTGTGAAAATCTTAGCAGCATCAGTTTGTGGACAAGCTCAGGGTTAGCCTGCTCAAGTGGGCTAAAAGTTTAAAAAAAAATAGAATCTAGATTCAAAAACTAGTGAGAAATGCTAAAAGCACAGAACTCGATGGCCTCTAACAGGACCAGAGGTAAGTAAACACGACAGACTCCTTGAAACAGTGATGTACCTCACGTGCTGTTAATTTGTACAACGCCACTACTCTAAAAAGCCCTAGGAAGGCCCAAAAATTAAAAAATTAAACCGAAAAAAAAAAAAAAAAACCCAACCCAAAAAAACCAAAGAATTCCATCCATGATGCCTGACCATTAAATAAAACGAAACGACATCCTTTTGTTTTTTCTTTTTTTTTTTCTCCACAGCTTCCATTCACTAACACTCGCTCCTCCTCGCCGGCCCTGCCCTGCCCCATCAGCTATCCGTGTTTTTCTCGGCCTCTTTGGAATGGATGATGTACATGAAAGTCTGTTCGATGGTGAAGTCCGGCGGGAGGCTGCCCTTGTGCACCCCTATGTGCTTGCTCATGAGGTTGAGCGTGGAGCTGTAGTGGCCACACACGGTGCAGCGGTACATGAGGGCCCCCGAGTGCGTCCGCAGGTGGCACTTGATGGTGGAGCGCCCGCGGAAGAACTTGTGGCACACCTTGCACTGGTAGGGCTTCTCCCCGGTGTGGATGCGCCGGTGGTAGTTGAACTCGCTGGTGTGGGCGAACCTCTTGCCGCACACCTTGCAGCTGTACTTGCTGTTCCCCGGCTGGCTCTGCAGCGCCAGCTCTTCGCTCAGGAACTCCTCGGGCAGCTTCCTCTTGGGCAGCCCCTGCGGCTGCAGGCGCTCCCCGAACCCCGCCCGGATGTCCAGGCTGCCCCCGCACTTGTGCTGGCTGACGTGGTACCGATAGGCCGCTTCCAGCTTGAAGCTCTGGCTGCAGAAGTGGCACTGGAAAAGAGCCTCCTCCGCGTGCTGGTGCACGGCCAGGTGCTTCTCCAGGAGCTGCCGGTCCACGAAGCTGCTGGCACACACGGAGCACGAGAAGACGGAGATGCCCAGGTGGGACAGGGTGTGCCACAGCAGGCTGCAGAGGCTCAGGTGCCGCTGGTCGCACACGCCGCACGTCTGGCTCTTCAGGTTCACGTGCTCCAGCAGGTGGTTCCGGACCGTGTGGAAATCTTTGGCCAAGGGCTTCCCGCAGGCAGCGCAGGCCAGCTCGGGGCTGGGCCCTCCCCCAAACACGGCCGCCTTGCCCGGCAGGGGGTCACTGGGGTGGACGATGATGTTGTTGTCGAAGACCCCGTCCCGCCGGTGCAGCGTCAGCTGCCACTGCGTGAAGAACTTGGTCTCGCACATGTCGCAGGAGAAGAGGAAGATGCCGATGTGGGACAGCACGTGAGTGACCCTGGAGTTGCGGTCCTGGAAGTGGGTCTCGCAGACTTTGCAGTTCCCGGTGAGCAGGTCCACGTGGTCCCTGGCGTGCTGGCGGATCAGCTGGATGTTGGGCTCCAGCACCTTCTTGCACACCTGGCAGGGCATGGCCTTGCTGTCCCGGCCATCGCTCTCGAAGGCCAGCTCCTCCTCGCTGTCGTCGCTCAGCTCAATCACTTCCTCAGACGGGACCAGCTCTTCTCCAGCATCCTCAAAATGCAGCTCAGCCTCTCCCAAATCCTCCAGCTGGAGCTCATCCATCTGCTCGAATCCCTGCTCTTTGGAGTGGTCACTGTTGCTGGGGCAGGAGTTGCTCCCCGTGGAGACATCCAGGGAGGGGTCAGTGGGGAAGAAGCCGCCCTTGCCGTAGTCGCCGTTGCTCTGGGCCTTGTACTGAGGGCAGGAGCTGCCGGTGGTCTGTGCCACGACATTCCCGCCGGGCTGGGCCCCCAGACCCGCAACCGGAGCGAACTGCCCTGGATCCGACTCCTGTTCTGTCTTGGGGGGCTGCTGTGGGTGCATCAAGGGAAGAGCCTGGCTGGCCTCACCCACAGGGTTCCTGTCATCCTCTTTGTAGCTGCCCGCCACGTCCCCGTGCAGGAGGTAATTCCGCTCGGGGCCGAAGTGCTCCGCGCCGCTCCGGATGTCCCCCAGAGAGTGGCTCTGCTCCGAGGAGGTGCTGCTCAGAGGCCCAGCCCGGCCTTCCCCCACGGCCAGGGCAGGCTGCTTGGTGATGGCCGAGCTCTCCAGGTCAGGGAAGGTGGAGTGACAGGCCTGCAGCAAGTCCTCCATGCCCAGCCGCTCCGCCACCTCGTAGATAACACCCACATTGATAAGGTCTGTGAAGAGCTCCGAGGTGTACACAAAGCTCAGGATCTTCTCGAAGTTGGCTGGAGTGATGAAATCCACCACGTAGGTCCTGGCAGCGTCCAGCCCCGTGTTGAGGAAGAGGTTCTGGAAGTAGCCGGCGGCGCAGGCCAGCACGGCCTTGTGCGCGGCGAAGGAGCGGGAGCCCACCAGGATGGTGACGTCGCACATGGTCTCGGAGAGCCGGCACTTGTTGAGTTCCTTCAGCAGGTTGTTGGGGTGGTTGGTGCTGTGCAGCTTGATCCTCATGCCCATCTTAGCAGCTGCTTAAAAGTCCCTTCTCCTGGTCAGCTCGGCCTTCACGCTTTCATCCGCGGCGGGAGCAGGAGGTGATGGGCAGCCAGGAACTGGCAGGGCAAGGGGCTCTGGAGAGGGGAAATGCAAAAAATGTTACCATTTAACAACCAAAGCCACACCATCCTGGTCATATCCCCTGTTTTCCACCTTTCTGATGAGCCACGGAGCAGCTGCTCAGCTGGAGATGGACTAAATCTGTCTTGTCATTGCACAGACCGACTTTTTTGGGAAGTAAAAGGCTGGATGTGCAAAGGAGCAAAGTCAAGACAAAAAGACACTGACTCTCAGAGGTCCTCACTGCTATTGGGGCAGGGACAGAGATCCTGCTGACTCTGAGACCCAACTGGAACCTGTCCCAGACATCTCCCCTCTTCCCGAGCTGGGGATGAGGCTTCTCTCCAAAGAGATGTCACTCAGGCTGCACACGCCAGTCGGATTTGCCTCTAGGTCTCCTCCAGCTGCAGCCACTTCATTCCTTCACTTCAGATTCCACCTGTACCCACAAGGAGACTTCAGGCTCCCAGGTGGGATTCTCTGCATTCCAGCCTTGTGGATTCCCCTGGGATTTCTTGTCGGCTCCAATGGAGCCCACGGTGCCTCTCAGATTCCCTGGCTGCCACCACACCTGTCCCACAGCACTGGCCATTCCCCCCAGTGTCCTCCCACCTTGTCCCACTGCCTCTGTCCCCCTGTCCTGCTCACGGATGCCCCAGCAGCTCTTGGGACTCCACGAACTTACCCAGGGAGCTCTATCCCTAACTCCCTTATTCCTAATTCCCTGCCTTCCCCTCCCTGGGACAGAGAACAGCGAGCCCAAAAGGCAGCAAAGAGCGGGAGTTTGGAGGGGGCTGGGGCTGCCCCTGCCCCAACTCCGGGGAAAACCAAAGGGGCAGAGGACGGGCTGTTCTCCCCCGGGACGCGGAGGGATGGGGGAAACACCACTGGCAGCTGGGGAGGGCGAGGAGGAGGATGAAGATGCCGGGGAAGGCTCTGGAAGGCAAACGCTCAGCAGCCCAAAAAGCACCTGGGCAATTCCTGCGGCGTGCGGATCCCTGAGGAGGGGATGGGGCAGGAGGGAAAAGAGCGGGAGAGGGGATCGGGGGCCGGGGGGGGCAGCGGGAAGGGGGGCCCGGGCGGGCAGGAGGCTCCGCGCCGGCGGCGGACGGGGAGTCCCGAAGCGGCTCCGGGAGAAACGGGAGGAGATGGGGGGGGGGAGGAGGGGGGTCCCCGGTGGGGCCCGGGGGGGGGGGGGAGGCAGGGCGGCCGGGGGGGAGCCCGGAAGGCGGGGGGCCCCCCCCGCGGCCGCGCCGGCGCGGGTGGGCGGGGGGGTTGGGGGGGGGGCGCGGCGGGGGGGCCCTTGGGGGGCCGGGGGTCGCGGGCGGGGGTCGCTCCTTACCCGCCCGGCGCCCCGCACCATCCCGGCCCGGCTCACACAAAGGCGCCGACCCGCCCCGCGCCCGCCCCGGCCCGCGCCGCCTTCCGGGACCCGCCGCCGGCAGCGCCCCCGCGCGGCGCGGAGGACCCAGGGCCGGGACACCGGCAGGGGCACGGACACGGGGCGGGACACACGGACACGGGGCGGGACACACGGAC
>NW_024581097.1:350627-370719 GCF_017639235.1 Corvus kubaryi | reverse complement strand
CACGGACACGGGGCGGGACACACGGACACGGGGCGGGACACACGGACACGGGGCAGAACACACGGACACAGGGACACGGGGTGGGACACACGGACAAGGGGCAGAACACACGGACACAGGAACACACGGACACGGGGCGGGACAGGACACACGGAGAAGGGGCAGAACACACGGACACAGGGACACACGGACACGGGGCGGGACACACGGACAGGGGGACATGGGAAGGGACTCGGAATAGGACACGCACAGGGACACACAGACACGGGAAGGGACACACGCACACGGGACACGGGCAGAGACACACGAGCATGGGCACGGGCAGGAACACGGACGCGGACACGGACAGGGACACACGGACAGAGAAAGGGCCACGGACACGGGCACGGTCAGGGACACACGGACGCGGGCACTTCTCCAGTTACGGGCGCTGCTGTGGGGAAGGGACAGGTCGCTGTAGCTCCCGCTACACAAACCCCGGCCCCGCAGGTCCCATGGACGCGTCGCCGTGGGCTCATCCCCTCGGGCTCATCCCCTCGGGCTCATCCCCACGGCCCCGTCCCCGCATCCCCATCCCTCTGGCCCGGTCCCGGTGGGTTGGTCCCCGCAGCCCCCGGTCCCGGTCGGCTCTTTCCCGCAGATCCATCCCCGTGGGCTGTCCCGACCCGGTCCCCGTGGCGCAGCCAAGACACAGAGGCGGTGTTTGCGCGTGTCCCGCGCCGACACGGGTGGGTGTATAGCGGGGTTCGTCCGGGTGTACACGGGTGCACGGACACGCGCGCGTGGGGCGGGACGGCCGCGCTTCCGCCGGGTCCCGCGACGGCTCCGTGGGCGCCGGTGCCCGGGACGCTCCCTCAGTCGGTCCCACCGCCCCCGGGACACCGGGCACAACCCCGTCCGGGTCCCTCCGCGCGTGGGGGGCTCCTCCCGGGGCTCAAGCCGCCCGCAGCGGGGCCTCGCCGGGCGCGGGGGGTCCCGGGGAGCACCGGGGGGCCGGGCCGCCGCTCCCCCGCCCCGTCGCTCGCCCGGGCTCCGCTGCTCGCTTCCCCATGAGTCCCACGAAGAAATCGTGCATGTCCCCTGCGGAGAGACCGGCCGTCAGCGGCACCGGCGGCGGCACCGGCGCCGGCACCGGGCGGGACTTAAGCTTCTGCGGCGCCGCGGGGGGACCTGGAAGAGACCGAAGCGGGTGAGCGGAGACCGGGCGGACCGACACCCTCCCACCCGAGTCCCCCCGCCCCTCACCGGCGCCCTCCTCCCGCAGCAGCTCCAACGCGGCGGCGGCGGCGGCGGCCCCGGGGCTGCCGCGGACGTTCCACGGCAGCGGCTCCGGGACGGGCATCCCCTGCGGGAGCGAAGAGGGTGAGCAGGGTGGGAAGGGGTCCGGGGGCTCCCGGGGATCCGGGGTCCGCCCGCCGCTCCCCCCCCGACGGCCGTACCTGTGCGAGGGGCGCGGGGCCCGGCGGGGCGGCGGCGGGGGCGCGGCGGGCGAGGGCGAGCGGCAGCGCCAGGAAGAGCAGCACCGCCAGCACCGGTCGGTTCTTCATCCTCGGGGCGAGCTGGGGGCGGCGATCAGCGACGGAGAGGCGGGGCCCGGGGCTACCCCGAGCTGGCGACCCCTCGACGGGGCGGCCCGGGACGAATCTGGGACAGAACCGGGCTCTGGGGAGGGAAAGCAGCGAGACGGGAGACGAGGGGGCCGGGGGTGGCAGGACCCCCTCGCTGGTGTCCCTTGGAGGGGGCTGCACCCCGAGGGTGCCTTACAGGGGTGTGGGGGGGGACCCGTTATGGGGTGTGCAGGGGGACACGGCCCTGCTGTGGCCCCGGGGGTCCCGTGTCCCCGCGGTGCCACGGTTGTGCACTCACACGTGAGCTGTGCAAACACGCGTGAGTGTGGGCACACAGTGGGCACGGACACGGCTCGGGCTCTGTCCTGCACGTTCACCCGTGTCAGCACACCCCTGTCACGTCCCCTGACACGCTCCCGGCACACACATGCTTGCCCACAGCCGGACTTGCTTCCAGAGCCCCCACCAAACCATCCCCAAATTCAAGCGACACTTTCTCCCCATCTTTCCTCCCGCCTGTGCCTTCCCCAGTGCTGTCCCAACCTCCCCCTTCTCCCTCTGCCTTCCTCTAGCCCCACCAGGGTGAGGACACGGCACCGCAGCCCCCCAGGAATCCCCCAGGGCCGTGGGACACAGGGACACAGACCTGCCGAGCCCTCCGGTGGAGTCGAGGGCTGAGGGACCCTCGTTGCCAGTGGCTGTGGAGCAGGGACTCGTCGAGGCGTAGTGGGCAGTGGTGATGGACAGCAGCGGTGGTGGTCAGCAGCAGTGGGCAGTGGTGGTGGGCAGCTCCCCCGGCCCGGGCTCAGCCGGGAGGCGAAGTACCGGGGCAGCGGCTGCTGTGCGGCGCTAAATAAGGGGCTCTGCCCATGGCACGGCGTGGGTGGGCGAGAGGAGAGCTGCCAATGGGGGCCGGGGGGGTGGTACCCCCACCCTGCAGCTTCACGCCCATGCAGGCACCGTGACATCGACGGCAGCCGTCGCACACGCGGAGTCACACAGCGACACACGCGTGCCCACACGGGCACCCCGGGGTGGGGGTCAGCACACGGGCACCGTGCCCACGCAGCCCCCGGCCCCTCATTGTGGGGACGTCACGATGTGGCTGTTGGCACGTGTGGGGACACGCGCGGAGGGATGGTCCTGGCTGGATGCTGGGCTCTGCAGCCAGGATTTGGGGGTCTCATAGGGGAGAGGGGATCAGCCAGGCTCCCACCACGCACACGCGATGCACACACATGTTCATCTGCACAGGTGTGCCCACAAACGTACCTCACACCCTGCCCCATTGCAGCGCTCCCGGCCTGCCCGCTCCCGTGGCAGGATGTGCCAAGGTGGAACACGGGGAGGAAAATTTGGGGGAAAGCAGAGGGGTACAAGAAAAGAGGGAACGACTGGGCCAACAAGTGAGAGCCACCGACTCCATCCCAATCAACAGGCAGCGGCGGCTGCTCCGGTGGCTGCGGCTGCTCCGGTGGCTGCAGCAGCCCCTCGGGAAGGCGGCCGGCAGCGGCGGCTCACGTGGCAACACAGCCCGGGGCAGGGCAGCATCTGCAGTGCCGAGAACGTTAATTAAATCGGAGCCTGGCCAGAGACGGTCTAATTAATTAATAACACCTACTTGTGCGATGCCAAGTGCGGCGCAGCTGTGAAGAGCCGCGGTGCCCCGGGCTTGTTTACGGCTCTCGCCCCTTGCCGGGGAAGGTCCCTGTGCTGGGACGTGACGGAGCCCGCGGCGGAGAGCGGGGAGCCCTCGGTGCTGGGGCATGGCCAGGCCGCCCAGTGCCCCCGCACACACGCACGTGCCCCCCAACGTGCGGGAGCTGCCCGCACACGCTCCCCCTGCACGACAAACTGCGCTCCGGGGCCCACCTGGGAGCTGGTGCTGATGGTGACGTGACGGGGAGTTGGCAACTCCCGAAGGTAACGCGGGTGATGTGTGGGGACAGGATAAAAACCCTCTCCGAGAGCTTGATGAGTGCAGGAGGAAAAAGGCAGCGAAGGGAGAGGATGCCCTGTCTGTCATGGGAGCTGTGGGGTCCTGAGGGTCAAGGGGGCTGGAGGACTGGCAGGGGTTCTGCAGATCCTGGGGCCTGCAGGACTGGCAGGGGTCCCATGGATGGTGGGGGTTGAAGGACTGGTGGGGGTCCTGAGAGTTCTGAGGGGTGGAGGACTGGCAGGGGTCCCACATATCTTGAAGGTTGCAGGACTGGTGGGAGTCCTGAGGAACCTGAGCACTGCAGGACTGGTGGGGGTCCTGATGGACCTGAGGGGTGCAGGACTGATGGAGGTCCCACAGGCCCTGGGCTGCAGCACTGGCACTGGGGCTGTGCAGCGACTTCCCTCTGTCCTATTCTCCGTGTCCCCGGTCCCCAAGTGCAGCTCCAGCGCCAGTCCGGGCAGGGAACCCCTGCATGGGTGTCCTGCAGCAGGGTGGAGGGATGCTGGGCAGGGGGACAAGGATGTCCAGCACGGGCAGGAGGGTGCCAGGAACCTCACATGCAGCCACCCACGGCTGCCAAGAAACTGTCTCTGCAGCAGTGTGAGCCGTGAGCCACTTGACGGGAAAAGCGGCGGCAATTTGGGGCCTTTCCAATCACCACAAGCCGAGCGCCGGCTGCAATCAGGCATCAGGAAAAGCGGGAGGCTGGGATGAGGGGCTTCACCACTGGGCTGGGCTGTGCCCCCCAGCTTGGGCGCTGCGTCCTGGGGTCCCACCCCGCCTGTACCAGCGTCACCCACTGTGTCACCACCTCGGTACTGACACCTCAGCATCCTTTTAATGAATTTGGAGCGATGCCTGGGCGCTGCCGGCACCCGCAGGGGTGCGGGATGACACAAGGGGGGTGTCAGGGGTGCCAGTGTGAGGGTGGGCGTCCTGGTGAGGGCTGGGGGTCCCCTCAGTGCACCAGGACCTCCATCTTGTGGCTGCCCTTTTTCTTGCAGACAGGGCCGTTGGTGCTGGCCTTGGGTGACTCCACCACGGTGATGGACACGTCGCCTTTTGGGAAGCGGGTGGAGAACCTGGAGTAGGAGGATGGAGAGGAAGGGTCAGGATGGAGGGGAGGGGTCAGGATGGAGAGGGGTCAGGATAGAGAGGGTGTCCCTGGACATCCCTGTGTCCCTGGAAGGGACACACCCAGGCCCATCCCCTCATTGCCAATGCGCTGCCTTGGTTACACCCACTCCTCAGGGGCTGCCAATCAGGGCACTCACGTGGTGCCCCACCCTTGGAGACTCCACCCCCACCTCCATCCCACCCTGGTGAGCTCCGCCCTGTCCCACCCACAACAACCCCACCCACAGAAGCCCCATCCTCCTGGCCCCACCCATGGAAGCCACGCCTTCTGTGCCCCCCGTAGCCCCACCCTGCCCCACCCACAGAAGCCTCACCCATTGTAGTCTGGCCCTTCAGACTCCACCCACTACAACCACACCCATGATAACCACGCCCACCACAGCCCCACCCACACCTGTCAGTGATGTGCAGGGGCAGCGCCTGCCCGGTGACAGCCTCGAAGGTCTGGTGCAGGCGGGTGACCAGCTCGATGAGGTGGTCACTGACCAGCAGGAAGTCTCCCTTGGCCCCCACTGTGGAGACCTGTGGGGCAAACGGCAGGTCAGCCCTGCTGGGGAACCCCTGAGCCCCCAGGGCCCCCCTCCCCAGGTACCTCCTTGAGGTGCAGGGCCAGGAAGCCGTCGGAGAAGCGGGTGACTGAGACGCCGCGGATGTCGCTGAGGCTGAGCACAGTCTTGGGCTGGGCGGCCTTGGGGTCAGCCAGGACAAGGTGCTCGGTAGTGAGGAGCAGCAGGCGTGGGACTGTCTGTGGGCGGGGGTCAGCGTGGGCAGGGGGTCAGTGTAGCCCCGTTTGCCTTCCTGCTGCCCGGGGCACGAGTCAGGATCTCACCTTTCCGTTGGCCCTGTTCACCTTCCTCACGGTGTCGGCCATCACCAGCTTGTCCTTGGCCACTGCGAGGAGCTTCTGGTACTTGGGGTTCTGCTTCAGCCCCAGGTACTCTCCACGGAAGGGCTGCTGCAGGCTGGAGACGAGGCTGTCAGCCACTGCTGCCCTGAGCTCCCCTGCACCCCCAGCCCCGACCCTGGCACCTTTTGGGGTAGAGGGTCTTCTTGTCCTTGAAGAGCTCGCTGGCGCAGAGCTTGGCCTGCAGCTGGGCCCGGCGCGCCGGTGGCAGCTGGTCCCGGTACTTCTTGCACTGCCAATGGAGGGGGCGATTCGGTGCCGTCAAAGACCCCTCGGGTGAGCCGGCGCACCAAGATCCCAGCTGGAATTCCCCCCGTGTCCCCCTGCTCCCACCTTCCAGTGGTAGAAGATGTTCTTCAGCTCCTGGTTGGTGTTATCCAGGAACCGGTACGGCGCCGGGGGCCAGGTCCGGTCCGTCACCGACAGCGGTGGGAGGTTCTTCGCCAGCCCCACCAGGTACCTCTGCACCTGGGGGCGACAACGCGGTGGGGGGGGTCAGGAGAGGACAGGGCTGTCCAGCTCCAGGGCAGGGGGCTGGGAAGGCGCCGTGGCCCCCTCTGCCCCAGCCCCACTCACCAGCCGCCGGTAGATGAAGTTGGCCACGCAGGTGCTGGCGCTGGAACGGAAATACTTCCTGTAGGTCCTGCGCGCCTGCGGGGACAGGGCCAGTGGTGAGGACACCGGACATCGCCACCAGCCCCACCAAGGACAAGGGTGTCTCATCCCCCACATCCCCATTTGACCCCAGTGGAGAGGACAGAGGCTCCAGCCCGACAGAGTGGGCAGGAGCGGGGTGGGCAGACAGACAGACAACCCGGACACAGCGGCATGGACAGCATGACAGAGGTGGCCGGAGGGCGCGTGGCCCCGTTACCTGGTACCCTCTCCAGTGAGCGGCGATGGTGCTGGCGGCTGCGTGACGTTGGCGCTGGGACTTCAGCTCCCGGAGGAGCCAGCGAGACTGTGGGGGTGAGAGCCCGGGGAGCCCGAGGGGGAGACACCAACACAGACACGGAGCGAGAGGGAGAGGCAGGAGAGAGGCAGGAGAGAGGCAAGAGAGAAGGAGGGAAGACGGGGAGAGGAGATGAGGGTGAACCTGGTCCCACCATGGGACACACAGAGCCCCTGGTCCCACCGTGGGGCACACGGAGCCCCTTCCCCACCCACCCTGCTCCCCACACCAGGCCAGTCCCACTGGTGGTCCTGGGATGCTCAGCCCTCACCTTCCAGCCCCGTGCGTATGCCTGCAGGATCAGTGCCGACCGCTTCATCTGCTTGTAGTGGTTCTTTTGCTGCAGGGGAAGAAGAGGGTGAGCTAGGTGGGCTCAGAGAGCCAGGGGGAGAGGGATGGGCAGGGGGAGCATGGCCAGGACTCGCCCTGTCCTCACCCTGTGGCCCCGGAACCAGGCGGAGATGAGGATCTGGCTCTTGCGCATCAGCTGGTACTGGGTCCGGCACCGCCAGCCCCGAAACACCTTCTGGATGAGGGTGGCGAGCTGGGCCACACGCTCCTGGCGCTGCTGCTCCAGGTCGAAGAGCTGGCGACAACCATGGCAAGCACTGGGTCACTGAGCAGCTGGGTCATCCAGAGCCATCTCCAGGGGCTGTGGCATCACCCAGGAACTCCCAGGACAAGTTTGGATCCCCCTGGACTCCCCCATTCCCAGACTCACCGTGCGTGGTGAGCGGATGAAGATCTTGGTGTGGCCGAATGCCAGCTCCTCAGCAGGGAACGCCAGACCTGCCAGCAGCACCTCGGCCCCCTCCCTGCACCACAGCAGAGACGAGGCCGGTCAGAGCTCCCCCGGCAGCCCCCTGGCCCTCACGGTCCGTGCCAGCCCCGTACCTGTCACCACCGTCCCAGCGGGGCCACGTGCGGGGGTTGAGCATCTTGTAGCGCTGCAGGAAGGGGCCGTAGAGCTGGCGGAAGGCGTAGCCCGCCCGCCGCACCCGCACGTTCTCCATCAGCCCCAGGTACCGGACCTGCGCCAGCACCAGCTCCGGCGTGAACACCATCGCTGACTTGGTGTCGTTGGGTTTGATGCACCTGCAGAGCGCAGCGGTGGTTTGGGCGGGGGTCTCACAGGCACCGCAGCCGCCCCCGGGGGTCCCTGCTGGGGCTGGTACCTGATGTAGTTGGGGTTCTTAGAGTAGAGGTTCTTCATCAGCAGCGCCACGGACGACTTGAACTGGAAGCCTGCGGTGGGCGGCAGCTTGAGGGAGACCTTCTGGGGGTCTCCTTCGGGGAAGAGCGAGCGCAGCAGCGCGTGCCGGGCCGCCCACATGGCCTGCGAGAGGTCGCGGAAGAGCAGGTCGTTGTTCTTCTCGATGAAGCCCGTCACGTTGTAGGTCACCTGGGGGTGCAGCGGGGTCAGCGCCCAGGCAGGGAGTGGGGCAGGGTTCAGCGTCTCCATGTCCGTTCCCAGTCCAGCCCCACATCTCCTGTGCAAAGCTGGGAAGAGGACCAGGGCACTGGGAAGAGAACTGAGGCACTGGGAAGAGGTCTGGTGTGCTGGGAAGGGGACCAGGATGCTGTGAAGAGAAGTGGGGTGCTGAGAAAAGGACTGGGGTGCTGGGAAGAGGTTCAGAGAGCTGTGAGGAGGTCTGAGATGCTGGGAAGAAGCCTGGGGTGCTGGGAAGAGGACTGGGGTGCTGAAAAGAGATCTGGGCTGATGGGAAACGAACCGAGGTGCTGGGAAGAGGACTGGGGTACTGGTAAGAGAACCAGAGTGCTGGGAAAAAGACCAGGGCAGTGGGAAGAGGATCAGAGTGCTGGAAAGAGGACCACAGTGCTGGGAAGAGGAGCATGGCATTGGGAAGAGGATCAGGGTGCTGGGAAGAGGATCAAGGTGATGGGAAGAGGAGCATAGCACTGGGAAGAGGATCAGGGTGCTGGGAAGAGGAGTGTAGCACTGGGAAGAGGATCAAGGTGCTGGGAAGAGGATCAGGGTGCTGGGAAGAGGATCAGGGTGCTGGGAAGAGGATCAGGGTGCTGGGAAGAGGAGCGTGGCACCGGGAAGAGGATCAGGGTGCTGGGAAGAGGAGCGTGGCACTGGGAGGAGGAGCAGGCGCTGCCGGACCTTGCCGGCGTAGTGGTGGATGCGGAAGCAGCGCGGGGGCAGGCTGGTGTCGGTGACACGCCGGGCGTTCTGTGTCTCCTTGCTCTCATAGTGCTTGTGTGTGGCCAAGAGCTGGTTGAGCTTGTTCAGGAAGGTGTCCTCGTTGACCACGCCGGGCCGCAGGCACTCCTCGTCCAGCATG
Source organism: Corvus kubaryi (assembly GCF_017639235.1). Taxonomy (NCBI): domain Eukaryota; kingdom Metazoa; phylum Chordata; class Aves; order Passeriformes; family Corvidae; genus Corvus; species Corvus kubaryi. The sequence goes on along the minus strand of NW_024581097.1, from coordinate 361,907 downwards.
GCCAGGATCCCGCTGGTGCTCTGTGCCACGATGGATGGGGTCACTCCTGACCGGCCCCAGCGAATCCCAGTTTGGGCTATGGGGGGCGCTGGAACCCCAAGATCCCGGCACTGGGAGGGCAACTCACGTTCTCAATCAGGTTGCAGATGATGCTGTTGTCAAAAAACTCCACCGGGGTCCACTGGATGCCCTGAGAGCAGATGTGGGTCAGACAAATGGATAACCCAGCCCCTGCCCCATGGACACCTCCAGCTGTTGTGGGGCAGGAACCGGACGTCCGGCCACGGGGCTGAGGATCCCAAATCCCTTCCTGCCATTGAATCGGCTCCCGGCGGGGAGCGGGGTGAGGGAGGGACGTGCGACGGAGCCGTCTCCGGCACTTCCCCATCCCGGGGGGGCCGAAGCTCCTTGGGGCCGTGCTCTGACAGGGGCTGGAGGTACCTCTCGGACGTATTCCTCCTGTTCCTCCTTCAGCGTCATCAGGATGAAGATCTGCTGCAGCTTCTCGTTGCAGTAGTTGATGATGAACTGCTCAAAGCTGTTGTCCTGTGGGAGAAGGGTCCTGTATGACAGGTGCTCCCCGAGCCCCCTGCCCTGCCCCATGTCTCACCTGCTGTTCCCAACCCCCTGGATGGGGCCATGTGGGTCCTTCACTCACCTGGAAGATCTCGAAGCCATAGATGTCCAGGACGCCCATCACCTTCCTCTGCTCGTCTGACTTCACCTGGAGAGATAACGGGGTGTTGAGCGCTGTGTGGGGTGGGGGTCCAGGGTCCTGCTGGGGCTCCAGGATCCCCTGGAGCTCACCTGGATGCTGGTGTTGATGCGATGCACCAGCCAGTCAAACAGGCGACTGTAGATGTTCTTGGCCAGCGCGTCCCGGCCGTAGTAGCCCTGGGGAGAGGGGAGGGGGGCTGGTGCCGGCTCACTGGGGGCTGCCGGGCATCAGCCCCATGGCTGGGGGTGGTCCTGCTCACCTGCGGGACGGTGAGGGTGGTGAGCACCGTCTCATCCCGCGCCTTCACCGTGCGGGAGCACAGCGCCTGCTCCAGTGTGCTGGGGTCCAGCCCGATGAGCTTGCAGATCTCGTGCAGCTCTGTGTGGGGAGATGGCGATGCCAGGGACAAGGAGGGGCTCAGGGGGTCCCCACACCCCCCATTCCCATCCCTATCCCCATCCCTACCCTGGGGCTCGGTGATGCTGCAGGCCTCCATCCCGCTGGCCTGGAAGCTGCTGCTTAGCTGGACATTGCCCAGTTTGAGCACCACGGCCGTCACCTCCAGCAGCTCCGTCACCTCCGCGGGCGAGAAGCCGATGACCCTCATGGCATCCTAGGGATGGACACAACAGCTCAGGGGCTGCAGTGGGCTCCAGGATGTTTGGGGGAGAGGAGTCCTGTCTTCCTGTGGGTACCTGCATGGCGTGGAAGTTGGCTGCATCGTCCATGCCGGGCAAGCTGGAGCTCTCCCGGTTCAGGTATCCGTAGTGCCTGCAGTCCTGGTGCAGCTTCAGTTGTTCTGGTTGAGGGGAGAGGAGGTGGCACTTCAGCCGTGGCCCCCCCCAGCTCCTGTTCCACCCCCAAATCCCCCACACTGCGGGGTCTGGACCTACGGAGCAGCTCTGGAGAAGCCCCAGCCAGGAGCTGGTAGAAGATGTGGAAGTTCCTCTCGCCCTTCACGTGCCGGACGATGCGGGATTTCTCCAGCAGGTCTGAGAGGAGGGGTCAGTGTCACTGGGGTGTGTGGAGTGGGACCCCCCGGGATGGGTGGTGGGTACTCACAGTTGCTGATGACCCCTCCCAGGGGCTCCCCCTTGAAGTCGAACTCAATGTCCATGTACTTGCCCTGGGGGAGGGGGCTGGGTCAGGGAAGGGGGTCCTGGTGGGAGTGGTAGCTCCCACACATCCACACCCCCATCCCCTCTGTGCTCCCAGCCCCATCAGGGCCCACGTGGCCCCGGCAGGGTCCAACCCCTGTCCCCAGGTCACTCACGAATCGGGAGGAGTTGTCATTACGGACAGTCTTGGCATTTCCAAAGGCTGCGGGGGGAGAATGGGGGTTACGGTGCAGTCCAGGGGGACGGTGCCGAGCCCTGGCAGGGCCGGGATGCGCGAGGTGGGGCTCAGGATGTGGGGCACTCACCCTCCAGCACAGGGTTGGACTGCAGGAGCTGCTCCTTCACCTTGTTCACCTCCTCCCCTTTGCTGCTCACGGCCGCCACGAAGGACATCACCAGCTTGCTGGCCTCTGCCAGCGAGGGGCCAGGGGTCATCGGTGAGGGGCTGTGGGTGTTGGGGCTGTGCCCCTCACCCCACCAGCCCCTCGCAGTGCCCTGAGCCCCCCTTGCAGCCCTGGCTGTACCTGTCTTGCCGGCGCCGCTCTCGCCGGTGATGAGGATGCACTGGTCCCTGTCCCGGTCCCGCAGCGAGCGATAGGCATCGTCAGCGATGGCAAAGCTGGGGGCAAGAGGGGTTGGAAGGGGCTGGAGCCATCTAGGGGCTTCAGGAAATGCAAAGACCCCCTGTTGTGGCTGTGGTGTTGCCCCAAGTGGATTCCTTTGGACCTCGATGCCTTGGGATTGCCCACGGGTGAAGCCCTTGGTGGGATCCAGGGCATCAAGGGCACCCCCAACCATCCCCGTGCTCACATGTGGGGCTTCACTGCGAAGAAGCTGCAGTTATGATACTCCTCCACCTTCTCCGGGGTGTAGAGGGGCAGGGACTGGTATGGGTTCACTGAGATCACCACATTCCCAATGTATGTCTGTGGGACAGCAGGACAGAAGGGATGAGGGGCCAGGAGGACACAGCCCAGCTCCTGGTACTCCCCATCTCCACCCCAGATCCTTGTCTTCATCCCAGACCCCACATCCTGCTCCTCATCCTCAAACCTGCAGCCCTCCCACTTTGCCTCCCAGGCCCCATACCCTGTTCCCACTCTGCACCCCAAAGTTCTCCCACTCCCAATCCAGACCCCGTATCCTGCTCACCATCCTAGACCTTGAAGCCCTCCCATTCCCCATCTCAGACCCCATATCCCTCTTCTCATCCCAGACCCCATATCCTGCTCCCCATCCCACACCCTGCAGCATTCCCAATCCCCATTACAAACCCCATATCCCGCTCCCCATCTCAGACCCTGCAGCTCTTCCATTCCCCATCTCAAACCCCATATCCCTCTTTCCATCCCAGACCCCTATCCCGCTCACCAGCCCAGACCCTGCAGCCCTCCCAGTCCCCATCTCAGACCCCATATCCCATTCCCCATCCCAGACCCCGCAGCCCTTCTATTCCCCATCTCAGAACCCATATCCCACTCGCACCCCAGCAGCCCCTCTCGTGCCCCCCAATTCCCCATTCCCCTGCCCACGTAGATGTCGTGGTGGCGGAATCGCTCCTGCAGCGTCTGGACCAGCGACTCCTCGGTCAGCGGGTCCAGCAGCACCAGGTCCCCGACGGCCTCGGCGTCCAGCAGCGGCGTGGTGCCCTCCATGGCCGGGCAGCTCCGGGGCAGCTGGGACACGGCACGGCGGGGCTGCAGCCACGGACACGCAGCCCCTTCCCCAAAACACCCCTCCGGGTCCTCGCCGGTCTCTGGGATCGTGGCTGCTCCCCTCAACCCCGAGGACGGGACAAGGCGGCCACACACCCACAGAGGCACAGGGGGCACCTTCCCGGGGTATCCCGGGACCCCGTGGTGGGGCTGGGGGCAGCCGGACGCTGGGGGGAAGCGGGGGTTCGGCCAGGAAATGCGGACACCTGGATCCTATTCTTGGGGCAGGGATTAATTCAGCCTCCACTTCCTCCCTCCTTCCTGGCTGGGGAATCCGGGGCGGGGAGAGGAGCCCAGACCCCCCGACAGGTCACCCCCGGGAGCCCGTGTGCTGCCTCTCCCCGCTGTTCCCCATCCCTCACCTGTGTGTGACAGCACGGTCACGTTCCCCGGGGTGACCTTCACCCTCGCTTTACAGCTGGGGCGCAGGGCTATAAACCCAGCCCCACTTATCGGTGCCCGGGGAAAGTTCACGAGCGAGGAGAAGGTGTGGAAGGATTGGGGCAAATGGGGTGATGGAGGTGATTCCAGCAGCCTCTAGAGATGGCAGAGCCTTCCAGGGGTCCGAGGCTCCCCGTGCTGCTGGGTTGGGACCCCAGGGCCAGCAGTCGTGGGTGGGAGCCAGAGCAAGAGCCCCCCACAGCTCCAGTGCAGCGCGGGGCTCGCCCCGGTGTTCCCAACGACACCGGGTCCCCACGCCCCGCGGGGTGCAGGTGCCCTGGCATGAGGGTTATGGGGACTGGGTATCCCCATCTAGCTGAGGCAGCAGAGGAGTCCCCGACTCACCTCCCACCCCCGACTCACCTCCCGGTCGCAGAGAAGCGGCTGCTGGAGTGGCTGCAGCTGGAGCTGCCCCGGAACCGGCGGGGCTCAGCCCAGCCCAGCGCCCGGTGCTGGCCCCGTCCGGCCCACGGAGGGGCGGGGGGGCCGCAGGGCCCTCCCCCAGAGCTCCCAGCTGGGGAAACTGAGGCACGAAGGAGCGGGCAGTGAAGATCAGCTCCAAGAGTGCCGCCGGCTGCAGCCTCTGCCCGTGGTCCCAGCTCAGCCGCTGTGTCCCTTCCCCACCCGGCAGCTGAGAGCAGGAACAAGCAGGGAAAATCCTGGAGGAGCCAAGCAAACAAAGGGAACTTCCTCTCCTGGGCTGCGGGAAACGGGCGAGGTACAGGGCTGGAGAACCGGGAATGCCCAGGGCTGCTTTGTCGAGGATGCCAGTCCCCAGAGAGGCTCCTAGCCCAACCTGAGGCCACGGTAGGTCCTGCCACAGGGAATGTGGCACCCAGGAGCTGTTGTGTCCCCATGCCCCATCCCCAGCAAAACGACCTCCTGCAGGTGGATGAGCCCCGGGGCCACAGCAGGACGAACAAATCAGGCTCAGGACCTAAAAAACATGTCTTTATTAAAAATATAATCAGTCATTCACCACACTGAGGGTGGGGGGATGCAGTAACAGAGACTGCTCACACCTGAGCAGGGAGGAAAGCGCAGCGAGGGCCGGGGAGCAAACCTGGGACTGGGACAGAAACTGATGGCAGAAGCTCCAGCAGCGGCACAGGTGAGGTAGGGGCTGGGCTGGGGCTCCCCAGGGCAGCTGAGACACTACGAGGAGGTGAGGGCAGCGTTATTGCTTAGGAAGTTGCATAGATTGGGGCGTCCCCTCCAGCTTTGTGCTTTGGCAGAGCTCCCCAGCCAGCACTGGGAACCCAACAGCGGCAACGTCACCCTCAGTCCCTGCCTGCACCCACTGGGAGAGGAGTAACAGCAGGAGAAGGGCTGCGAGGCAGGGAGGAAGCACATCCACGCTCATCCTCAGCTCTGGCATGGGGAGAGGGGCTGAGCACGGCCTCTACCCCAACACCACATCCAGGGGCAGCCGGCAGACCCCGAGGCTCCACAGCTCCATCCGGCAGGCGCCGGAGTTTTTGGTATTCACACGGGATTGAAGGCAAGGCAGAGGCGTGACCCGACCAGCTGGAGCCGTCTGATGTGTTTGTAACAGGAGGAGGAGGAGCCGGGCACGGGCAGCTCCCTCCCCACGGCTCCAGGCAGGTGCTGAGCACGCAGGTACGGGCGGACACGTCCAAAGTTCCTCTCGTGTGTGTCACCCTCGGGCACCTGTACAGGAGATGGAGGGGAAGGTCTGTCCCCACCCCAGCGCAGGGAAAAGGGCTCCTGTCTGCATCCCACAGCTGTGGCACTGAGGGATGGAGCCAGGTGAGCACCCAGGCTTGGGAGGGGGTCCCTGCTCCGGGGGGTCCCACCCTGGGAGCTCACAAACACCCGCTGCAAAAGTTGGGGTGGGTCCAGTCTGCATCCAGGACCAGGTGACCTCCCAGCCTTGGGGGGGGCTCCCATGTGTCCCACCTCCCCCCAGCACCCAGGGCTGTGCTGACAACAGCGTTCACACCTCAGGCAGGAGCTGCAGGGAAAGAGGAGGGGGTCTGACCCCCTTTTCTCCCTGTCAGAGGGGGTCCATCCCCACAGGGTTCATCTCCCCCTAAGGTCCATCCCCACCACACCTGGAGCAGCCCAGCAGTGGTTCTGCTCCTTGGCCCCAGGGCAGCTGACCTCACTGGACATCCAGATGGTTGTGGGGCAGGGAATCACTCCTGTGATTCCCAGCAAAGGAGTCATTGACACTGTCCTCATCATCATCATCATCGTCATCCTCCTCGAACAGCTGCTCGTCAATGAAGAGACTTTCCAGGCCGAACTCCCGCTCGTGGACAGACACCTCGTTGGGGGTGACGTGCGAGGCACCACCCACAAAGTCAGCAAACCTGGGAGAAGCCAGGGAGCAGCACGTTGGGCAGGTGTGTCCAGCACCTCTGGGTATGCCCTGACACACGTGGGTGAAGCGTTTTGGTGCTGCGACTGGGCATTATCCATCCTTTCCCCCCGGTCACTCTGCGCTCCCACACAGCCTGGATCTGTGTCTCTGTCTCTAAGGACAGAGGTGACAGCACAAAGGGACACAGGGTGGCCACCCGGAGCTCGCTGGCAGGGGTGTTACCTTTTGGGAGACTGGATGCGGGACACCGTGCTCCAGGCAGAGAATTCGGGGCTCTGGCAGAAGCTCCGCAGCTCTGCCAGGGCCTTGCGGGTCTCCACCTCGCCCTGGAGCCGATATTCCTCCTCTGTCAGCAGACGAGGGGGGGTCGGGCCCAGCTTGGAACTCTGCACCCTCCTGCCAGGGGGGAAACACCAGTTACTGCCCTCCTGGATGCGGTGGGACCTCCAGGGTGGGACCAGCTCCCGGGGCAGGAACTCTCAGGACAGAACCCCTGGGGCAGGACCACCTTCCAGGGCAGGATCCCTGGAGCAAGAACTCTAAGGCAAGATGAGCTCCTGAGTCAGGACCACCTTGCAGGGCAGGAATTCTGGGGCAGGACCAGCTCCTGGAGCAGGAACCCTGGGGCAGGACCAGCTCCTGAGTCAGGACCATCTCGCAGGGAAGGAAATCTGGTGCAGGACCAGCTCCTGGGGCCAGACCAGTTCCTGAGACATGAATCCCTAGGGCAGACCAAGCTCCCAGGGCAGCTGGCAGTGGGGAAAGCGAACACACCCCTCCAGCCTCTGCTCCTCACTCCCTCTCCTGCACCAGTCCCAGGGGAAAAAGGGCACAGTTACCCACCCCGCTCCCATACCGCAGTGAAAACACCCCTGATCTGTGGCACAGGCTCCACCCAGCAGCTCATCCCGACCCAGCTGGGAGCCACGAGCAGCTGGAATTCCACAGGCCTCACCGGTAGGCAGCGAAGGCCCATTGCAAGGGGTAATCCAGGTTCTTGGTGCAGATGGCGACGAGCACCAGGCCCAGGGCGATGGGATGGATCTGGATGCCCGAGTACATCAGCAGCAGCCCCAGCAGCTGCAGGGCCCAGGAGAGGAGGTTGATGCTGCGCTCGTTCTCCAGGGGGCCGTACCTGTAGCACACGGCGAAGCTCAGCAAGCCCACGAAGAGCAGGTAACCTGTGGGACAGCACAGGGATGGGGCAGAAATTTGGGGCTACATGAGGATGAGGGTGAACTTGACACCACTCCCTTGGAGCACCGGCAGGGATGGGGAGCCTCAGCGTCACTCCCCAGCACGTTCCAGCTCCGTTAGGAGACGTTCAGTTGGTGAACTGGTGAGTCCCAGGGCTCTCTCCTACCTAACAGGTACTGCCAGTAGGACTTGCAGATCTCCCGCAGGTTCTTGAAGATCAGCTGGAGCAGGTACAGGGAAAAGGACCAACCTCCGACCAGCAGGAAGTACACAGGGCTTTTCTGGGGGAGGACAAGGGGGAGTTGCAGGCAGGCAGTGGGGCAGCCGTGGGTACCTCCCCCAGGTGCTGAGCTGCTCTCTGCCAAGCCCAGCCCATCCCAGTACTACACCAGTATGGAAAGGGTTATGAGGCTGCTGACCACTCATCCCCAGGAGATGACACCTACCTTGGGCATGACCTTGGACATCATGTAGACGAGGACGAGCAGCGAGGCCAACAAACCAACGCTGATGCCAGCTGAGTAGTAGAAGATTTGGCTCCTAAAATGATCACACCGGGTGTTTTATGGGTACCTGTGCACAAACACCCCCCACCCGGGAGCCACCGGGCACTGCCCACCTGCCCCAGCCCCTGGGGAAAGGAGGGCACTCACCTGCTCAGTGTGTCCCCACAGAAGAACAACAGCAGGCCCAGGAAGAAAACAAGGAACAGCTTAGGATCAAAGCCTGTGAAGAGAGCGAATCCCAGTGGAGAGGGGCACGGTGGGAAGCTCCCACCTGCCACAGGGTCACAAGGACGGGGATGGGGCAGTGTCCAGGTGAACCTCCAAGTGCCTCAAATGCCCCCACATTGCCTTCCGCAGACCCAATGCCCTTCCTGAGGAAGGAACAGCCTTGCTGGTCCTTGGCTCATGAGCTGCTGCATCCTGTTGTCCCCCGGGCAGCCCCAGGCCCCCTTTCCCCCACCAGGCAGGGGACATACGTCGGAAGAGGACGACGGAGTAGGTGGTGCTGGGCTCCAGCAGCTCGACCTTGAGGCAGGTTTTGTTGCTGTAGAGATCCACGTCGATGCTGGTGTCGTTGAGCTTCCCCCGCAGGAAGGAGAACACCACGTTCCACACGCTGAACTTCTCCAGCTCCTCCTCGCTGTCCACCTGGGTGACACGGATCATCCGGCTGCTGGTGACGCGGATCTGTCGGGAAGCAAGGTGGGAATGGATGGAGGGGCTGGAGCGGGGAGGATCTGCTGCCTCCTCCTCCTCCTTCTCTCACCTGTGTCCTCGTCCAGATGTCGTGCCATCGCGGCACGCGGGTGTTGGTGTAGCAGAAGCGCTGGGATTCCCTGTGGTGGGACGCGTGGCCCTCCTGGAGCGGGATGATGGGATCCTTGGCGCCTGGGAAGTGCACAGGGAGAGGTTCAGGCACTGCTCCCCTCTGCTTCACCCACCAAACACTCTACTGCCCTTTGCCTCCCCGGGGATCCTCCCTTTAGGCATATTCCCCACGGTCCTGCCGCTGTTTTCCTTGGAATACACCCTCTGGTTCTTTTTTGGGATAACCCCGTGCCCTGGGCTGTCGGGGTCAGCACAGCCCCATCCCTGCGCCCATTCCAACTCGACTCCTAGCTCCAGAACCGTTCCCACCTCAGGGACATCAATCCGAGGGTGTCTCCGGCCAGCGCTCGCCCCCAGGGGTGAAGCGGCTCCCGAATCCCACGGAAGGCCCGGTCGCACCGGGAGATCGGGACAGCGGGACACGAAATCCCGGTCCCACCGGGCCGCACCGACCCCCGAGCATGGAGGCCCCGGGAAGCGCTCAGAGGGTTCCCTGGTGGGGCAGGGGGTCTCTCAGCGGGCACCGGGAAGTTGCCCGTGGCGCAGGCCGCTGGTCCCATTCTGCAGCCACGCTGCCCGGGGGCTGTCGCCGTCCCGCTCCCCGCCATGACGCCCCCCCGGTCCCCGCTCAGGGACGCCGCCGCCCCGCACACCTGCAGCTTCCAGGATCAGGAAGGGCAGGAGCAGCAACAGCAACACCGGCAGAACCGGCAGCCGCCGCTGCCCCGGAGGCGGATTCATCCCTCCCGCCGAGGCTGCGCCGGCCGCTTCCGCTTCCGCCGCCGAGGAGCGGCGACAGCCAATAGGAGAGGAGCTCGCCGGGCTTTGTCCCCGATTGACAGCTGAGATAACCTATCAGAAAGCAACTATGATCTGGCTCCCGCCCCCGCTGCCTGCCGCGTTGATTGACAGTACGTTTAACCTATCAGCATGGTGCGTGCAGGAAGCAGCCATGCTCCCGCCCCCGGTTGCCACGGTGACCAACATGCCCCCGCCGTTCATTCCACAGCCCCGCCCCGCTCCGTTAGCGGCTCTGACAGACACGCCCCTCAGCCTATCAGAGCGCAGGCACAGCCGGCCACGCCCCCACCCCCTCGTGTATCCCGTCTGATTGACAACCGCCTCCGCCTATCAGGGCGCGGCTTCGCGTTGTTTGTGTGAATGGGTCACGCGTGGGGGGCGCGCAGGTCCCGCCCCTCGCCCCCAGCGCCCCTCCCCCAGCAGCCGAACTCGCGGCCTCGGGCCCCGCCGGGACGGGGCCGTGCCGGGGCGGACGTGGGACGCGGGTCACCGGTGACACCCGGCGCGGAGTGGGTCCCGCATCCCACGGGCCAAGGGGCGGCTCTGCTCGGCCGGGGAACTCCAGTTCGCCCCACTGCCGGCACCGTCCGTCCCCTCGCAGCGAGGCTCCCCCAGCCCCGGCAAGGGGGTGCCGCCCTCCGCGTGGGTCCCTCCTCGTGGGGCGGTGGCCGCCCGTGGGCGAGCAGCGGGGAGCGGGCTCGGGCGGCCCCCCCGCTCCCCCTCCGCGGGCCGTGGGCGGCGGAGCCGGGAAGCGGCGGGGCTGTGGGCGGAGGATGTGCGTCAGCCGGGGGCAGCGCCGGGGCTGGGAACGGCCCCGCCGCGCCGGACGCCTGGTCGTGGAGAGAAGGGGGGGGGGCGTGACAAGGGGGCGGTGGGGAGAGGGGGGTGAACCGGGAGGACTGGGGCAGGACCCCCGTGATGGGGACCGTGCCCGTACGGGACCCCCCGGCTGCTCCCCCGGTAGCTCCGGGGATGTGCCCCGGACACCGGCACGGCCCCCCCGGGCACGATCGCGCGGGGGCGGCTCGGGCCGCACGCCAGGCGCCGGCCGCGGTATAAATAGCGCCGAGCCACGCAGGGCCGGACCGGGGTGCGGGCCGTGACACCCCCCCCTCCTGCCTCCCTCGGGAGGGACCCCGGTGCTGCGGGCGAGGGGCTTCAGCATCCCCCCCAGCCCACCCGAGAAACCTCCGTGCGCTCCCGTTTTCGCTGCTCCGGGGCGCCGCGGGGGTGCTCACCCCGAAGCCTATCGATGGCAGCGTGTGTGTGCCGGTGACACCAAGCGCCAGCCCTTCGCCGGGGCTCCGGCACCGGGGCAGGGCTGCCGGGACAGCGGTGCCGGTGCTCGGAGCATCCCCGCGCCCGGTCGGGTTGTCACCGAAACCGGGGATGCTGCGAGCGCTGCCCGCGGGAGCCCCGGGATTCAGGGTGTCCACAGCAGCAACCGAGCACCGTGTCCTCTTCGGGGGGTTCTGCCTCTCCCACGGACCGCCCCCCCCCGTGCCCCGCGGGTCCTCCCCGGTCCCTGCCGGGGCTGCGGGACCCCCGATGCCGCCGTGCGGGGCGCCGCTCCCGCTCCCCTCCCGCTGCTCCGGTGCCGGGGGGGGGG
>NW_024581097.1:332917-345627 GCF_017639235.1 Corvus kubaryi | reverse complement strand
TGTCTTTTTAGAGCATTAGCGACTCTTCCTTTGTACCGTGTACAGTAGATTATTTATTTTGTTATTTTGGAATAAAACTTTATTTTATGGCTTATCTTCCTGCCCCCTGCTCCAGCTTGGAGGGGGGGAGGGGGTGGGGAGCAGCTCAAAACCCCAAAGCAAGCGCTGACTGCGGGGGTGCGAGGGGGCCGTGTCCCCCTCCATGGGGGTCCCGGTGTCTACCCCCGCCGGGCACCGGGCTGGCACCTCCGCCCCGGCGCCGTTCGCGCTGCCGCCTCCCGCCCCCGCGGTGACTCATCCCGGTGGCGTGGGCTGGGGGCACCGCGTGCGGCTGCCGGTGCCCCCCACGCAGGACGGGGCCCCTGCGCCTGCACCCCCTCACCCGCGGACCCCCGGCAGCGGCGGGGGCGGGCAGCAATGCAAGGGGGGGGGGCGGGGGTTACCCCAAATCCCCCCAACCCCACCTTTCCCAGTTGGAGTTTCCACCCCTGCACGAGTCGTATCAAGTCCGTGAACCCAGACAAGGCTGGGAGGGAGTGGGGGGGTCCCAGTCCGATGTCCCGCCTCCCCCCCGGTAGCCCCCTCACGCGTGTCCCGGCCGGATGCTGTCATCCCACCGCGCCTCCCCCAGCCCCCAGCAGGATGGGCTGGAATTGGGGTACCCGCTGTGCTGCGGGAGGGGCGCGAAGGGGGGCAACAGGGGCACATCCTGCAGGAACTGCTCCAACTCTGAGCCCGGTGACTGCTCCATGCTGGGTGACATCCTGGGGACAGAGGCAGCAGGATGACCGGGGGGGATTGGGAGGGGGTTTCCCTCTGCTGACCCCTCCCCGTGCTTACCACCGCGGGGAGCTCTGCAGCGGCCCATCCTCCACGGCCGGGAACGGGGGCAGCTCGGGCATCTCCTCATCCCGCGGCTCCACAGAGGGACCCCCGGGCAGCAGCTGCGAGACCTCCCCGGGCATGTACTGGTTGGGCATGAAGGGTCTGGAGGGAGAAAGAATGGTGTAGAATGGTGTAGAAAGGCATTGGGGGGGCACGGCTTGGTTTTGGGGGACTGGTGTGGGGCTCCTCCAGGGAGCACCAGCAGGGCAGAGCACTGGGAGCACCGGTCAGCTGGGGATGGCTGCTCCAGGTCTGGGGTGGGAGGGGGAAAAGGGGTGCAGGGCAGGGTGGCCCCCTTCCACCTGTGTGCCAGGTCTTACCCGGGGGTCCTGAAGGCAGGTTCCTGGCAGTGGGACAGCGAGGGGTCCATGGCCAGGGGCGACGAGAGAATCGGTGATGGGCTGTGGGGAGGGGGAGCACTCAGAGAGGGGGGAACACCCCCTGACCCTGCTGGGGGGCAGAGGGGTGCCCACCCTGCCCCCCACCGTTCCCTGCTCCTACCTGTGGAAGGGGGAACTGAGCCTGTCGGGGACCATCATGTTCATGTTGCTCTCAACTGTGGGGTAGCCCGTGGGGATGGGCTGGGGGCAGAACGGAGTGGGGGGGCTGCAGTGCACACACACACAGAGGTTCAGATTGAGGGGGGGACTCTGCCACAGCCCCCACTCCCCACCCCACAGCAGGGCACTCACCAGATGGGGGGCAGCACTGGCTGCAGACTCTCAGGGTGCAGCTCTGGCTGCAGCATGGGGGGCAGGCTGAACACCTGCACCTGGGGGGCCTCGGGGGGGGCCCCCATGGCGCTTGGAGGCTGCTGGTCCCTGCAAAAGCACATGGTCCCCATCAGCACAGCCAGGTCCAGGCTCTGAAGGGGGACATGTGCCGGTGGGTGCTCGGGGGTAGGGTGGTAGGTGCACAGACGTGCCCCAGCGCAGCTCGGGGGGCCCACAGGGGACTCGTCACTCACCAGCACAGCTCTGTTTTTCCCAGTCAGGGATTTCCCTGCCCTGGGGGATGCTCAGGCTGGCCAGGGGTCGTGCAAACCCAGGTCTGTGCAAACCCTGGCCCACGTGCACACAGCCTCGCACCCACCTTTCGCTTTCCACCGTCATCTTGATGGCAGTGGAGACGTAACCCCGGACGTCCTTGCCTGTCTGCTCTTCTGCTCAGGGAGGAGAAGCATCCATGAGCCACCACCTCCCACCACCGTGCCCTGCCAACCCTCTTTGCCACCACTCCCGCAAACCCTGGGGCCACCTGGGTGAGACCCAAGACACCCCCCACGGCATTGCTGGGGTGCAGAGGGGCAGCACAGCCCAGGGCCCATCCTGGACCCCTCCACTCACTGTTGTAGTGACTCCCAAACGCCTGATCCTTGGGGATGTTGGGGTACAGATTGCGGAGCTGCCCCAGGTCCCGGATCCGGTCGCCGAGGGAGCGGATGGACAAATCCTTGGCAGAGAAGGGCTGGATGTTTTCCACCTGGCTGGAGCCTGAGCGAGGGAAGACATGTCACGGGATTCCAGTGCTGGTTCCTGTAACACCCCACAGCTGTTGGCAACAAGGGCCCCCCCTGCACAGCCTCTGACCCCATCTCACCGTCCTTGCCCCGGATGACGTAAGCGATGGTGACGCCCCCGATCTCGGAGTCGCTGAAGCGGAGCAGGAAGGTCCCGTCTGGCTCCGCGCTCAGCAGTTTGCACACGTACTGCTTGCTGATGAAGCCCACAATGAGCCTGGAGGGGTGGACAGGTAGGGAAGAGGGATCAGGATCACCCAGGGTGGTGGGGTGGGATCAGGACTCCCAAAGCTCAGCCCCGGGGCACCCACCTGTCTGACCAGTAACTTTTGAGGCATCTCTTGGTGAGGTCCAGGACTCCATCAAACCACTGCCAGAAGGTGAATCCCCGGCCAGGGAGGATCTCCTGAGGCAGAGAGAGGCCATGAGGTTCCCCATGGCCACGCTGGCTCCTGCCCACCCCGGCCAGCCCTCCCAGTCACCTTGTTGAACTGGGCCCAGGAGACGTGGCGGCTCTGGAAGTCCTCGAACCTGGCGCTGTGGTCATTGAAGATCTTCTGGGCCAGGAAGAAGTAGTGCTCCTTGAGGAGCCCCTTGGTGGTCTGCACCTCTGCCATGAACTTCAGGTTCAGGGTGTCACACATCTTCTCCCAGGGCACCCGCTCGGCCACCACGAAGGGCACCCGGTCCTGTGGGCAGGGGGTCATCAGGACAGGATGCTCACCCTTGGACTCCTGCTCCAGCCTGCACTGTTGCCCCCCCCTCCAGAGCCCACCCAGCCCCAGGTTCCAGCTCCTTCCCTCTGGCTCCTGGCACTCACAATCTCAGAGAAGGCGTTATCCCACAGCACGGTGGCTTTGGCGTTGTTGTCCTGGTTCCCGTGGACGATGACCACGATGGGCAGAGACAGGACCTGGGGGCAGAGAGTGGCCCTGAGCCAAGTGTGGTGGCTGCCCTGGGACTGTCCCAGCCCAGCACAGGTGTCCCACAGGGGAAGGCTCAGCACATCCAGCCCCATCCCATGCCAGAGGAGCTGGTACCTGGAGTTGGATGGAGATGTTGCTGGGGGTCAAGGCCACATTGGTGCTGAATAGGACGGCGCATTTCTCCTCCGTCACCGACTCGGAGCCCTTCCGCTCGCAGCGCTTGATCTTCTTCAGCAGCTGGGGAGGGAAAGCTGAGCATCCCCAGCCTCGGAACTCCCAAAAACCCAACGGAGACCCCCACAGAGCCCCCAGCCCGGCCCCTCACTGGTGGCACTCACCACGTTCTTGAAGTTGGCGCAGCAGGTCCCGCTGGTGGGGTTGGTCTCCAGGGCCACCATGTTGTGCATGATCTCCCCCGTGCTCTCGCTGGGCAGAGGAGGGGGTCAGGGGGGCACGGCAGTGGGGAAGCCCCCCCCCTCACCTCCACTGCTCACCTGAGGGTGTTGCTGTAGTTGCTGAGCTCCAGCTCCCGTGCCTGTTTCTCCGTCACCATGTCAGCCCTCACCACGTAGGGCTTGGGCGCTGCCTTCAGCAGCTGCGGGCCCAGCAGGAACCGGACGCTTGCCTGGAACTTGGTCTGGGTCTTCAGCACCTGTGGGGGCTGCTTCTCCACCAGGAAGGAGCTGAGGGACAAAGGGACACCATGGCACTTAGCACAGCACCTGCCAGCTCTGCCACCAGCCCCTGCAGACCCACCTCAACCCTTGGCCACCACAGCCCCCCAGCCTGTTACCTCTTGACCAGGCTGGACAACACCTCGTTCAAGCGCTCCAGGAGCCGGGGCAGCAGCTCAGGCCCCAGCTCTGTGCTCACTGCCATCACCTGCTGCTGCAGCTGGAAGTAAACCTCGACCAGCTTCTCACACCTGGGGAAAGGGGGACCCTCAGCACCCCACCATCACTCACCTGGAGCCCCTCGGGCCAGTGCAGGGAGTAGGGGGTTGCTCAGAGTCCCCCAGCCCCACCCTGTGCCCCCCCACCTCTTCTGCAGTGGTGCCAGGTTCTCCTCAAAGATGGCCCCATTCCCTGCCAGCTGCTGTTGTCTCTTCCAGATCTGAATCCTCTTCAGGACCTGCTGTTTGGCCACCTCCAGCTCCTTCACAGCCTCCAGGGTGAGGGTGGGCAGTTCCCTGGGGGCTGTGGAGCTCTCCACGGCCCCGTCCCGCCCCGGCCCCTCTTCCCGGAGTGCCTGGATCTCACGGACTCGATGCTGCAGCCGCTGCAGCCCCAGGCTGAACTTCAGCTCCTCCTGCCGCCGGTGGAAGCTGAGGGGCAGGTGGCGGTCCTGGGGCAGAGCAGAGCGGGGTCAGTGGGGGCTGCTGCCAGTCCTGCACCTCGGGGTGCCCGGGAGGGGGGCAGGGACCACCCACCCGTTTGAGCACAGCCGCCTTCTCGCCCTCCAGGATGGCTCTCATGACAGCCACCAGCCGCAGCGGGTCGTGGCGGAAGGTGTTCTGGGGGGACACAAATGGGGGGTGTCGGGGGGGGCAGGACACGTGCCCCCTGTTCCTGGCCCCCTCCCACCCCAGCCCCTTCCCACAGCACCTGGCCAAGGCAATTCGGGGGTTCCACAACCACCACAGAGCTGATTTCCAGCTTTTAAACCTCTTTAAATGGCGCACAGAATCATGGAATATCTGGAGGTGGAGGGACCATCAGGATCATCGGCTCCAACTCCATTTTTTTGTATAAAAAGTAGAAGAATCCACTTCAAATTGGAAAAAAAAAAAAATTCCAAACCAAAAAAGAATTCTCCATTCCCGTGAGCATTTCCTCCAGCCTGACACCTGGGGGAGACTCTCCCAGCTGCCCTGGGCGGATCAATGCTTTCCTCTGAAAACAGGGAGAGGAATTCCCCGCTGGCTCCGTTCCTGTGTCCCATGCCAGCTCCTCCGGCCTTCACGCATTTCCCAAATTAGCTACTTCCCAAAACAGCAGCAAAACACCATGGGGGGAATGGCTGATGACGCACTTGGTGGGTTCCTGTGCCGGTGGGAGCTCCACTTCGAGGGGCTGGATGCAGCCCTGTGGGCTCTTCCAGGGAAAATGTGGGATTCAGGGGGTGAGAGGCCCAGGTTTGGCTCCCAGCCCTGTGGTTGCCCAACCTGGGGGTGACCTGGCTCCCACCACCCACGGCAGCAGCGAGAACAGGGAACACCCCAGATGGGCGTGGAGAAATGAGGATTTGGTGGTCCGGGATGAGGGATGGATGGAGGGAGGAGGGAACACAGATAGGCTGCTCTGCTTCAACATTTTAAATAATAAAAAATCCCTAAGCTGAAACATCTGCTCATTTCCTACAGCAAAAAGCAACAGTCTTGTTTTGGAAAGTCACTCTGCTCCCCAGAAGTTGTGAGTAAAGCTGATCCCTTCCCAAATGTTGGATATTAAAAAGGTCTGTTACCAAAAAAGCAGAGTTTTCAACCAGAATGGGGCTCTGGGAGTGAGCCCTGCTCAGCCCTGGTGCTCTGAGCTTTGCTGGCCAGAGGGTTGGGAAAGGGACAGAGCAATTCCAACAGCCTTGATAAGAGAAAGGTCCCCAAAAACGAAACCTAGAGCTCACGGCAGGAGGAAATGCAGCCCCACATGGCCTGGGGAAAGGAGAAATCAAACAGCCGAGCAGAAAATGGGGAACATCTGGTGAGACAGCCCCCAGGTGCCAACAACTGGGGGTGAGTGGGGCCACGGGGGCTGAGGGGCTCAGGAGGGTCCCCATGGGACTGTTTGAGGGGGGATGTGGCAGCTCCCTGTGGGCCACTGGGCTGCAGAGCCTGGGATACAAACAAACCCCTCTGTCCTCTGTAACACCCCAAAAACCCAGCTGCTGAGTCTGCTCATTGCCCACAAGGCTGGAAAGGGGTGTCACACAGGGACCATCCTAAGGCATCGAGCCCTTCCAGCATAAAATAATCAAGTTTTCCTGGGAACTGGCTGCGATCCCAGCGTGACTCAGCCCCAGGGTCCCCGCGCACCTCGATGCCGCTGACTTGCTGCAGGATCTGGCACTGCTGCCTGTCGCTGCTGGCAGCGCTGCGGAGTTTCTCCAGCATGTCTGACAGCATCCTGCTGGCCATGCTGGTGCAGAAGGTGTCAGAGCCATTGATGAACTCCCTGGAGAGGGGAGAAGTTGGGAGAATGGGCATGGATCCCCCACCCTCCCCTGTGTGACCCCCCCGCCTCGTGCTGCTCTGGGGAGGAAGGGTCCCGGGAGACTCACCAGGGCTGGTTCTCCAGCCACTCGGCCAGGAGACAGCGCAGGCTCCGGGGAAACTCCGTGGAGAGGCTGCTGAACTCCTCCGGTGGCATGTGGGACACCAGGTTCCAGAGGGACATCTTGGAACAGTCACCTGTAAACAAAAAGGAGAGGGGATGAGGGCAGGGCCAATGGAGCAGCCCCCAGCCCAACCCTGGCAGGGCTGAGGACCAAGAGCCTCTCACGGAGGGGGCAAGAGCTGCTGCTTGTCCCTTCCTGTCTGAACATGCTGCTCCACTGGGCTGGGGCTGCTGGGGAGGAGAAGGAATGGGAAGCTTGATTCAGGATCAGCCTCTTGGGCAATCCTGGGCGGGCTGGTAGCCCACTTTGTGCCTCACCTTCCCGTGTCTCCGGGGAATCCCTGCTCCTTCTGCCATGGGTGTCACACAAGGACACTCAGAGGGACAGGCAAGTGCTGCTAGACTTGGCACAGGAGAGCTGGGAGAGCCGGAAGACTGTGGAAACCCCTGGGAGTGGGAGAAGTGTGAACTCCCCCGAGCTTGGTGAGGCCGTTCTGCTGGGGTGATCCCAGTGAGGTGGCTCGGCTGCCCCCCAAACTTCCTCAGGTGTCCCCTGCAAGGAGGGCCCCTTCCCCAGCTGCCCCTCACGCTTGGTGGGCTCCAGAGATCACGGAAAGCAAGAAGAGGACTGGAATGAGGCGCTAGATAGGGAACTCCACCTGGAACGCCTGGGCTGGGGGCTCACGGCCCCACCACACCCCAAGGCGGACGTCAGAACCCCAACATTCCCAGCCCGTCCCCTCAGCAGTGCCCGCGCCTCTTCCCGACAGCTCCCGCCCTTCCTCCCCCCACGCTCGCTCCCTCGGGCCCCGCCGCAGCCCCGTGGGCCCGGCCGGCCAGCGGGGTCCCCACACACACACACCTCGCTGCCGGTTCCGCCGGCCCCACCCGGGGCCAAGGCCCGATCCCGCGGCGGATCCCGCAGCGCCGGCGTCTCACGGCCCAGCCGAGGGGCCGGGGCACCGGCGGGACCCCCGGGCCGGCCCGTCCGCCCGGGCCTGGCTCGCCGTGCCCTCAGGCGAGCGGGGGGACGCGGAGCCGCGTCACGTCCCGTGTCCCCGCGGGCAGCGCGTTCCCCACGGGCCTGGGCCGCGCGGAGCTGCCGAAGGCGCAGGGCGGAGGTGGAGCTGAGGCGCTCCGAGAGCCCTGCGAGGGGAAGGAAGCCGGCGTCACTGGGCAACGTCGCAGCCGGAGCAAACAAACGCCTGCGGCCTGCAGCGAGCAGCCCCAGGGAGCGGCGGGTGCACCCCGGGGTGCTCCGCGTCCCATGGGAGCAGCCCTCACGGAGCTCCGTGTGCCGCCACTCCAGTGAGGAACCAACCATGGTGGCTGGAGGCTGACGCCTTCCAGAAATGCGTTTGCTTTCGACTCCATGCCTGCCCGGAGCAAACAGATCCGGGTGATACACTGCAGTGAATGGCCCAGGGGATGAGGTTATGCCGGAGGGGTCAGTGCCCGGTGGGAGATGGACCCAGCAATTCTGGGAATGCTGCTGGGCTTCTCCCCACAGTCCCGGGGGGATCTTGGCAGGAGGGAAAAACAGCCTCTCCTTTTGCCAGCCTCGAGGTTAATCCCTATCCTCCTCCCCTATTAAACCTGTATTTCTGCTCAGCCCTGGGAGGCAGCTGCTGGCTGGAAGCGCCAACCTGGAGTGTAAGCCTTAAGCCAGGCATGCCTGGATCTGCTGAGAGTCTGCAGGAGAAGCTGCACTGCTCCCTCCTCCCACTGCCCAGGAGGAGCTCGATGGGGGGAACATTCCTGTCCCATCCTGGCATCAGTCACAGCAGTTCCTACAGCCCAGCTGTGCCCAGTTTCCTTCCCATCCTAATTTCCATGTTTCCTTCTTCTTCTCCTTCTGCAGTAGAGCTTTTTCTCAGTTCCCTCCTGGGGGCAACATCCCATGGGGACCCTCCTCCAGGTCATCTGGGGGAGCCGAGGTCGCAGGGGCACAGCTGCGTTGTGGCTGGGGAAACCGGCTCGACACGGGGCAGGGTAGGGCATCCGGGGAGGGGGCACAGCCGCCCCCCGCCCACTGTCCCTCCCCAAACCCCCTCGACGCAGCCACTTTCTCTTCCTCCTCCACCCGACAGGCTTCGCCTCCTCGTGGGACTGGGGGTCTTCCGGGCGGGGAGGTGGTTCAGGACGAGCCCGGGCACGGGGGGTGGGGGGCTCAGGGACCCCCACACTCTCAGTACGGGCTTTGTGCTTCCTCACTGCAACAGGAAACCCTTTCCCCAAGCCGGAGCTGCCGTACACTCCCCGTCCCCTTCCCTGTCCCGAGGTGCCGTACATCCCACGGATGTTACTCATTAACCACCAGCCCTTCCTGGCAGCCAACCGCAGCCCCCCACTCTCGGGAGGGCTGTGCCGGGGGGACAGGGACGGACCCCAGCCCTGGCCATGTCCCCGCTGCCGTCTGCGATCTCGCAGCCTGGCGCAGGTGGGTCCCTCAGAGCACCGTCCTTATCCTGCGGGGCACCTCGGGGCACCGTCCTTATCCTGCCGGCCGCTCGGCAGATTCCCCGGGGCTTTCGCAGGGACGCTCACGCTCGGTGGGCTCCAGAGGTCACGAGACAGGGATCCAGAGATCAGGAGCAGGGACAGATGCTCCGAGGTTTTCCAAATGCTTGGGACACCCGGACTCCTCTCCGGCTCTGCCCTCGCGGGGAAGAGCCCGAGGGACATGGCTGCCTCTCAGCGTGCCTCAGTTTCCCTGGGGTGCTGGGGATGCCAGTGCTGCCAGCGTTCTCCAGCCGAGGCCAGGACACGGGACACAGTGGGACACCGGCGACAGTGCCACGGGGAGGACACCGCGGAGCCCACGTGTTTGGGAGGGGGGGCTGCCCACTGCTGACTGCGCTCGTCAGCGAGCGAAAGTTTCTCTGGTGTGTAGGAAGAGGAGCGGGGCCTTCCCCAGGAGACCCAACCCAGGATGAGTCACGGCTCGGGGAGTCCGCGCTGGAACTCGCTGTCCAGGTCCCACCGGCGGGACGGGGGAAGGGGTCTTCCTTTGCCCCACCCACCCCCCAAACAGCGGCATGCCAGGAGATCCGAGTTCCAGGAGAGCGGGGTGCCAGGCGAGGGGGTGCCAGGAGAGCGGGGTGCCATCCTCTGCACCCACCCAGCAGCGGGTGCTCTGGACTGCGGGTCGAGCTGGGCTGCGTTTCCATCTGCGCGGCCGTTGCAGCCTCGGCGCCACCGGTCCCGGAGCCCCTTCCCCATCCCACCCCCAA
Organism: Corvus kubaryi; assembly: GCF_017639235.1. Classification (NCBI taxonomy): domain Eukaryota; kingdom Metazoa; phylum Chordata; class Aves; order Passeriformes; family Corvidae; genus Corvus; species Corvus kubaryi. The sequence continues at coordinate 335,732 of NW_024581097.1, read as the reverse complement.
GCACCCCAGTGAGGGGCTGACGGTCGCTCCGCTCCCCCTCAGAGGCCCCGCTCAGCCTGTCACACGACGCACTGCCCACCGCCGGAGCAGGGAGGTGCCTCTGGACAGCCCCCCGCCCCTGGGACACTCCGCAGAGCCCCGTCCCCCCCGGCTCCCAGTGCCCCTGCCCGAGTTCCGGGCCGGGGCGGGAGGTGCCAAGCGGCGGCAGAGTCCCCGGTGCCGTCCCCCGTTACCTGGCGAGAGCAGCCGCGGGCGGGGGGCGGCCGGTCCGGCCGGTCCCCGCGGCCCCTCGTTCACTCCATAGCGGCGGCGGGCGCGGCCGGTCCCCGCGGCGGCCCCGCTCCGCCGGGAAGCGCCGAGCGCAGGAAGGGGGAGGAGACGTGCGAGCGGAGGGGTGGGAGGGCACCGGGACCGGGACCAGCTTCGGCAGGACCTGGGACTCCCGGACCGCTCCACCGAGGGGCTGCGGCACCCATAGGCTCCGCGCCTGCCCCATATCAGCCCCCCACCCACTGGTGACCTCACTCCTGCCCCGTATCTCCCCGTTCCCATCTCCCATCATGACCCCACTCTTACCCCATACCCCACTCGTGACCCCACATCTGCCGCATTCAGCGCCCACTCACCCACTGCTCCCGCCCACTTGTGCCCCTCCCTCCCATCTGTGACACCCACCCCTGACCCTACTCCTGCTCTAATCAGGTCCCTCTTCGCTGTCCTTCCAAGCCCCCGCCCATCCCCGTGGGTGCCCCCCGCCCATTCCCGCGGGTGCTCTCGCACCCGGGCAGCCCCGGTTCCGTGGCCCCGCCGTTCCCGGGTACATCGGGCCGGGCCGTTGGTCCCGGACTGCACCTTCACCGCACGGTTTGAGCCCCCGTCCCCATCCTGGGGTCCGAGCCCGCGGCTGGTCCCGGGCTGTGTCCGCCTCTGCCTGCGCCCTCCGGTACCGAGCCGAGGACGAGAGCGGGGGCACTGAAAAAGGGTGCTCGTTGTTTGGGGGGGTTGCTGCTGCACGGGGGTACCCGCCCCGCCCCAGGGCGCTCCTAATGCCGCTCCGACCCCCGCGTCCACCGGAGCGGAGGGGCAGCACCGGGCAGGGCTGCCTCGGAGCCGCCAGGGGGCGCTGCCGCACCGCCGGTACCACCGGGGCGAACCGGGGGATCCGGGGCCGGGGCTGCCAGGGCTGGGGATGCGGTACCGGGGCTGGGGCAGGGCCGCGGGGTCCCCGCGCTCCCCCCGGCTCCTCCCGCCGTGGCGCTAGTGAACTCTCCGTGTTGCCATTTCGAGGATCAAACGCGCCCGGGAGCCCCGTGAGCGCGGTTGCTCCACGGCGTACTTGGACTCCCTCCTCCGGGAGGCCGGACACCCACCGGGACTGTTTGGGACTGGGAAGGAGCTTCCCGGTCACGCTGAGCCTCCCCACGGCCCCGTCCAGGACGGTATCGAGTGGGGAGAGGGCTGTGGAGAGCTGGCCGGAACCAGGCGTGGGAGGAATCAGAATCGCACCCGCTCCGGCTCGTGTGCGACGTTTGGGGGCTCTGGGGGAAAGGGGGGGGTACAGAGCCGGCCCCAGGAACCCCTCCAGCCCAGCGGGTTATGCCGTGTTTCTGCCACCCCGACCCTTCTGAAGGGGCGGCATCCCGGGAACATCTGGACCTTCTCCCGAATATCTGGCTCCGCAGCAGCTCGAATCATCCCCCCGCCCCACTGCTGCTGCCTGACCGGGGTGGGGCGGGACAGGCGTGTGACATAATTTAAAAAAACACATGACATTACGCGGAGGGGTCGCATGGTGCCCGATGACGGTGCCGGCACCGTTGCCCATCTCCCTCCTCGGCCCCGGGCCCTCGCAGGCAGCGGTGTGGCCAATGGATGACGTCACGGCTCAGGCTCTGACGTCACGGTTCTCAGTCAAAGCTGGAGTTGGGTGAGTGATGGGCGGCCTTGCCGATGACGGGACCCCCATGATGGGGGTCCTCTGTTCCGGCTCCCCGGCCCTGAGCCCTGCTTCTGCACCCCCGCAGGGACGACTGGGGGGACAGCGAGGGTCCTGCTGCCCTGGGGGCTGGCGAGGGAGCCACTGCCCTGGGGGGACAGCGAGGGTCCCACTCCCCTCGGACACTGTGAGGGTCCTGCTGCCCTGGGGGAACGGTCAGGGTCCTGCTGCCCTTGGGGCTGGTGATGGTATTGCTGTCCTGGGAGAATGGCGAGGGTCCTGTTGCCTTTGGGGATCAAGTCCCACTGCCCTGGGGGGACAGTGAAGGTGCTGCAGCCCTGAGAGGATGGCGAGGGTCCCGCTGCCCTTGGGGATGATGAGGGTCCTGCTGCCTCGTCCGTCTCTGACCCACAGCCGGTACCGTGTGCCGGTAGAGGGGAGCTGGGCCGCCCCCGCACCTGGGGCGATTGGGGGCCACCACAGCAGGGACGGGCGGGGGGCTGGAGTGGCATCGCGGGCCGGTACTGCGTGTGGTACCCGTACCACACCGGCTCCGGCCCCGGTCCCCTGCCCGTGCCATACTGACACCGATACCGACACCGGCACCGGACCTCTGCCCGTACTATACTGACACCGACACTCCCACCCGACCTCTGCCCGTCCCATACTGACACTGATACCGGCACCGAACCCCTGCCCGTACCATACTGACACCGATACCGGCACCGGACCCCTGCCTGTACATTATTGACACCGACACCAGACCCCTGCCCAGACCATACCGATACCGGCACCGACACCGGACCCCCGCCCTGACCCTGTCCCTGCCCACACCCACCGGGGGGCGCAGCCCCGGCACCGCACGCGCATGCGCGTAGG
>NW_024581097.1:314761-327917 GCF_017639235.1 Corvus kubaryi | reverse complement strand
TGGGGACACCGGAGGGACCGGGGAGCAGCGGGGGGTAGCGGGCCGGACTGGGGAGGCGCGTCCTCCCCGCACCCCTCCGCAGCGCGCGGTGCGCCCCCCGCCCCGTCCCCCCGCAGCCGCGGGGGCCGCTCGCTCGCGCTCCCCGTTTTCTCCTCTTTGCCCGTTCCCGTGGCTCCCACCCCCCCTCCATCCCATTTTCCTCTGGAATCCAAAGTTTTCCCCGCAGCCAAGCAGGAAAGTTGGAGCTCAGCACCGCTGCGGGAGCCGGGCCCGGGGGTCCCGGTGTCCCGGGGGTGCCTGGGGTCGGGGTCTCACCGGTCCCAGGGGTGCCCGTGACAGCCCGGCCTCGCCCCACGCTCCCGGCTCTTGCATAACCGGGGCTGCTTCCCCCGGAGCCGCGACGCCCGGCTGCGGAGTTTGGCTGTGACCGGGCCTGGTGGCACTGGGAATGTGTTTATCCAGCGACCGGGCTGTCCGTCCCCCCGTCCGTGTGTCCGTTTGTCCAGCCTCCCCCCATCCGTCCATCCAGCTCCCTGCCAGCCGCTCGTTCCCAAGCCGTGCACGTCGCGTTCCCGGCCCTTATTGATCTATTCAGTAAATACTTGAGCTCGTCAGCTCCATGGCCGGGCTGGGAATGTGCGAGGGGCCGCTCTTGGCAGCGCCGTGCTCCGCACTGGCAGCCGATCCAGCCGGGAACCGGCGGCCGTGGCGAAGTTCCTCGCAACGCCTGGACGCGCAGGGCTGTTTTTCCCTTTAAAAGCAGGGAAATGGGGGGGGTGTCTCGGCTTTCCTGTTACGGATTCCCCTCTGTCCGTGTGGGAATGGCCTGGTGAAATGAGAGGCCGGAATGATGGATGAACGAGAGGGCTTTTTTTGTTTGTTTGTTTTTTGGAGGGAGGTTTTTCTGTCCCATTTCTTTGCCCACCTTCGAGCGCAGCAGGAGAAGGGATTTGGTGTCGTGGCAGTGGCAGCATCTGACCCGTCACCGGGTCGGAGGGATGGAGGAGGAGGAGGAGGTTTGGGCAAACGCCAGATCCCTGCCCCAGATTCATGTCTGGGGTTGCAGGAGGCCGGAGCCTGCGGTTTCCATCCTCCAGCCCCTCCTCGCCCTACTGGGGGTGCGGGCGCTCGATCTGTGTCCCTTGGAGGGAGGTGACAGGAACGGAGCAGCTCAGGGCACCCTGCAACCTCCCCCCAGTGGCACCTGCGGGGCTGATTGAGCCGCTGGCCGCCGCCCGGTGAGCTCAGCGGTGCAGGTGGCCAACAGCTGAGCTCTCTGGGGTCACCCCTCCAGGGACCTGAGGTCTCAGAGGCATCATCTCCGCTTGGAGGTGGCTCGGAGCAGCCGGCGGATCCAGAAGTTGGTGGGGGCGGAAAGGAGGCATCGCTCATTGCATAAGCTGCGTTGCCTTTGGAAACAAGGCTGCGGAAAGATGATGAGCTGGAGGGAAGTTCCTCCATCCTCTTCTTCACCCCAGGAGCTGGAGTAGGGCAGAGACCCCCCTTCCTCCTGTTGCAAGTTCCCCTCCTGAGGGGCTCCCTTTGGCAGTCATGATGGGGACGAGGTGCTGCTCCACTACCTCGGGGTGCTGGGAGCTGTGTGAGGGAGGATGTGGAGGCATGTGGCGGATGTGGAGGCACCGCAAGCGTGTGGTTAGGCTGGCTGGGAGGCAGAATTTGCCACCAAGGTGCCACCTGAGCTGGTCCCTCAACCCTGGCAGTCCTGGCCGGGCTCTGGTTTCCCTGATGCAGGTCTCCCACTGCCCCAGCTGGGTGCAGTGGGGCTCTGGGAGAGGCCAGGATGTCATTGGGAGCAGGGTGCAGGTCCCCATCCTCGTCTGCAGAGCCAGTTCCTCACACCCACTGCCTCTGTTTGCAGCTCTGGAAGCTCTTTGCTTGTTCCTGGACAAGAAGAGGACAAAGTCCAGCCGTGGGGTGGGAGGAAAGCTCTTCCATGGGGAACAAAGGGCACTGGTGGGCAGCTCCTGTTTGCCCAATTCCTCCATCGCTTCCTGGGCCCTGTGGCGGCAGAGCCCCAGGAGCGGAGTGAGGGCAGGCAGGGTTCCCCTCCGTTCCTGTTTTGGAAATATCTGTGGTTAAAGGTGGCTGGGGTGTTTTGGTGCAGCACTTCCCTCTTGCCACCTTGGTGGTCTGGCATGCCCCGCTGTGTGTCCGTGTGTGCCCGTGTGTTCCCAGGTGTTTTCCCGTGTGTTTTTCCATGAGTTCCCGTGTGTGCACACGTGTGGGTGTGCGCACGCTGCTTCCCTAAGCGTGCACGGACACGCCCGGAGCTGCACCGGGTTCAGTGGAGGTGAAGAGTGGAGGTTTGGGGTGCTGGGAGGAGAAGGCAGGAGCTGCTGGAGGGGCATGGCTGGGGGTTCCCCCTGCAGTGTCCGGAGCGGTGTCCGGCATTCCCATGTGGAGCATCCCAGCCGGACGCTTGGGGTTCCAGTAGCCCCATGGGGCTCTGTCCCGGTGTGAGAGGTGCCTGGTGCCCCTGTGGTGTCCGGTGAGAGGGCCGGGCTCTGGCCCCCGTCCCACGTGCTCGCTGTCCATGACAGGCACTGACGTCGGGAGGATGGGGCAGTGCTGGAGCATCCCTGGCAGCGCTGCCAGGTTCGGGGTGAAGCCGAGGCGTCGCCTCCTCGCTGCTTCCGAAGCTCCTGAGGCGCCGTGGGCGGCGTGGGGGTGGGAACAGCTGTGGCAGCCCCCTCGCCTTCGGTGTCTCAGCCCCGCCGCTCGCTCCTCGTGTTCTCTCCGTGCCGGTTCCATGTGCTCCGGGGGAGCCTGCGAACCGGGAAGGAGCGGGGGCTGCTCCAGCTGGTGATGCTTTTCCTCCAGTGTGAGTTGGGATGATGGGGAGCAAAACCGCCCAGGTCCTCCCTGTGCCTCCAAGGCCCTGGTTCCTGGAGCATCCTCCTCTGGGTCCAGCTGGTGTCCATTGGTTCCTCTTTGCCCCCAGCCCATGCCTGACCCCTGGTTGCCCAATGGGGCTGTCCAGGCTCTGCTCTGCTGCACGGGCGTTCCCCTCTCCTCGCAGGAACAGCAGGATTGGAGCGGAAAATCAGAGACAAATTAAGGGAAAAGCTGCATAAACCAGCTGCTGGGTGGGGTCCCGAAAACAGCCCTGGAGTCGGCTGAGGGGATGGGGTGGTGGAACGAGAAGCTTTGAGGAGGGAGGGTTGGCTCCCAAAATCTGTGCTCCCACTGCCTGAGAGGAGGGTGTTTGGGGAAGGACCATGGCTCCTTCCCCCTCCGGGAGGGCACGGGGGGACCTGGCTGCCCCCTGAGGTTGTGACAACGTCCATGTCACCTCCCAGTGCTCACTGAGGGTGGGGAGAGGGATGGAGCATGGGCAGGGTGAGGGCCAGGAGCCCTTTGGGCAGAAACTGGGAGCACTGGTAGCATCTGTAGAGGTGATGGTGGTGACAAGGTGAGGACATTGGATGCTGGTGAGGAGGGATCTGCTCCGGCTGTCAGGTGGATCCTGCTGCCGAGGACCTGCCAGCGTCTCGCGAGCACTGGGACTCTCTGCAGGGAACGGGGCAGCCCGTGGGGCCCCTGGGGACGGTGTCCACACCAGGGTTTGGCTGCGCTGGGAGGCAGGAGAAGCCGTGCTCGTGTCTGTGACCCCCGTGGCACTCCAGGGCTCTGGCTGTGCCTTTGGGGAGCTTTCCCAAGCCCGTGGATGGTCTTTTGGTTGGAGCCTCTCCAGAACGGTGCAGGGAGCACGTGGTTCCACGTGTGTCCTTTGCCCGGCAAGGGGGTGCATGGGAGGCGCTTCCCGAAATCCCAGCCAGGGCCGGGCCCTCGGGAGCCGTGGAGTGCCTGGAGAGAGGGGGGAACACACAGGATGTGCCACATCCTGCTGAGTCAGCGCCACCGTGAGCCCATGGCTTTGTCATGGGGCAGGAGGTTCCTCTTCCAGGCGTGGAGATGATTTCGGTTCCCACATCCACTCCAAGCACTTTCCTGGTGAAGATAAATCTTCTCTCTCTGCCCCCCAGACCTCCCAGCCCCGCCGGGATCTGAGTCTCTGCGAGAGCTGCCTGCCAAGCCCAAGGTCCTGCTCCCAGCTCACCCCAACAAGCTCCACTGAGGTGCCTGGGATGAATCCGGCGGTCCCAGGGTTGGGAATGGGCTCCTTGGGGTTGGTGCTGATCCCGGCCTGCGAGCAGTGGGTGCATCGGCCTGTTTCCTCCCCACAGCCCTGGCTTTGCCAGGCAGGCAGGCCTCTCCTTGTGCTTGGCATGAACTTTATCTCCGTCAGCTCCCTGAGAGCGTGTCCAGCTGTGTTCCCATGGACATCCCTCTCCAGGGACACCCCTCTCCGTGTGGGCTTGGTGGCCGGTGGTGCCGTGGCCTTGCTGAGCGAGTGCCTGGGGACGTTTTGCCTCCAGCGCTGTCGTCCTCGGCCTCTCCCAAACGGAGCATCTGCCCCTGCTGCAGCTTGTTTTCCAGGGGATGCTTTTCCCCTCTCCTTGGGATTTTGCAACCCAAGGCCACCTCGAGCTATTTACAGCCCAGGTTTTGCTGTTGACTTAACTTCCCAGCCCTTTCCACGCACCATCCCCGGGCAGCCCGACCTGCCCGGCTGCGACCACACCAAATATTTTCAGCATTTTCTAATCCGGCCCAAACTCGTTGTTTTCTTTGCTGTGTGACTCCTATTTTTGAAGGAAAAACGCAGGGTGGGCCGTGAGGGCTGCTCTGGATGTTATTCCACCGTGAGAGGTTGCGTTCCCCAACGTGGTCTGGCCATTTCTAGGGCTAAATATAGACTCCAGTGTCCTTCCTGAGCCAGGGAACAGAGCGGGCTGGAGCTGCAGTCATGCAGATGCTGTGCAGGACCACAGACAGTCCCAGCACCGCTCGTGGGGTTGGCAGCAGAATTGTTGGATAATGCCCTTGCTGGCAGCTCTGAGCTTCTCCAGTGGGACCGTGCTTGCAGTGGCATTGAGGGGAGGGATGGGAAGAGCATGCCGGGCTCCGGTGAGTGCCAGGAGGGTGAGAGCAGGTCTGTGGTGTCCGAAATGCATGGGCTGGGGCTGCAGTGGGAATGGTGGATGTCTGGGAGGGAGTCTAATTGAGTTGGAAGTTGCATCTTTAATTGAGTGGGGTAATTAGCCTCGTGCTAGATGCTGTTTCTCCAAATGAGACCGTGGTGAGGATGGGCAGGTGTTGGGGGTCTTAACCTGAGAATGGGCAGGCGTTGGGGGGGGTCTCATCCTTGGGACAGGCAGGTGTTGGGGGTCTCATCCTGGGTGTGCCAGAGGTGGGAAGGTTGGGGGGCAAGTGTGGGGGTTGCTGTTGAATTGGGGGGGCTGCAGTTGTGGGGGGGAGAGAGGAGTTGCTGCTCTTGGACTCAGGGCTCTGCCATCCATCCCTTGGTGACCGAGTTGAGGAGGATTCCAGCTGGGGGAGGCTTTGGGAGCCGTCCTGCTGCTGCCCCCAAGCCCCGGCCTCACTGGGAGTGGCCGGGTTTGTTTGCTGGAGGTTGCCTGGCAAAAATCTAAATGTTCTGAGAGCTTTGGATGGCATCAATCTCACCCATTTACCTGCAGCTCTTTGTCCGTGGGTATGGGCTCGTGGTCCTGGGTCACATGTGGCTCGTTCAGGCCACCAACAATCACAGCTGGCCAACAGCGTGGCCACAGCTTGTGCAGGAGTCTCTGCACCCCTGGCCCTGCACTGGGCTCCTCAGGACCGAGACTCTCCTGGTGTCCCCTCCCTCTGCTTCCCTGTGCCCTTTGATGCTGGCAGCTGGTGATTCTCTCAGAATTGGAATATCGTGGCCTAAAGGATGGCACAGGAGCACAAACCCTCGGTCCTGGGGAGCAGCAGGATGCTCCTCTGCCCACCCTGCCCCCTGGCATGCTGCTGGTGGGCTGCCAGTGTGTGCTCACCCACCCCCATGTGCCCACCCACTCCAGCCTCCGCTGGGGACACACATCTTCCCTGTCTGCTGCTGCCGGTGTTGATACCCCTTGGCTGTCCCTGGCTCTGTCACTGCCAGGAGAGCGGCTCCAAATCTTGGGGGGCTCTGACCCGGGGGCACAGACACCCCAAACTGTGGTGCTTACGGTGGTCCCGTCCTCTCCAGGCGCTGGGAGCTGAACCCCTCCGGCCCCCAGCGCAGGGAAAGGCTGTGAAGGGTTTCCTCCCGGCGGGTGTCGTGGTGCTTTTTTATTGTTTGGAAAAGGAAGCACTTGGGTTTAATACTTCCCACTCCAGCCGCCTTCCCAGCGCCCCGGCGGATGCTGCGGGGCACCGGGGCGGGCGCCGCGTGGAGCGGGGCTGTGCCGGTGCCTCCGCCCCGGGGCCGGCTCCGCATCCTTGGGCCGGTGCCCACGCCAAGGCCCCGCTTCCTGCCGCAGCCCCCCGGCCCTTCCAGATGGGTTCGCTCAGGCTCTCCTCTGCCGGCCTGGAGCGCATTTTCCCCCGGGAAGAGCGGGTTTGGAGCCCAGCGCTGCTTACTCACCAGCGCCGTGCTCTCCTCCGCAGCTGCTCTGATGCCATCAGCCCTCGCCCAGCGCTCCCTACGCCCTTTCGGCTGCATGAAATCCTAAATTTTCTTTTCCTGCAACTTACAGAAGTTAAAACCAGGGAAAGCAGGATTCCTGACCCGCAGGAAGCCCGTGGGAGCATCCAGTGGGGATGCCAAGGGTTCAGGCGGCATCTGGGACGCAGCACCAGCTCAGGGATAGCTGTGCCAATTCCTCTTTCACCATTTGTACCAGTTACAGACAGATGGGACTTTTCACGGTGCCAGGGATGTTTTTCCAGTGGAGCAGCTGCCACCTGGAAGCTGTGCAGGACCTGCCTTCCCAGGAGGTGCTATCAAGGAATCCCCAAACCTTCGCCCTCACCAGCAGCACGTGCTCGCTGTGCTGGGGGGGTGATGGGCGGCAGGAGCTGTGTCCCCACGGACCAGCTGGGCTTGGTTTTGGGGGCTGGGATGGGAATTGGTGACAGCCAAAAGCTGTGGCAGGAGCTGGGCAGGGCCATGGCATTGTCAGGGGTTGTTATCCCTGCAGAGACCTTGGAGATTGCGCCGTGCGACGGTGGCTCCGTGACCTTGTACTCCCCAGAGCTGGGAGATGCTCTGAGGTCCCCTAAGGGACCCAGGTCCCCAGGGGACCCCAGGAGGTGACCTGGAGGCTTGGAACAGGTCTGGGACTCCATGTCCTTGTGCCCCTCTTGCTGTTCTCCAGCCTCCTGGAGCATCCAGCATCTCCTGGGGGGTGACAGTTCCCTGCCCCAGCTGGGGTGGGACCCTCCATGTGCACTCCAGTGAGGATCCTGGCCATCCCAAGGATCCCAAATCCCAGCTGGATCATCCCTGGCTGCGTTCACACGGGCAGGTGGAGCCGAATCCAGAGCAACTCCCCGCGTGGCCGCGCTGCTCGGGAATAAAAGTCCCTTTATGCTGGAATAATTAGTGTACTCAGAGCATGCTAATTATTCTGGGATAAAAGTGACTTTTATTCCAGCAGAGTGTCCTCTCAAAGGGCCCTTTCTGCCCGCTCCCAGGGCACAATAGCTGCTCTGCTCCGTTTCCCCATCCCAGACAAAGTCCTTATTTGCGGAGGCAGCGAAATTGAGTTGACTAATGAATTAAGGCCAATGGTTCTGGCCAGGCTCCAGCCCTTTGAAAGCCTTGGCGAGCTGATGCCCGGCCCGGCGGGAGGAAGCACGGACCCTCCTGCCCCACCGAGCCCCCGGCAGCCTCCCCTCCCTCCCTCCCAGCTGCCGGGATGAAATGCCTATTAATCTACCCTGTGGAATTGCTTTATTCCCGGCGCAGGCAGGGCTCTGGAGGGAGCGTTATCAGCTCCAGCCACAGGCCATAAATAACCACGGCGGTGCAGAGCGCCGGGTCCTGTTTGGGTTCCCAACTGCCCAGGGTGTAAACATCCCGCTCCTATTGCTGGGATAAGTACAGGGAATAAAGCCTGGGCAGGTAGGGGAGGTGGGGGGAGCTCTGCAGGCCCGCTGCCCCCTCCCCATCCCTCTTTTGAGGAAGGAAAAAAGGGACACGGGGCACCCCGGCAGGGATGGCCACGGGCCAGGGCCGGCTGCAGCTCATCCAACTGCACCCAGAGGACTTAAGCCCCTTTCTCCTGGCTGCAAATGCTTTTTTTCTTTCCCTTTTTTCCCTCTTTCCTTCCCCCCCCCCCCCCCCCCCCCCCTTTTTTTTTTTTTTTTTTGCCATTTAAATTGCAGATAAGCTAGAAAAAGAAAGATACCAAAAAAGCAGGATTCTCCCTTGAATCCCCCTCGGCTGAGGGGCTGGAGCTGCCCCTCCTGCCCTTCCCCACCACAGTCTGGATGATCCAGCTCTTTTTTTTTTCTTTTATTATTATTATCCCCAGTTCTGGCAATGCCGGCGCTTTCATTTCATCTGCTTCCATCTCCTGCCATTTTTCAGCTCGTTCCGCTGCGGACTCTCCGTGGGGCTGGAGGCGGGAGGGGACGCGGGGGGGATCGCACTCCGGCACGGCTCTCCCGGCTCCTGAATTTGGTTTAAAATGCAAATCTTTCCTTTATTCCCCATTTTTTTTTCTTTTTCTTTTCTTTTTTTTTTTTTTTAAATGGATTTCATCTGAAGGCGGCGGAGCTGCTGGAGCCCGGGGAGCGGGAGGGGAAGGGGCTGGGCGGGGGGGGGGGAGCGCATTCCTCCCAGATTTCCTGATGCGCGTTCGCATGGAAATCGTCTCCCCCCGGACGCGTTTGAAGTCAGGTGACGCCGAGCTGCGGGATGGACGCAGCCCCGGGAGCCGCAATATGATTTTCTCCCCCTTCCCCCCTCCACGGGGAATGCTGGTGGGCAGCATCCATCCCCTGCCTCCATCTCCCGCTTCCCTCGGGATGCGCTCGCCTGTCCATCCTCCTCCTCTCCGTCCCCCCCCATCCTCGCTCTGCTCCTTTGTCTGGGTTTGGAGGCAGCCTTGGCAGGTCCTGGCTGCTGGGAATCCCATCCCAGTGCACGTGCTGGGGGTGTTGGGGGGCTGCTGGGGACCCCCTGTGCCCTGGAGTTGTCGTCTCTCCCCGCTCCGCTGCCCGGAGTGAGCCGGGAGCTGGGCTTGACCTCGGAGCGAGGGGGGACATCAGGATGGCATCTCCCCACCCCTGGGCCACCACGGGGTACCCGATGTGGGGATCCAGTGGCTCCCAGTCCATGTCCCATGGGGAGGGATGGGTGTCCCTGGCTGTGGGGAGCGGCCAGGTGGGCGATGGGAGAACGTGTGGAACATGGCTGGTGGGAAAGGGGCAGGGATGTGCTGGTGGGATCTGGGGATGGGTGACCAGAGGGTGCTGGGCCCTTAGGATTTTGGGATGTGACAAGGGGGTGACAGCCCTGCCTGTACCTCAGCATGGGTTTGGGGCGGGTGGGAACTTCCAGCTGCTTCCCAGCAGCATCATCTCTTGGTCAGGGCCGGGGAGATGGGCAGAAACCAGGGATGGAAAACCAGGGAAGCACCGGAACGCTGGGGCTGAAGCGATGGTGGGGTTTGGTTTTGGTTGGATTTGTCGTTATCCCCTTGAGGGTTCCAAAAAGGGGGAAAATCGGAGCAAACCCTCTCCGGGCGCCCGCATCCAGCCGGAGCCTGTCCCAGGAACGGCACTGAGCTGCCATTCCAACACCTCTGGCACAGCAGAGCCAGGCTTGGCTTCTCCAAACTGTCTTTTTTTTTTGTTTAAGGAAGGTGAATGCCTTGTGATTCCGATGCCATAGTCCGACTTGAAGGGAGAAGGGGGAAAAAACTGTATTTTAAAGTCAATATTTACTCAGCAATTGGCCGTCCCCGTCCCCCAGCCCGGCCACATACCTGCGGCTGCTCCGGCGGGAATGGCCGGGAGCCCTGTCAGTCCTGGAAGCGCCGGAGCTGGGATCTGGTTTGAATCTTCCCTGTTTGGAGGGGGCCGGATGGAAGAATTGCAAAAATGCATTTGAACTGTTTTGGGATAGTGTGTTTAAATGCAAAACAAACAGCTGAGCCTTCCTTTCCCTTTCCCCCTGGAAAAAATGTGCCTCAGACCTGAGGGTTTGGTATTTTAAATGTCTCTATTACCCGCTTCAGCTTTTGGGAGCCGGAAAATTTACTGGATTTGGGTTTTGAGGATCAGCCTCGAGCCTCAGCTCGGGGAGGAGGGAGCGGGATGGGCTCTAGGCTTTGGCTTTCCCAGCGCCTGTCCTGAGGCTGCGGAGAAACTCCAGGACACTGGAAGTTCTGAAAGCACAAAAAAGGGACAAATGCTGTTTTTTCCTGTAGTTGGGGGACAAAGGATGGATGATGTGGGGGAGAGAAATGAAGCCGAAGGTGACTCTGATGTGGTTTTGGTGGATTTTGTGTGCTGAATGTGGTTGAGTTCGTGTCTTGGGTGACTCCAAGGCTCCGGCAGCTCCGTGTCACAGATTCCGAGCTGGCACTGGAGGGGGTCCCACGGGGGCCACGGGCTTGGCTTCGACTGGGAAGAGTGGCCATGGATTTCTAGAGTGCTCCAGCCTCGATCCACAGGGAAGGAGGAAGAGGAGGAACATTGGGATGAAGGCGTGGTATTCCTCTGGCTGATGGAACAGGCTCTGCCAAAGAAAGGCCGAAATTGCCCAAAACACAACAACCTGCCCTGTTTTGGGGGTGCTGTGGCCGTGCGAGGTGGGGATGGAGACCTGGAGGAACATGGAGTGGGAATGTTTCCCTCTGGAGTGGGTTTATTCCCTCCCTTTGGCGCTCCCTTCTCCCCCAGAACATCTGGTTTGTGAATCGCGCCCGTCCCAGCCCGTATTTATGGCCAGCGCTGTTTCCTGGCCGGCCTCCTCCTCCCGAGGAGAGGAGGAGGAGCTGGGCTGAGGAGGAAGCAGGGAAGGAGTTCTTTCATATTTTTGCGCTTTGCTTCCAGGCTGTCCAGGTTTTTATGTCGTCCTCATCTGTGGAATGAAGGTCTCGTGGCATCTGCTCCAGGATCTGCTTCCCCACCTCTCCAGCAGCCCGTTTCGGTGTCCATTTCTTATTTTAGGCAAAAAAACAGACGGTTTTTGCTGTTTGTGTTTGCCAGCCCTTTTCCCAACCCACCACACTCCAACACGAAGCCTCCGGGTGTCCATGGAATGCTGGCACCCGGCTCCTGGTCCCCTTCCCACCTGGGAAGATGCTGCTGGGACATCTGTTCCCACCCTGTCCTGGAGGACAACAATCCTCTTTCTTGCACCCAAATGGATTTTTTTGCACCTTTTTTTTTCGGACCACTTTGGTTTCGGACCTTTTGGTATTTCGGGCCTTTTTGGGCCTTTTCTTCTGGGGGGGCCTTTCTTGGGTGGGCTCCTTTTTTTATCCCCTTCTTGGGAGGCCCTTTTTTTGCAGTAGGGCCTTATTTTGGGGAGCTCTTTTTTTTGTGCCTTTTTGGGGGCCCTTTCCTAATGTGCCTTTTTTGAGGCCCTTTTATTTCGCCACCTTTTGTGGCCTGGTTTTTCTTTTTCTTTTTTTTTTTTTTTTTTTTTGTCTTTTTGCCACATTTTCATCCCCCTTTTTTCCGCCATTTTTTCTGTTTATGGACCCTCCTTTGGGTGGGGTTTTTTTTTTTTTGTTCCCCCCCCCCCGCACCATTTCCCCCCATCTTTTGGCTATTTTCACAAACTTCTGCCGTGTTTTTAAGCACAGTTTTGTCCCCTTTGAATCCCTTTTGAGCCGGGGTCTCTCCTCCGCCTGCCAAGGCGGGGACGTGTCCCCGCAGCTGCCCCGGCCCCGCTCTGAGCCGCCCATTGTGCGCCGATGAAGGCGCCTTTATTCCCGATCCCGGAGCCGGAGCTCCGCTGCCATCGCTGCCGCTGGGGCGAGCGCCCAGCTCGGGAAGGGAACTTGGCTCCGTGCGAGGGATGCATGAACAGACACCTTCTCTAATTGTCCACCTGGCACCGAGGCACCGCGCCGCGAGCGGGGGGCATTGAACCCGCCGGGAACACGCTGTGCGAGGACAGGGAATGCGCAGGCAACGCGTGGGGTTGCCGAGGAGCCCGGTGGGAAGCGAGCCCCTTCCGTCCTCCCCCTGCCCCGAGCCGTGGTGGCCGTGCCAGGGCCGCGGTGCTTCGCGCTGCCGAAGGCCGGCGGCGTGGTTGGGAGTGGTGGAGGGGCTGGGGTTTGGGTGCCCTGTGGTGGTGAGGAGTGGTGGGATGGATCCCTGGGGTCATCCTGCCTGGATCAGCAGCCCTCTGGAAGGGCAGGTGTCCTCGGGACAGGGTGTGTGTGAGTGATGTGTCAGTGCTTGGAGGAAATCCCATGTGCTCCTGCTCTGCTCCCGTCCCGGAGCGGGAATGCTCAGCACGGAGACGCTGGTGCTGAGGGATGGCTCCTTCGAGTGTCCCTGCTCCAGGATTGGCGTTGCCAGTGCACAACAAGCTCCTGTCCTGGCTCTGGTTTCCCATCCCACGAGCGGCTGGGATGGGGCAGCCGGTTGGGAATGGGTTCCCACGGATTTGCCTTCCTGTAGCCCTGCCTGCTCCTTCGGGAAGTGAAACCTGCGGGTTCCAGCAGCTGCGGCAGCTGCAGGTCACGCTGTGGCTGCCGGAGACCTGGGAGGACGAGGAGGAGCAGGAAATCCAAGAGTGTCAGTTCTTTGCTGTGGTTTTCTTAATGAGTCCTGCCTCGGATGCGCCTGTGGCCGGGAGATGGAGGCGGCAGATGAGCTCCGCCGGGACGAGGGGGTGGCAGGGCTGGATCTGGAGCAGAGCTGGGCCAGGAGGAGCTTGTCCCCCAGCCCGGTGGGAGGAGGAAGGGGACAAACTTGGGCTGCTCCTCTGGCCTAGGGAAGGTGGAGGGGAAGGACAGGGATGCTCCATCCATTTTGATCCGTCCAGTCTCCATCTTGGCTGTGCCGAGCTCCCGCCGTGGTGCCGAGCAGCAGCTGCCACGCCGCCGGTGCGCGGGGAAGGAAGGGAGGCAGGGAAGGAAGTGGGTTGGCAGGAGGAGCTGCGCTTCCATCGGCATCAGGCAAAGCCCTGTGCAGCTCCGAGGAGGAATCAGGGTTGTGGCAGGGTGGGAAGTTTCCTCGCAGCCTTTAGGGATGGGATTGGCATTAGGGACCGCATCACCCCCATCCTCTCCCCTCGCAGCCTCCCTGCTGTGGAGCGGCCCCATGGCAGGAGGAAGATGCAGAC
>NW_024581097.1:300067-304761 GCF_017639235.1 Corvus kubaryi | reverse complement strand
ATGGGATGGGATGGGATGGGATCCATGGGATGGGATCCATGGGATGGGATGGGATGGGAGTCCCTCCGCTGAGGATGCGGCTCCCAAAAGCCTGAGTGAGGAATACTGGGAATAAGGAAAAAGCTTTGTCTTTGTGTGTGGGGTCAGGGACTGGCACATGCTCCTGGTGTCCCTGGCTTGGAGAGGATGGGAAAAATAGGAGAGGGTCACAGCAAGGATTGATGGCATCGGTGTGATGGAAACAAATCTCGAAGTGGGAGATTGTGCTGGCTCCATCCCTTTCACGTGGTGGCAGGGACCGTTCCTGGCTCTGGCACGGAGCTCTGGGGGATGCATGGCTTTTATCTGCCCAAAGAAAGAGCAGCCAAGCCAGGGGTTTGAGAGCTGGACATTGGAGGGGGTTGGAGTGGGAATGAAGGTGCAGAGCTGGAGGGAGGCTCAGTGGCCGGGCAGGGGTTGTCCTGCTGCAGCTGATGCTGGAGCGGGGAACCAGGGGCTGCCTGGCCTGTCGTGGGGTGGCCTTGGAAGGAATCCCTTGGATTCCTTGGAGGCTGATGTGAAGGTCCCTTCAATTCTTCTGGAAGCTGGTGTGAGGGTCCCTTTGGCTCAGGGGTCCTCCCCTCCTCTCCAGCTCCACCTTGGAGAAAGGTGGGAGCCGCATTCCCTTTTCAGGCAGCGAAGGAGGAGTGTTTTCTGGTCCAAACCTCGGGTTTTTTCCTGTCTTTCCCAGACTTTGACGAATGCACCGTGTACGGGACATGCAGCCAGACATGCACCAACACAGAGGGCTCCTACACATGCAGCTGTGTCGAGGGGTATCTCCTGCAGCCGGACAACAGATCCTGCAAAGCCAAGAACGGTGAGAGCCTGGGCAGGGGGGAGTGTGGTGCTTTGGGGCAGCTCTGCAGCCCTGCCCTGGGCTCTCTGCATGGGGCTCTTCCCTGGGGTTACAGCCATGGCATTCATCTCTACCCTGACGCCCTTGTCCCCTCCTTGCCCGCAGAGCCCGTGGATCGCCCTCCAGTGCTGCTCATTGCCAACTCCCAGAACATCCTGGCCACGTACCTGAGCGGAGCCCCCGTGCCCAACATCACCCCCACCAGCGCCAAGCAGACCACAGCCATGGATTTCAACTACGTGGAGGACACGGTGTGCTGGGTGCACGTGGGCGACAGCGCCTCGCAGACCATCCTCAAGTGTGCCAAGATCCCCAACCTGAAGGGCTTTGTGGAAGAACGGTCCATCAACATCTCCCTGAGCCTTCACCGTGAGTGCCCGCTCCCCTCGGGACCCCCATCCTGCTCCCCCATCCCCAATTCCTCGCCACCGCCCCACTGTCCCCAGGCCACGGTGGGTGAAATTGGGAAGGAGGCAGCTTCCCGCAGGGCCAGGTCATTCCCTTACCTTTTATTGTTATTTCTAGCAAGTTTAGTGGTTTCTTGGTGTGCAGGTATGAGGGAAAGGGGTACAGGGAGGAGCGGGGCTGCTGCCTGTGCAGCAGGTTTTGGGATGGCAGTTCTTGCGTCCTTCGGTCCCACCCCAAAAAGTGACTAAGAACAAACTCCCAACCCAGAGGTGCCTCTCTGGGTGCCACGTGAGTCATGGTGTGAGTGGCTGGTGGCAGTTTCCTTCTGCTGGTGGCTCCGTGGCCAGAACGAGTGCGGTTACAGCTCCGTGTCCTCTTTGGGCTTGCTGGTCCCAGTTCCGCAGTCAGAATGGGAGCAAGAGTTACTGGCTGGTATTTCGGTGCTTTCTGAGTCAGGCCCAAGAGGGGTCCCTGTGGGCTTCCAGCACCTTCCCTACCTGTGCAGAGCAGTGGGGCTGGTGGGGTCCCCCCATGGAAAGCTGGAGAGCCGGGATGTGGGACACCCCTCCTGTCACTGGTTTTATCCCTTGACACCACAGACCAACTGGTCGGAGTGGAATTGGAGCATCTGGGGTTTGCGGTGGGTCTCTGTCAGGTTTTGCCTCCCTGGTGTCATTCCCCCGGGGGTGTCTCTTGCCTCCTGAAATTGAGGAGGCTTCCGGGGGGCCTGAAGTGAGAGGGATCCCCTTATCCCACCGGCCACGCTGTTGGATGACGAGCAATGGCTCATCCAGCAAATTGGATGAACTTGGAGGAGCGGATCTCTGCAAGCGAGTGAAGGTCCCGGGTGGATTCTGGAGCCCAGGGCGATTCCCTGCCGAGGGCAGTGGGGTGTGAGCTGGGGTCCCGGGGGTTCTGAGGGTCCTGGGGGCTGTGTGTGGCAGGGCTGGGCAGGCTGTGGGCGCTGCCGAGGGTGTGTGTGCACAGTTAATTTCAGCTCACCGTGTGTATTTTTAGGGCAGGGTGTATTTTTAGGGAGAGGCCTCACCCTTTGCTCTCAGAGGCGATAGCGTGGAGTCAGGCAGGACAGGGCTCGGCTTCCCTCTCCTGGGATTTAGGAGGGGGTCTGTGGGATTTTGGGGGTCTCTGCTTTGGGTGTCCCTCTCCGAAGGCTCCCTCAGGGTGAGGCTGGTTCATCAGCACAAAGGAAGTGGAGGAGTGAATTCCCTCAGCGCTGAGTCAGGTGCTGGGGGTCGGGATGAAGAGATAATGTCACTCTGCCGCAGGACACTGGCGAGACCCATGAATCCAATTAGTGGTTTCCCTCTTTATTTGCTTCTTTATGGCATTATCTGCTCCCAGCAGGAACAGGACCTCTCTGGTGCCTGCTGCTAATGGGGTTTGAGCTGGCATCTGACGGGGGGAGATTGATGCTGAGGGGCTGGAGAGCAGCAGCTCCAGCTGCTGGGGGATGCCTGGGATGTGCGGTGCCACAGCCTGGCTCCGGTCACTTCCCTGCCTCCCTGTCCCGCTCCGTTCCTGTGGAGATTCCTGCCACTTGTGCTGTGGGAGATGTGTTAAATGAAGGCTGTTAACAGCCCTTGGCACGACCCGCTGTCCCCGGAGCTTTGCTGTTCGCCTGGTCCTTGTGCTCCCAAAGCCTTTTGCTCTCCGCAGGCTCCGGAGCCGCAGCGCTTCCCGCAGCGCCGCCCCCTCGGCTCCCACCTCGCTGCCCGTGGATATTTGTCACAGGCACTGATTTTCTCAGTTGATCTAAGCTGGCTGGTTCCCTACCCCCAGGTCTTTTTCTGGGGACAGGCTAAAAATCCGAGGCTGACGAAGCCTTCTGTCCATTTCTCTTGCAAAAGAGAATTCCAATTCTCATTGGAATTGGATCATTTCTCTCTGCCATCAGTCGGAGTGGGCTGGGGGGGCTCGGGGAACCTCTGGGGGACATGTGGAGCTTGGTGCCAATGGTCAGGACAGGTGGGATGACATGGTCCTTCACTGGGCAAGGATCCAGGCTGTCCCCGTGTCCACAGGGACCTTGGAAGTGGCACCGTCCTGCCAGCCCCGGTGTCCCTCCGTGCTCGGCCCCGTGGCGAGGATGAGGCACCAGCGATGGCACGGGAAGGGCTCGTCCTTCCTGCCAGCACTGAATTGTAACAAGGGGAACTTGTCTTATCCTTCCTCCCATCCCTCTGTCCCTCTCCTCCGCTCCGTGTGACAATCTAGCAGTGTTCCTGTCTGGGAGGATCCTGGCAGGCACCGCGCGCCCGCTCGTGCTCAAGGACAGAGGCACGTGCCTGTGCCGAGGCTGCTGCGACCCCTTGGAGCATCGGGATGGCACAGGGGGGTTCACTGTGAACCCCCTGTCAGCCCTGAACCCCTCTGGCATGGGGCAGGGGACAGCTGGGGACCGGGGCGGGGCTGTCACTGCTCCCCTTGGACCCTCTGTGCTCCGTGGCAGATCCTTGACCTCCGAGGACTTTGTGATCCCGTGGGTTTTCTCAAGCAGATTCCAGCCTCCGCGTGTTTCCCCAGACAATGTCCTTGTTTGTTTGGAGCTGGGCTTCCAAGGAATTTCAGAGCCAAAACAGAGCACTAAAAAATAATAATTAAAATCTGTTGCTGGGCTCTTGTGCTGCTGCTTCCCATGTCCTGGCCGGAGCCCGCTGCTCCCCCAGCTCCCCCAGCTCTCCAAGCTTATCCTGCTGGCCTTGCACCCCGTCCTGGGGCCGTTTGTCAGGGATCACATCCTTGAGCAATCCTCATTGCTCAGCCACCGACCCAGGGCCAGGACAGGGAGGGAAAAAGCTGTGGTGGGATTTGTGCCTCCTTCCATCAAATTCATGTCCCTGTCCCCCAGAGGTGACACCAGGAGGTGGGAACACCTCCCTAGAGCAGGCACAGAGGCCAGGACTATCCTTAGGAGGCCACCTTTAGCTGGCAGCAGCCCAAGCTTGTGCCGGTCACCTCTCGGCCTCCACGCCGGCGTTGACAGTGGCGTTAAATCCCCGTCTCCGGTGCGCTGGGATCGGGTGACGCTCGGCTTTCGGGTGTCACCTGCCTTCGGGGGAAGGCAGGAGTCCTTTGCTTGGACTGTGGAAAAATACTGGGGAGCACTGGGCTGCTCTGTGGCTCCTGGGGTGGCTCCCCTCTCCCTTTCCTTCCCCTTCCCCTCCCCTCCTCATGCTCTTTCGGTTTCTTTTTCCCCTTTTCTGTGGCTTTTTGCACGGGCAGAACCAGGAGCTTGGTGAAGCCAGGGAATGAATTTGTTGTGCTGGCAGGTGGCTGGGGCCGGCACTGCTCCATCCCAGCGCTGGTGCTGCTCCTTCCCCGTTCAGCACTGCTCCTTCCCAGTCCCAACACCTCTCTCCCAGTTCAG
>NW_024581097.1:298299-300057 GCF_017639235.1 Corvus kubaryi | reverse complement strand
CAGCACTGCTCCTTCCCAGTCCCAACACCTCTCTCCCAGTTCAGCACTGCTCTCCCAGTCTCAACACCTCTCTCCCAGTTCAGCACTGCTCCTTCCCAGTCCCAGCACTGCTCCTTCCTAGTCTTGGACTGCTCCTTCCCAGTTCAGCACTGCTCTTTCACAGTGCTGGTGCTGCTCCTTCCCAGTTCAGCACTGCTCTTTCCCAGTCCAGCACTGCTCCTTCCCAGTCCAGCACTGCTCCTTCCCAGTCCCCGCACTGCTCTCCCAGTCCCAGTACTGCTCTCCCAGTCCCAGCACTGCTCTCCCAGTCCAGCACTGCTCCTTCCCAGTCCCCACACTGCTTTCCCAATCCCAGCCCTGCTCTCCCAGTCCAGCACTGCTCCTTCCCAGTCCCCACACTGCTTTCCCAGTCCCAGCACTGCTCTCCCAGTCCAGCACTGCTCCTTCCCAGTCCCAGCACTGCTTTCCCAGTCCCAGCACCGCTTTCCCAGTCCCAGCACTGCTCCATCCCAGTTGGAACAGGCAGGAATTCTGCGGCTCGGCAGGATCCATGTGGGGCTGCTGGGAAAGGGCTGCAGAGGTGCTGTGATTTATTATTTCTCGGTTTAAGGTTTGTTGTTTTCCTTTATAAAACAAGCCCCCAGGAAGGGGTTTGAAATATCAGGACATTTGATCCCGAGCGCGTTATAAACCCTGAACGCCGGCAATCTGGCCACCATTAAAATCCCTTCCTGGGCAGCATCAATCCCAAGCCGCCCGGCTCGCAGGGTGTTTTCACTGACTCCATTTCAGCCCTGTCACTTGGAATGGGCTGTCCCGGTGCCAGCGGGCACAGGAGCTGTGGGCGCTGGGACAGATTGATTTCAGGGCGATGTTGCTCTGCAGAGGAATCCAAGTACATTTCTTCCCCCACTTTGCATGGAAAGCTATTTTTCTTCCTTGCCGCCTCATCCTGGCCAAGAAAGAGGCTCCGATGTGAACTCACTTGGCAGGAGAGCGGGATGATTGGTAACTTCATCTCCTGGTTCCTTTCTGTTGGGTTTTTTCTTTAACTGTTTGTGGCTGTTCTTGTTGCAGCGACACGGGAAAGGGGGAGCTGGGGGAGAGCAGGGGATTGGGGGAGAGAGCAGGGACCAGGATGGATGGGAGCAGGGAATGGGGGAGAGCAGGGGATAGGGGATGGTTGGGAGAGGGGGATAGGGGAGAGCAGGAGATGGATGGGAACAGGGAATGGGGGAGAGCAGGGGATGGGGGAGAGCAGGGACCAGGATGGATGGGAGCAGGGAATGGAGGGAGCAGGGGATGGGGGAGAGCAGGGGATGGGGGAGAGCAGGAGATAAATGAGATTGGGGGATAAATGGGAACAGGGAATGGGGGAGAGCAGGGACCAGGATGGATGGGAGCAGGGGATGGTTGGGAGAAGGGGATAGGGGAGAGCAGGGGATGGTTGGGAGAAGGGGATAGGGGAGAGCAGGAGATGGAGGGAGCAGGGAATGGCAGAGAGCAGGGAGTGGGGGAGAGCAGGGGCCATATGGGAAAGCAGGGATTGAGTGGGAGCGGGGGATGAAGGAGAGCAGGAGCTGCAGGGGAGCAGGGGGTGGGGATGGGGAGAGCAGAGGATGGGGGGAACAAGGACTGGGGGCCCTGTCTGGAGCTGTGCACTCACACCAGCTCACTGTGTGGGAGGGGACAACACCACGATGATGATTTTAATCAAGATCTGCCACCGAGACACTCAGGACCCCACTGCGGCTCTAC
>NW_024581097.1:280243-298289 GCF_017639235.1 Corvus kubaryi | reverse complement strand
GGGGTGGGTGGACTGGGGAGGGATTTCTGATCCTCCCTGGAAGTGGTGCAAAGGGCAGGGAAGAATTTTGGGATTGGGTGGGGAATAAGGATGTGTGACAGGGCTGGGAGAGGGAGGATGGAGTGGGGGATGTCCCAAGGCTGTCCTGGCGGGGATGTGTCAGTGCCTTTCCCTCCTCACCAGCATAAACATCCCCTGTCCCCAGTGTTAAGCTGGTTCTTCCCTGCCTCAGCTTTTCCAGGCCAGGGACCACCTTGGAACGAGCTTGGCAGCCCCCACCAGCATGGGATCATGACCCTGAGTCGTCCCCTTTCAGACCCCCTGAACCTGAAGCGATGCGCTTTGTGGAGCCGCGGTCCTGGGCAGATTAGCTGCCCCATGCGGAGGGGCTGGGGCTGGCCCTAAAGCCCGGCCTAACGGGGGGGGTCGGGGGCGGCAGGCGGGGGTTCCACACGTCGCTTCTGCTGGAGGCAGAGCCCAGAAACTTTTGGGGTCAGGGGAAGCCGCTCCCAGCACGGGCTGGGCTCCTAGGGCAGAGAAAAGAGGCTCGTTCCATTGGGAATCTCCAGGTCTTCACTGTGGCTGTGCAGCATAAGAGGGGATCGGGGTGACCCTGCCAGACCCTCTGCCCTGGCCGGCAGCTGGGATGTGTCCCCACGGTCCCAAACTGCTGCTGGCACAAGGGAGCGTTGGCTCCTGGCAGATCCAGGAGAGATCTGGTCGAAGGCCAGCCGGGAGAATTGCAGCCCAGCGTTAGGGTCGGGGTTAGGGTTAGGTGGGCTTGGGGCTGTTGGGGTGCCCGTGGTGGGCTCAGGGGTTTGCCCACCCCGGCACAGACCCCGGCTCTCCCGATAAAAGGGAACACAGGGTTCTCCTAGGGTGTGTCCCCACCCTGGCCCCTGTCACAGCACCGCACCCTTCCCTCTGTCTGCTTGTTCTCTCTGCTCTGGCCCTGCCTTGCTCCTCCCTGAGTGAGGATTTGGGGTGACCGGGGCCCCCATCAGGTGTTGTAGCTCCCCACATGCACTTGTGCACATCCCACACGAGCACATGGACACACATCCCTGTGTCCCTACATTCCCAGGGACATCAGTGCCTGCATCTGTCCCCCTCCCTCCTTCCCACCATCCCAGCTCCACCACCCATCACTTTTGGGGTGTCTCTTCTCCCACCACCGCTCGATTTTGGGATGTCTCTGCTCCCACCACTCCCCACCATCACCACCCTGGTGTTGTCCCCAAAAAACCACTCCCGCATAGCCCCAAATCCGCGTGCACACACGCAAACACACCGAAAACACGTGTGTTCACACAGGCGCTGACAGCAGCGCGGCTGCCCCACGCACGCAGCCCCCCCCCGGGCCCCCCCGGCCCCCCACGCCGGGGGCTGTGCCGGCGGCTGATGGATTGTGCCACACACAGCTCAGCGCGGCCGGGCTGTGGGATCGCGGGGGCTAATCCAGCCCTGACATCACATTCCTCCACAGTGGGGCTCCGGGCCGGTTAACCCTGCCGGGGCTGGGGGCACAGGGACCCCCCGTCACCCCCGGGGGCTGGGCTGGGTGGCAGCCGCCCTGCTGCACCCACTGCGGCACCACCCCTGCACCCACCGCTGCGGGCTGGGGGGAGCGTTCCCGGTGCACGTGGGAGCTGGGGTGGGGGTCTGCACTGCCTTGGGGTGCTGGAGTGGGGGTCTGCCCCGTCCAGGGTGCGGTGGGGAGCTGGGGTGGGGGTCTGCCCATCGTGGGGTGCTGAAGTAGGGGTCTGCCGGGTCGGGGAGTTCTGGGGTCTGTCCCATCAGGGGGAGCTGGAGTGGGGCTCTGCCCCATCACAGGGTGCACTGGAGTGCTGGGGTGGGGGTCCGCCCCGTTATGGGGTGCCGGGGTGGGGGTTTGCCCCATCGTGGGGAGGTGGGGTGGGGGTTGCAGCCTTCTCCTCCTCCTTCTCCTCCTCTTCTGGTCTCCCCGCTCCGTCAGTGCCCGTCTGTCTCCCACCTTTGCACCATCTCTGCTCCACCACCCATCGGTATTGGGGTCTCCCTGCCCCCACCACCCCTCGGTGTCACCATCCCGACGCCCCACCCTGTAAGCTCCCTCCGTCCCCTTTCTCTCTCTCTGCCTTCTCCTCCATCTCCTTTGCTCTCCCCCCGGCCCCGTTCCCCAGTGTCCTCAGGAAACTGGAGCCAGATGACAGATTTTAGATGTGTTTGCAGGAAATAAAAGGCGAGGAGCTGGGGGGGAGGGGGGCGGCCAGCCCTGACCCCCTCCCGCGCCGCGTTTCGGCGTCTGGAGCCAGCCCTGCTCCGAGAGCTCCCGCCGCTGGCTGCGCTCCTGGTTTTCTTGGCAGAGAGGAGCAGGAATGTGTTTCAGTTTGAGTTTCTTGGCAGGAGGAGAGCGAGGGAAGATTCCCCTCATCCCGCCTGCGCCTGGCTCTCAAATTTATGCCCAAAGGCTGCTACTTGGGTGGGCCGCGGCGGTGTGCGGCCGGCGGGGGAGGCGAGCGCGGCGGTGGGCGAGACGCCGGATGGTTCCCATTGCTTCCCGTTGCTTCCCATTGCTTCCCATTGGCTCCCAGCGTTCCCGGCCCCATCCAGCCTCCTCGGCTCGGGGGGCCACCGGGGTTTGGGGAGCCCCTGTGGACCCCATGGGTTGAGGGGAGCGTCCTGTGGCTGGGGCCGGTGGTTTTGGGGTGTTTGTGGTGGTGCGTAGCCGCCTCTTGTCGTGTGCTGGTGCCCAGAGGTGGGATGTGGGGGATTGGGGAAATGCCACCTGGCACCCACCTGGCAGCCACCTGGCAGCCACCTTGCCAGGCGGGCTCTGCTCACCAAACCCCTCCCCACTCGCACCCAGCGCTGCCTCGGCACAGCGGGACCCTCACGCTGCTGCTGCACCTCGGTGGAGCTGGGGACCAGAGCCCCCCAGAGCTGGCACAGAGGGTGCTGCAGGGGGAAAAAGGGGGGACACAGCCCCAGGCAGGGAGGCAGTGTGAAAACAAGGCGGGTGCTGAGGTGGGTGTGACCTGTGCTACACCTGTGTGTTCCCCGTGTGTGGTGACACGCTGGGCACATGTGTGTGCTCCGTGTGCCCACGTGTGCCCAGCCCTGGAAATGTTCCAGGCCAGTTTGGATGGGGCTTGGAGCAAGCTGGGCTAGTGGGAGAATGAGCTTTAGTCACGCTGTGATGCTCTGTGTGCCAAGCGTGTTCACCTGTGCACACCGAGCTCTGTGTGTGTTCCTGTGGCCGTTCGTGTCCTCTCTGGGTGTGCTGGTGTCACACAGGTGCCATGTGACTGCACGGGGTGGCCGCTCTGCAGGTGTGTGAACCTGTGCTCCAGGACTGCTGGTCACTGATGGTCACCAGGGCGACCGGGGGTCTCAGGTGGTGGTTGTGGGGAGGGGGAGGTGGGGGTTCGCTGAACCCCAAGCCCCCCATCACCTCCCAAGTGCACCTCTCTGGTGAGTCGCGTCGTGCATCCGTGTGTGCGTTTGTGTGCACACACACGTGAGCAGAGGCGTGCACAGAGGGCTGCGGGGCTGGGGTCACCCCACAACCCCACAAACTTTGGAGGGGGGGGCTTACAAACCTCTTTAGCCCTGGCAGGGTTGGGAGCAATCCCCAAACTGTCGTGCGAGGCCCAGGCCCAGGGGGCAGGTGAGAGCCCCCCTTCTCTGCCCCCTGTTTCCTCCTCATCTCTCTTTCCCCTTTCCCCCCCCCCGCCCCCCCCCCCTGCCCGGGCCCCCCCCCCCCCCTCCCCGCCCCCGCCCCCCCCCCCCCCTCCATTCTTCCTGCCTGACACTCTCACAAAGCCCCTAGACGAGCTTTCAAAGGGGCAACTCATGCGGAAGAATTGCTGCCCCCCTCGCCCCCCCCGCTCCAAACGCAGCCCAGCACTTTTCCCAGCGGGGTGAGGGGCTCCCACTCCCCCAGACCCCTTGTTTGGGGCGATTCCCTGCGTCTCAAAGGGCGAAGCTGAGGGGGAAGGAGCCCTTGTTCCCAGCGCCACCCACATCTGCCTCATCCTGTGGTAGCTTCTCCTGCTCCTGTCCTTCATGTCAGCACTCGGGGGTCTTGGGGCAGGACAGGGACCGTGGGGGTGGGAATGGGTGGGCGCAGGATGGTGGCCCTGGGTGGAGATGGAGTTGGGGGGCAGGACAAGGATCGTGAGTGGGAATGGAGTTGGGGGACAGGATGGTGACCAGGGGGTTGGGATGGACTGGGGACAGAACGGTGGCCCTGGATGGGGGCGGGACCAGGCTCAGGGCAAGACCCCACAGGCAGGGATCCACGGTGGGCTGGGCTGAGCCCCGTGGCAGGGGCGCGATGCGTGGGTGGGACAGGGCAGGGTGGGGACCCGCGGGCAGGGTGGGGACCCACGGGCAAGGCAGGGCTGGGTGGGACCTGCAGATGCTGGAGAATCCCTGGGAAGGGAAGAGTAGGGAGCTCGCTCTGGTCCTTGGCCCGGGAATGGTTCTGGCTGTGCTTCGCTTTTCCATTTCATAGAATCCCAGAACTCCGGAATGATTTGGGTTGGAAGGGACCTTAAAGTCACGTTCCACCCCCTCACCATAGGCAGGGACACTTTCCACTATCCCAGGTTGCTCCAAGCCCTGTCCAACCTGGCCTTGGACACTTCCAGGGATCCAGGGGCAGCCACAGCTTCTCTGGGCACCCTGTGCCAGGGCCTCAGCACCCTCACAGGGAGGAACTTCTTCCCAATACCCCCAAATCTCCCCTGTTTTAGTTTAAAACCACTCCCGGGGAGGGGGGTCCCGCGTGCTGCGGCGCCCCCTGGCGGCCAAACCCAACCTATTCCCCCCCCCCCCCAGGTCCCCACGCCGCCCCCCGAGCCCCGCAGCCCCCCGGGCCCCGCCGCTGCCCCGATGCGCCCCTGAGACACCCCCGGGCCCCACCGCGACATGTTCGACCCCGCGGGACCCCCGGCCGCCGGCTACAGCGAGCACTGCTGCCTGCACCCGCCCCACGGACCGGCCCCCGCCGCCCCGGGACCACCAGGTGGGTCATGGTGGGGATTCCAGGCTCCCGATTCACCCCCCGAGGTCAGGGGTGCTCCGGGGGTCCCTCTCCCCCACCCGCTTCACCCGTCCTCCCTCCTCCAGGACTTGATTTCCCCGTGTGCCATCAGCCCGGGCACCGTGGGTATGGGCTGGCACCAGGAGCCGAACACCTTGGTGATGGTGAGTCTGCGGTTTTGGGGGGCCATGGGGTGGGGGGGATTCCACAGAGGAGTTAAGCATCTCTGCTGTTCTAAATCCGAAGCGAACTGGCACCCTCGGGGCACTCCTCCAGCCTCCAAACACCGTGTGGGTGTCCTTGGGGTGTCTCCAGCCCCACAGGACCATGCTGAGGGCAGTGCCCCCTGCTCTGCCCTCCCAGGCTCCCGGTTCTCCACACCCCGTGGTGCGGGAAAGCTGGGGAAGAAGCGGGCGCTGTCCATCTCCCCGCTGTCCGACTCCAGCATCGACCTGCAGACCGTGATCCGCACCTCTCCCAACTCCCTGGTCGCCTTCATCAACTCCCGCTGTGCCTCCGCCGGCGGCTCCTATGGGCACCTGTCCATCAGCACCATCAGGTGGGCACCTGGTGGAAGCCCGGCTGGGAGCCGAGTGCCCATTCCCACCTTGGAGAGCGCTGGGAGAGCCGGGAGCAGCGTGGGATGGTGGGGGAGGGCTGGTTGGGATCCCTGGCTCAGCAGACCCCAATCCTGTCTCCTGACGGTGTCACCTGCTCATCCTTCTGCTCTCTGCAGCCCATCCCTGGGGTACCAGAGTCCGCCTGGGCAGCAGAAGGGCCAAGGCCACCTGTACACGCCTCCCCCAGCTTGCAGCTCCCACGAGCTGCCCACACGCCCAGGGCTGCTGCAGCACCCACCCGCTCGTGGGGCCCTCAAACACTGCCAGGTACGGGGGGCATCCGTGTGAGGGGGGATCTGTGTGAGCCAGGAATCCGTGTCAGAGGGGATTGCTGTGAGCTGGGGATCCGTGTGAGAGGAGATCCGTGTGAGAGGGGACCTGTGTGAGACGGGATCTGTGTGAGAGGGGATCCATGTGAGAGGGGATCCATGTGAGAGGAGATCCGTGTGAGAGGGGATCCATGTGAGCCAGGGATCCGTGTGAGAGGGGATCCGTGTGAGAGGAGATCCATGTGAGAGGGAATCCATGTGAGAGGGGATCCATGTGAGAGGGGATCCATATGAGCCAGGAATCCGTGTGAGAGGGGATCCCTGTGAGAAGGGAATCATGAGTGTGAGATGTATCCACGTGGGCCGGCCATCCCTGTAAGCCATGTTCCGCTGGCCATCTCCGTGCTCACTGCTTCCCGCTTTCCCTGCCCCGGCAGCAGCTGAAGCTGGAGTGGAGCCTGAGCAGCCCCCTGACTGCCAAATTCCCAGAGGAGCGATCTGAGGGCGACATCTCCAGCCCAGCGTCCACGGGCACCCAGGTACATCCCAGGCGATGAGACCCCCCCCCCCCCCGAACATCCCGCACGCCCAGCACCGCTCCTGTGGGGTACCTGGGAGCGCTCACCTGTCCCTGCTCCCCCAGGACCCCTTGCTGGGCATGCTGGATGTTCGAGAAGAGCTGGAGAAGGAGGATGGGAAACCCGAGTGTGAGGCCGTGTATGAGACCAACTGCTACTGGGACGGCTGTGCCAAGGAATTCGACACTCAGGAGCAGCTGGTGCACGTGAGTCAGGGGCTGCCAAGGTGTTCCCACCCCAAAAGCTGCCCTCAGGCTGCCGGGCAACATCCCCCCGGATCAGCCCATGATTCCTGCTCCCAGTTCCCAACCACCTGCGCTGGGATCTCACTGTGATGCTGGAAATTCCCTCCTGGGAAGGGAGGCATGTGCATACCCCAGTTCTCCTCAGCCACTGATGCTTCCAGACTCCCTCCTTTGCTCCAGATTTCCTTCTTCCAACTCTCCTGTATCCCCCTGACCATCCTTCAGATCACCTTGACCTCTCTATCTGCTCAGTCCTCCCAGAGGATCCCTCAAACATCCCTTGTATTCTCTGTCTCCTCCAAACACCATCTGACCCGTTCTCCCCCAGACTCTGGTGTCTCCACCTGCCATCCCAGTCCCTCCATGTCCCTTTCTGCCATCCCAGTCCTCTCCCAATCCCTCTACATCCCTTTCTCCCATGACATTCCCGTATCTCCCTGTCCCTTGTCCTCCTCCCCAAAGCCACCAGTGACGCTGCTCTCCCTCCTCAGCACATCAACAATGAGCACATCCATGGGGAGAAGAAGGAGTTCGTGTGCCACTGGGCAGCGTGCTCCCGGGAGCAGAGGCCCTTCAAGGCTCAGTACATGCTGGTGGTGCACATGCGGCGTCACACGGGCGAGAAACCTCACAAGTGCACGGTGCGATGCCAGAAATTCCTCAAAAATGCTCAGCAAGCTGAGAAAATGAGGAGGGACAGGGTAGAGCATGAGAGGGGGTGGTGGCAGCTGGAGGCCGCGGGGTCCGTGGTGTGGCAGAAGGGGGTGGGCAGCAGGTGGGTACAGCCGTGGGGTCGTGGAATCCTGGAATGTTTTGGGTTGGAGGGACCTTAAAGCTCGTCCCATCCCAGCCCCTGCCATGGGCAGGGACACCTTCCACTATCCCAGCTTGCTCCAAGCCCCATCCAGCCTGGCCTTGGACACTTCCAGTGATCCAGGGGCAGCCGCAGCTGCTCTGGGCACCCTGTGCCTCAGCACCCTCACAGGGAGGAATTCCTTCCCAACGTCCCATCTAACCCCAGAGTCACATTGCCCCAGCGCTGTCCTGTGCTTTGGAACGCGTTCCTGAGTTCATGTCAGGATGGGGAGCTGGGTGCTGCTGTCCATCCCAGTTTGGGGATTCCCTGTGGGGATGCTCTGAGGGGATGCCATGGGCAGGGACACAACGAGGTGGTGGCACAACACCAGGGTGAAGGGCAGGTGTGTTGGGAGGTGAGACACGTGTCCGTGCCACAGGTGTGGGATGTGAGGTGACATGGTCCAGGGCCTGGTGACGCTGTGTGACGTGTGCCACCCTGCTCTGCTGCAGTTCGAGGGCTGTAACAAAGCCTATTCCCGCCTGGAGAACCTCAAGACGCACCTGCGCTCACACACGGGCGAGAAACCCTACGTGTGCGAGCACGAGGGCTGCAACAAGGCCTTCTCCAACGCCTCCGACCGTGCCAAGCACCAAAACCGCACCCACTCCAACGAGGTACAGCCCCACCCAGGGCTCCCTGTGTGCTCCTGGATCAGTTCTGTCCTCTGAGAACGCCCCACATCCCTGCTTTTTGCACCTGTGTGCCCCAACTCCTTCTTTCCCTGCTCTCCTTCATCACCACCATTCCCTCTGGGATCCTTTACCCCGCTCCTGGGGAGCTCCCTCCTTCCTCTGCCTTCCTGAGCACTCCCCAGCAGCCACCGTGCCCCTTCCAAGGGGATTCACCTGCTTTAATCCCACCCTCAGCTCTCTCTGGGAGAGGGGGACTTTACTTTTGGGGAGGGGGCTCTAGTTGGAGCTGACCCCCTCCCCTGCTCCGTGGTTTTCCCGGACAGAAGCCGTACGTGTGCAAGATTCCCGGCTGCACCAAGCGCTACACGGACCCCAGCTCCCTGCGGAAGCACGTGAAGACCGTGCACGGCCCCGATGCCCACGTCACCAAGAAGCACCGAGGGGATGTGGGGCCGGGCCGGGCACTGCCCACCCCCAGTGCCCCCCCGGACATGAAACAGGAGAAGGACACCAACGGCCCCAGCGAGGCTCGGAAGGATGATGGGAAACTCCTGGTGCCTGACCTGGCCTTGGTGAGGACCTGCGGGGATAATGGTGGAGGGAGGGAGGGGTTGGTGGTGGGGGATCATCCCCAAGTGATGAGACAAGAGAAAACAGCCTCAAGCTTAGGTTGGATATTAGGGAAATGGGGATGCTTAGGTTGGATATTAGGGAAAATTTCTTCATTCTTCATTTCTTCATCTCCACCCAAGGCAGTGGTGGAGTTACCATCCCTGGTGAAGTGCCCAAAAAATGCTGGGAGGTGGCACTTGGGGATGTGGTTTAGCGGTGAACACAGCAGCGTTGGGTTAACAGTTGGGTTGACTCAATGATCTGAGAGGCTTTTCCAATCTTCATGATGATTCCAAGCACGTCCCGGATGCCTGACCCCTTTCCCTGGCCATGCTCTGGTTCTCCCCAGAAGCCGCAGCCCAGCCCGGGCGGGCAGTCGTCATGCAGCAGTGACCACTCGCCCCTGGGCAGCACCACCAACAACGACAGCGGTGTGGAGATGGCAGGAAACGCCGGCGGCAGCTACGAGGACCTGTCCACGCTGGAGGACGTGGTGCCCGGCGAGCCCATGGGCACCTCGGGGCTCATGGCCCTCCACAAACTGGAAAACCTCCGCATCGACAAACTGAAGCAGCTGAGGAAACCGGCGGCTTCCAAGGGCCTGAACCTGCCACCCATCCCCGGAGCCGGTGAGATCGGGGTGGAGGTGTGGGGCCTGTCCCGTGGGAAGTGTGGGGAGAGGTCTGGTTGGCAGCCAGAGATTTCCACGCCTTCCTGGCACTAGAGGTAGACCCCAAAATCTGGGGAAACCTTAGAGCCCCTTCCAGTGCCTAAAGGGGCTCCAGGAGAGCTGGAGAGGGCCTCTGGACAAGGGCCTGGAGTGACAGGACACAGGGAATGACTTCCCACTGCCAGAGGGCAGGTTTAAAGGGGATATTGAGAGGAAGAATTCCCTGTGAGGGTGGGGAGGTCCTGGCACAGGTTGCCCAGAGAAGCTGTGGCTGCTCCATCCCTGGAAGTGTCCACGGCCAGGTTAGAGCAACCTGGAATAGTGGGAAGTGTCCCTGCCCATGGCAGGGGTGGAACTGGGTGGTCTTTATGATCCCTCCCAACCCAAACCATTCCATGAGTCAATGATTTTTCCAACCTAAATGAGCTTCTGCCCATCTTTGTTGCCACCTGCTCCCTGTCCTCGCAGGCTCTAACCATGGAAGAGCCACATCCCTGGCTCTGGACGTGGCTCCTCTCCCTGCTCTGACACCGTTGCCACGCTGTGTCCCAGGGTAACTCCTCCTTCTCTCCCTCAGGCCTGCCCGGGGAGGTGCCCGGGCTCCCAGTGCCACCCCCAGCCTCTCACCGGCGCATCGCGGAGCTGTCGGCAGCGGAACTGGGCCTGGTGGCCCTGGGCGAGCGCCGGAGCAGCGGCACCAGCACCGTCAGCTCCGCCTACACCGTCAGCCGCCGCTCGTCCCTGGTGTCCCCGTACCTGGCGGGGCCGTGCACGGGCGGCGAGGCGGGAGCGATGCCCGGTGGGACGTGCCCGGCGGACGGCTACGATCCCATCTCTCCCGACGAGTCGCGGCGCTCCAGCGACGCCGGCGTTTGCGGCGGGGGGCTGCCGGGGGTGGGCAACCTCACCCCGGCACAGCGCTACCGCCTCAAGGCCAAATACGCCGCGGCCACGGGCGGCCCCCCGCCAACCCCACTGCCCAGCATGGAGCAGGCGGCCACGGGTGGCCACGGTGGCATGCCCGGGGGCTACCCCACGCCTGCCGGACCTCGCTGCGTCGCCAACGGCTTGTTGAGAAGGCACAGCTCCAATGAGCACCCCGGCTACCCGGGCAGCATCCCTGCTCACCTGGTGCCCCGGCACGGCGTGCGACGGGCAAGTGACCCTGCCCGGACGGTGGCCAAGCCTCCGGCCGTGCCCAGGGTGCAGCGGTTTAAGAGCGTGGGGAACGTGAGCGTGCCCGGCGTGGGCAGGACAGCGCTGCAGCCCCTGGGCAGCTCTGATGCCAACCTGCAGCGCCACGGCTTCTCCCCACGCCCCCCCAGCATCACTGAGAACGTCTTCCTGGAGAGCATGGGGGGCCCCGGCCCCGAGCCCGGCCTGCTGGAGATGGATCAGTACCTGAGCTATCCTGAGGAGAGCTTCCCGTGCCAGGGCACTGGCGTGGAGCTCCAGGGTGGCATCTATGGTGCTCAGCGGACCATGGTGGGGAGACATGGGGACATGGAGGAGGGGCTGCTGCAGCCCGAGTTCTCCCTCCCGCAGTGCCAGATGAACCAGCGCTTCCCCAGTTTGCCTGCTGGGAATGGGAATGGGGCTGTGCCCGCGCCCTGGGATGGGCCCCCCCAGGGCACGCTGGACATGAGCTCCCGGCAAAGTGTCAGTGCTGCAGCTCCCGCCATGTCCGGGCCACACTGTCCCCATCAAAGCATCGAGTACCCCCATCCCAGTGCCTGCGGGCAGCATCCCAAACTGGTGAGCTCGTGCCAGGACGGTGGATTTCCCGGGGCGCACCGGTTTAACCGACTGCAGATCAAATCTGAGCAGCGATACCCAGCGCCGACCCCAGCACTCGCTCCCTGCCCCAGTGCCAAACTGGCCGGGCCACCACCGTCCCCCGCTGCCTTCAGCCACGCCATGGACATGGGGCCGGGCGGGTACCCCGCCGCGGGACCAGCACCGGGCGGGTACATGGGCATGGCCAGCCCTGGCACCCGCAGAGCCCAGACCCCGACCCTGCAGACCAAAGAAGTGATGGTCCGGAACTACGTGGAGGCGCAGCAGGCGCTGATGTGGGGGGAGCAGCCCCCCTCCAAGGGGGGAGCGGCTGGCGTGGGACTGGGCAGCGAGCCCAGGCAGTGCCAGGCCATGCCGGCCCCGCCGTACCTCAGCCCCAGGTACTGCGGTTACCAACCCAAACCGGACCATCTGCAGAGCCTGGCGGAGCCCCAGCACCTCCTGAGCCCCCCCTGCTTCAACCCCGAGATGGTCCCGCACCCTCCGGGTGGCCCAAAACCACCGGGTCACCAAACTGGCCTGAGCTACCCAGGCGGCCTGGCACAGCCAGGGCACATCTACGATGGGGTGGACACCGGTGCCCGGCGCCTGCCGCGCTTGCCCCCCACCCGGCCTGTGCCCGAGGGGCCCGGGAGCCTCCCCCTGTACTACCCAGGCCAGGGCCCCCAGGAGCCTCCCCCTGTACTGCCCAGGCCAGGGCAGGGGGGCAAAGGTGGGCACAAGCTGCTGGGCCAGGGGGCAGCGAGCTGCGGGGGTGCCGGGCACTACGGCGGGGGCACAGAGGGACTCAAAGGCACCTCCTGTTACTACCTGGACTCGGGCGAGCAGGTGTCCAACAGCCTGGACTCACTGGACCTGGAGAACACGCACCTTGACTTCGCTGCCATTGTGGAGGACGTGGAGACCCCCACGACGCTGCCCGGACCCCCCAGCCCGGCTGGGGGGCTCCTGCTGCCCTCATCTGGGGGTGCCAACATGGCAGTGGGGGACATGAGCTCCATGCTGAGCACGTTGGCAGGGGAGAGCCACTTCCTCAACTCGCTGTCCTAACGGGGGGTACCTGCCCTCAGGTGGGCACCTCTGCGGCCGGGGGGGGCCCCAGCGTGGTGGGCAGAGGTGGGAATCATTCCCACACACAGGTTCATGCCTGGGGGAAAGCGGGGAACACCCCTGGAGCCCCCCCCTTCTCCAGGCTCTGAGTGGCACCCTCGTTCCGGAGGGAGACGTTGCTGCGTCCCAGACACAGCCCCAACCCTCCAGGGGTGGGGAACTGGTTTTACTGGGCCCTTATCCCAGTGCCTCAGAGCACATCCCACCCGCCCTGCTCGGGACAAGGTGTCCCCGCGCAGCCTTAATGCCGAAACCAAAGAGCCCCGGCCACCATGGGGCCCCATCCCGGTGTTCCCACTGCCCCCCACCCCAAATCCCAGTCTGTCAGGACTGCAAGCGCCCCCAGCCTTGCTCCAGTCCCCAGAGATGGCGCGGGGGGTGCCTGTACATTGTGTTCACACCTGTCTGTCTGTCTGTCCCCCCTGTTTGTGGCCCCCCCCCCCCCCAATTAAACCCTTTCTCAGGGGACTGTCACTGTGTGTTTGTCACCCCTGCGAGGGGCTCCCAGCTCGGTCTCATCCTGGGGAGAGGTGGACAGGACACCCCCTTGGTCCCCTGGGGCCGAGACCCCCTGGCAGCAGCTTCTGCTCCCTCCGGATCAGGGATCCAGAACTGTTCTGAGGCGTTGCTGTGACCCAGAGTGGTTAAAGAACAATTAGTGCTTCAAATAATGCTATTCATTATGCAAAAAAATGGTTAAAACAATTCAATCATGCGAAAAATTACCTAAGATAACGTAATTAATCATGGAAAAGCTATCTTAAAGTAATGCAATTTGATATTCCTCTGTTCATGTGATTAATGATGCGAAAATTACTTAAAATAATGCAATTAATGATGCCAAAATTCCGTGAAATTATGCAATTTTGTGTAATTTGCTAAAAGTAACACAATAATGCAAAAAAGTACTTAAAATAACACAATGATGTGAAAAAATGCTTAAAATGCAATAATGCAACATTTGCTTAAAATAATGCAATTATGTGTGCAAGATTTGTTCAAATAACGCAATTGTGCGTAATTTGCTTAAAATAATTCAATCAATTGTGCGTAAAAATGCTGAAAATAGTGAAATAGTGCAAAAATTTGCTTAAAATAGCAAAATTAATGAGCAAATCCTGCATTAACGCGATCTTGCATACTTTGGTTCAAGTAACGCAATTAACCATGCCAAAAAATGCTTAACGTAACGCAATTCTAGAAATCAGGGTGTTTTCCCTCACACCCAGAACCTCATCACGCTGTAATTAACCCTTAATTAACACGTAATTAACCCGCGGCAGCGATCGGGCCGTGCCGGTGGCGCCCTCTGGCGGTGCCGGTAAGGAATGAGCGCGGCGCTCCCGGAGGTGCCGCCGGTCCCGCGATGCTCCGGGAGCACCGATCCCTCTCCGGACGGAGACTCCGTGGGCCTGGAGCTCTCCGGGATACCGGGCGTGCCCGTCGGTCCTCTGGACGTCGCGGGGTCCCGGGAAGGAGCGGGACCCCCGGGGATTCAGAGCCGGGACTGAGCTCGTTCCTGACTCCCTCGCCGGGGCGGTGACACCAGAGGGGACAGCGCTTGGATGCCACCGGACCCGCCAACCCCGGGGGCAGCCGGTGCCAGCTCTGGTGGCAGGAGGGAGGCCGGGACCCCCCTCGGCCCCAGGGCAGCACAGGGAACACTCGATATTAAATACAGCTGGGGTCGTGGTTGGGAGAATAATAAATGGGCAATAAATAGCGATAAATAGTGGGGGGACAAGGCACAGGGACACACTGCAAAGGCACAGGGACACACCACGGCATCGTGCCGTGGTGCTGACAGCAGGAATAGGAATTGGGGGGCTCCCAGCCCCCCTGCTCTCCTCCATGCCCCGCACAGGATGCAGCAGGGTCTGGCAAAACTCCCACCACGGGGTCGGGGCCATCACAGCAGCTCCCCTCTGTCACTTCCCTGCTCGCTCCTTGTGTGACTCCGTCACCACTTGCTGCAAGAGGAGAATTTGGGGGTCAGTCCCATGGCAGAGTTGGGCCTCCCAGGCAGGGCACCCCCAATTCTCCCCGACCCGGTTCTCACCTGCCCATCCCGTGTCTCGATGGTTTTGATGAGCACCATCCTCCGTGCCGGGCTCTCTGGGGGCTGGGGCTCCAGCACTGGGCACAGAGGGGCCATCAGCACCCCGTGCCCTCCCAGACACCATGGGCAGGAGCATAGGGACCCACCCACACCCACACAGGGTCTCTACCCCCAAGGAAAGACCCCCAGACACAGTGGAGGACCTGCAGCTTGTTGCTCACCTGAGCTTCTCATGCTGAAGGAGGTGGTGGGGTGCAGTGGGATGGTGATCCTGGCAGGGAGAAGGGGATGAGGAGGGTCTGGGACTCCTGGACATTGCCAGTGACCCCAGCCCTGCCTCACCCCCAAGTCCATGACCCACATCCCATCTCAGCTGGGGGCTATGCCCACGGGCTGCCAGGCTGGCACCCGGAGCAGAGCTAGAGGCAGCTCCCCCACCACTTCACCAGCCCCTGGCCTTGCCTTTATCTCAGCTCCCATGGGAACCTCTTGTTTTCCTGTGGGAACAAGGCCTGGAGCTGCCTCCTCCCGAGAAAATCCCACAATAACCAGGGTGACTCAGCACGGGGGACCTTCCCCCCCCCGGGGCAGTGGGGAGACACCGTGTGCTGGGCTCCCCTCACCGGCTCTCCTCGCCCTCCAGCAGCTTGCGGTACGTGGCAATCTCGATGTCCAGGGCCATCTTGACGTTAAGCAGGTCCTGGTACTCGCGCAGGTGCCGCGCCATCTCCTCCTTCATCTGCTGGATCTCCTGCTCCAGCCTCCCCACCACATCCTGGTAGTTTCCGATCTCCTCCCCGAACTCATCCTCCATCTCCCGCATCTGCCGTTGCAGCGCCTCGTTCTGCACGGGAGAAGGGGCTGCATGGGGCCGGGGTGGGGTCTGGTCCCTGCACCCCCCCAGACACTCCCTGGCTCTCACCATGCCCTTCAGCCCATCCACCTCGCAGGTCAAGCTCTGGATCTGCCGCCGGGACTCGTTCATCTCCTGCTTGGCCAGCCGCAGCGCCTCGTGGTTACGGTTTGCTGCATCCGAGAGGTCGGCAAACTGCGAGGGCCCCGCGAGTCAGAGCTCAGGGATGGCTCAGCCACCCCAAAACCCCTCCCAGCCCCGGGTACCTTTGATTTGTACCACTCCTCGGCTTCCTGCAGGTTCTTGACAGCGATGCTCTCGTACTGGGTGCGGATCTCACGCAGCGCAGCCGTCAGCTCCGGCTTGCAGACCTCCACCTCGGCCAGCCCCACCGGGCTCGGGGCACTCACCTCCAGGTCCCGCAGCTCCTGCGTGGGCGCGTGGGCATCACGTCGTGGCACAAGGACCCGACCTGCTCCCCCTCGCCCCATCCCACCCCGGCACCCACCTCCTCGTGCAGCTTCTTGAGGAAGCCGATCTCGTCCATCAGCAGCTCGACCTTGCGCTCCAGCTCCAGGCGGGACAGCGTGGCGTGGTCCACGTCCTGTGGGAGACGCCGGGATGAGCTGCAGGGCAGCGTGGAGGGGATGGGAAGACCCTGGAGCTTCCCCAGGGAGATGGAGGATGAGGATTCGGTACTGCGTGGGGAGACGGGCCCCCCAGTCCTCTCACCTTACGGAACAACACCAGACTCTTCTCGGCATCCTCACGCTTCTGCGTCTCGTCCTCCAGCCTGGGGACAGCAAGGGATGAGAGGGAGGTGGGGGCGGGGGTGCAGACCCCCCCCTCCTGCCTCCTGTTGCAGCCCCCTCCACACACAGCGGAGGCAAACGGGGTTGGAGTGACCCCCGGGGCTCGCACCAATCCTCTCCCAGCGCCCCCACCCGTGCCCTGCCCCTCCCAGTGCCCCGCCCTTCCGCAGAGCCCACATCTCCCAGTACCTCCCAGTGTCCTCCGTGCATCCCGGGTGCCTTCCCCAGTGTCTGCTGAGCGTGTCCCTTCCCGGGGGTTCTCTTCCCAGTACACCCGGGACATTCACCAGTCCCTACCCCGACTTAGCCGGGGCTCCCCCGTCCCCATCCCGCTGCATCCTCCAGTCCCCATCCTGGTGCGAGTCCCATCCCATCCCTCATGCCAGCGGATACCCCAGTTCCTCTCTGGCACATCCCCCAGTCCCCATCCCACACATAACTCATCCCGACGCATCCCCGGTTCTCTTCGCAGTTCATCCCTCATCGCAGTTCATCCCTCATCCCAGTTCATCCCTCATCCCGGCGCTTTCCCCGGTTCCCGGTACATCCTCCCGTCCCCACCCCGGTGCATCCCTCATCCCGGCGCATCCCCAGTCCCCATCCCGCTGCCTCCCCCGGTCCCACCGCCGGCCCACCGCTGCCGCAGGGCCGCCAGGTCGGTGGCGAGCCCATCCCGCTCAGCCTGGAGCCGGTCCCGGTCGCGGCCGAGGCGCTGCAGCCGCTCCCGCAGCCCCCGCAGCTCCCCCTGCACCAGCCCGGTGCGGGGTCCGGTGGCGGCGGTGGCGCGGCCCAGGGCGGCGCGGAGGGTCCCGTTCTGCCGCTCCAGCGCCCGCACCCGCTCCAGGAAAGCGGCGAAACGATCGTTCAGCGCAGCCAGTTCCTCCCGCTCCGCTCCCCGCGCTGCCGCCGCCGCCGCCAGCCGCCCTGGGGCCACGGTGAGGGGCGGTGGCGTCCCTGGGTCGCGGTCACGGCGGCTCATGGTTGCACCGGGAGGGCGGCGGCTGCCGGTATCGGCTGTTTATAGCGGACAGCGGCTCCGCCCCGCCGGGGGGACCCGGGGGTACGGGACAGAGAGAGGGGAGGGGTCTCCCGGCCGGGGGGAGGACCAGGGGCTGCGGATGTCCCCTCGGAGGGGCGGGGAGAGGGGCTGGGGGTGATCGGGGCACCCCTCGGGATGAGGAGCAGGGGCTGCAGGACGTAGGGCTGCAGGCATTCCCCTTCAGGGGGGCTCGGGGACCCCCTGGGGATGCAGGGCGGGGGGCTGGTGGGTTCCCCCTCGGCGGTGCAGGCAGAGGAGCCCAGTAGCACCAGGGGCAGGGGGGAGAGGGGCCGAGGGTGTCCGGGGGACACAGGACCCCCCCCCACTCGGTCAGACCCCCTTATGGGGTCCCCCCAGGTAGCGTGGAGGTACAGCCCCCCCCCAGCCGGGATGCAGAGAGGGACCGGGGACTGCAGGGGTCAGGGAGAGCACCCATCTGAGCTGGGTCCCGTTCTGCCCGGGGTGCTCGGCTCCCAGGGAGGGGGGACCCTGTCATCCGCCCCGCTCCTTTTCTGTCGGGGCCGCCGTGACTCGGCTCTGCGGGAGCTGCCATGCGCGGGGCAGCGCTGGACCGTGGGCTCTGCAACCCCGCCTCGCCCCCCCCCCCTTTTCCGGGCAGCTGGTGCGGCACTTACGGGAAGGAGTCGGTGCCCTGCCCACAGGTTGTGGGGAGGGTCCCCCCCGCCCAGGACCCCTTCCCAGCTCTGCAGAGAACCGAGAGCGGCTCCGTGCCAGCAGCAGTGTAACACCACGTCCAGCCTGTCTGCACCAGGGCTGGGTCCTACCCAGACATGGGAGCTCTCAGAGGTCTCCCCCCACCTGGTGACCCCAGGGCCAGCAGAATGGTGAGAAGGACACGGGG
>NW_024581097.1:279584-280143 GCF_017639235.1 Corvus kubaryi | reverse complement strand
CCCCCCACTACTGCAGACAGCCCAGCAGGGCACTGCCAACTCATAGCACAGGACCCAGCCAGGGACCCCGACCCCCCACAACCCCCCCCAGGCTCTTCGAGCACAGCCCCCGTGCGAGCGGGCCGGGGTGCCGGGCAGCCAGCCCAGCTGAGGCCCCCCCCTCCCCGGGACGTCCCCCCAGGTCACCACAAGGCAGATTGTCCCAGCACAATGAACGAGGCAGCAGTGGAAAGAGCCATTTTAATGAACAGCACCACAGTGTAACACAAGAGACAAGGCACTAGTATTCCTCCCCCTCCTCATCGCCCTCCATGCTGTCGGCCCCCACCTCCTCATAATCCTTCTCCAGGGCAGCCATATCCTCACGGGCCTCCGAGAACTCCCCCTCCTCCATGCCCTCCCCCACATACCAGTGCACGAACGCCCGCTTCGCGTACATCAGGTCAAACTTGTGGTCCAGGCGGGCCCAGGCCTCGGCGATGGCCGTGGTGTTGCTCAGCATGCACACGGCACGCTGCACCTTGGCCAGGTCTCCCCCGGGCACCACCGTGGGCGGCTG
>NW_024581097.1:242207-259584 GCF_017639235.1 Corvus kubaryi | reverse complement strand
GTGCCCAAGGATGTCAACGCCGCCATCGCCACCATCAAGACCAAGCGTAGCATCCAGTTTGTGGACTGGTGCCCCACTGGTTTCAAGGTGGGCATCAACTACCAGCCGCCTACGGTGGTGCCCGGGGGAGACCTGGCCAAGGTGCAGCGCGCCGTGTGCATGCTGAGCAACACCACGGCCATCGCCGAGGCCTGGGCCCGCCTGGACCACAAGTTTGACCTGATGTACGCGAAGCGGGCGTTCGTGCACTGGTACGTGGGGGAGGGCATGGAGGAGGGGGAGTTCTCGGAGGCCCGTGAGGATATGGCTGCCCTGGAGAAGGATTATGAGGAGGTGGGGGTGGATTCAGTGGAAGGGGAGGGAGAGGAGGAAGGGGAGGAATACTAAACGCTGGGTTCCTTCTGTCGCTGTCGCATGTCCACGAAATGTCTGCTTCAAACACTCGAGCTTCCTTGTGCACTGGGTGGGGTTTGGCCCCGTGGGCTCAGCCAGGGGGTATGCTGCCCTCTCGGATGTGATCATGCAGATTTTCCATGTGTCTGTACCGTGTCTGTGAATAAAAGGCTTTAAGAGAAGCTACACTGTGTCGGATACAAACCCTCTGTGTCAGCGCCGGCTCTCGCCCGGGCTGGCTGGCCCCATCCCATGGGAACAGACTGTCCCTATTGTCTGTGCCCAGTGAGGCAGCTGGCATGGTACTGCTGCTACCCGAGCTGGCCAGCCCTTCCCTGCTCTGCTAGCTGGGGGGGGGTGAAGACCCCACATCCCTGGGTGCCACAGGGTGGGGCCTCACCCCGGGTCCTGCTGGGCTCCATCATGAGCTGTTTTTGATCCCCCCCATGGCCAGGGAGGTCCATGCCCTTCCCCGTGCCCTCAGCGCTCGGGAGCCCAGCCCTGCCCGCCCCCCGCGGCTCTCCGGGATTAACACACCCGGGATTAGCCGTGTCCCAGGATTAGCTCCATCCCTGCCCCTAAATCCGGGGGCTGCGCAGGGGGCGCTGGCCCGTGGGAGCGGCGGGCGGGCTCAGCCTATCAGCGCGCGCCGCGCCGCGCTCCGGCCAGTGAGCTTCGCCTCATTCAAGCCCCGGAGCCAATGGGCGGCAGGGGGCGGGGCCGGCCGGGCCCCATTCGGGCCGCGGGGGAGCGGGTACATTGTAGCGGAGCGGGGGCGGGGCCACGGCGAGGGGCGGGGCCACCCACGGCGGCGCTGGGCTGGTCCCGGCGGGCTCAGAGCGGCGATTCCCGGCGGTACCGGAGAGCCTGTACCGGAGCGGCCGTACCGGCCCTGCCGTCCTGCCCCTGCCCGCCGTAGCCCCCCCGGCCCTGCCATGCTGGCCGCAGCATGGCCCCTGTGGAGCAGGACGCGCTGGCCGTGCGGGAGCAGCTCTTCCACGAGAGGGTCCGCGAGTGCATCGTGAGTGGCCGCGGTGAGGGGCGGCGGGCGGGGGAAGGGGCCCGGTTTGGAGGGGAGAGGTGGGAGGGGAACTGGGAGCTCGCAGCCCTCCGTGGGACCGTCGGGAGC
Source organism: Corvus kubaryi (assembly GCF_017639235.1). Classification (NCBI taxonomy): domain Eukaryota; kingdom Metazoa; phylum Chordata; class Aves; order Passeriformes; family Corvidae; genus Corvus; species Corvus kubaryi. The sequence goes on along the minus strand of NW_024581097.1, from coordinate 258,062 downwards.
TCTGTGGCCCGGCTGTGGCAGTGCTCCACACCCCGTGCTTATCGGGGCCAGAGCCACCGCGGCTGCGTGTGCCCAGCAGATAGCGGGGTCCCAAGGCTGAACCCTGCTGAGGCCCTGCCGCAACCCCTCTGCCAGCTCCAGCAGTCCCAACTGCGGTCCCGTCGTGCTGGGAGGGCTGGGGGTGCTGGGCTGTGGTGGTGTTAGGGCCGGGCCAGCCCCACGCCAGGCTCCTGGCTCTGTCCTGGTCCCCAGGCCAGCAGCTCGGTGTGAGCAGGAAGGGGCCCTACAGAGCCGCCTAAGCCTCGGGTACTGCAGAGGGAGCCAGCTGGGTCTGCTCGTCTGCTCCCGCTGCCATAGGCTTAGGGATGGGGATGACCTGGATGTCCTGGTCCTGCATCTCGTACGGGCCTTCGGGATGCTGCATGCAGGGCAGCCAAGTAGGCTGTGACTGGCAGGGCCGAGGCCACCTTGCCACAGCCAAATTCGGCGCCCACAGGGAGGACCTGGTGGCCGCAGCCCAGCACCTCTGCCCTGGAGCTCCCCTGCCCTCCATCCTGGGGAGCCACGGCTCACCCAGGAGCCCCTGGCTTGGCATGGGCAGCACAAACGTACTTGGCCCCACTTCACTGAGCACAGGAGGTGTTGGGGGTCCCCCCACCAGGCAAAGCATTGGCCTGTGGGGTACAGACCACGGCAGGAAGGAACCTGCGGCCTGAGACCCTTCACTGGGTGGGAGCAGGAGTAGAAGGACCTGCTGGGAGCTGCCCTTCTGGGAGTCCAGAGCTGGGCCAGCTCTGGGGGCTCCCTGCCACCCCACTGGCAGATTCTGGGGACCCTCGGCCAGCTGAGCACCCCTGGCCAGGGAGAAGGGAGGTGCCACAGCTGCTCCCCACTACACCTGTGCCAAGGTGGAGGATTCAGGCGACCTTTCCCCATCCTGACGCGTACCCAGAGGGATGAAAGGTCACCGTGTTCCCTGAACATCGCCTGCTCTGGCTTGACCTCGGCGTTCCAGCGGGGGCGGGAAGGACACCACAGATATCCTTGGTGCCTGATTCAAGGCTGTTCCCGCGGCTCTGCTGGGTGCTGGTGCCAGCAAGGCAAGGGCTGTGGGATCAGGCAGTTCAGGGATGTCCCACGGGGTCACAGATTTGCCAGCAAGGGCTGATCCAGAGCTTCTGGGTGGGTCTTCAGCCCGCTGGCCTGGGTGCTGTGCCAGCTTGTGGGCACCCATGTGTGAACCCCGTGTGCAGCCCCCATTGAACAAATAGGTCTGAGCACACGAGTGGGCTGTAACCAAGACTAGGAGTGGAAAAACAAATAGGGTGGAGCTGACAAGCCCCAGGGCTGGCAGCATCACCTGGGGTAGGAGCCAGGGTAGGAGCGCTGCCCTCAGGGCATGCCCGCACTGCCCACACTCCTCTGCCCGCAGATCTGTGCCCTGCTCTTCGCCAGCCTCTACATCCTCTGCCACTTCATCATAACCCACTTTAAGAAGCACGCGGATTTCACAGCAGGTAAGAGAGCAGGAGCTGCCAGAGCCAGGCAGCCCTTGAGAGCCACATTCAGCCTCCCGAGGGTTTTTCCTGTTCCTCCGTTGCTTTCGGCCTTCCCCAGCAGCCCCAGCTGCCGTGACACCAATTGCTGCGGGGCACCCACTGGCTGCCCCAGGTGGGAGCAAAGCCCAAATTCCCTGGGAGGATTTCTGCAGCATTTGGAGTGGGGAGAAGTTGGGCAGGGGACAGGGAGCGATGCTCTGGGCAGCCCTACCTCCCCCAGCCCTTTGGTTTGGGATTTTGTCCCCGCAGTTCTCGATGATGAGGATGCTGCTGTCAACAGGATTGCGTAAGTTCCTGCTTGCCCCTTTCCCTGTTCCCTGACACTCGGCCTCTTCCTCAGCTGGGACACCGTGTCCTGTGGGTGCTGGTGACGCTGGGGGGCAGAGCTGGGCTGTGACACCCAGAGGAGCCCTGACCCAGAGGTGATGCTTGTCCCTCCGGCAGGCTGGGACTCTGCACCTTCACCCTGGCTGTGGCGCTGGGTGCCGTCCTCCTCCTGCCCTTCTCCATCATCAGCAATGAGGTGCTGCTCTCCTTCCCCCAGAACTACTACATCCAGTGGCTGAACGGGTCCCTCATTCATGGTGGGTGCATGGGGTGACCCTGGTGTCACCCCAAAATCTGTGAGTCAGGGTTGCCCTGCCCGGGAGCTCACCCCATGCTGTTCCCCCTCTTCCAGGCCTCTGGAACTTGGTCTTCCTCTTCTCCAATATGTCCCTGGTCTTCCTCATGCCCTTTGCCTACTTCTTCACTGAGTCGGAGGGGTTTGCAGGATCCAAGAAGGTGGGTGACCCTGCGGGTGTCCCCCCTGTCCCCCCATCTGTGGCTCCCTGCTAACCCAGCTCCTGCAGGGCATCATGGCCAGGGTGTACGAGACGTCGGTGGTGCTGCTGCTGCTGACGCTGCTGGTGCTGGGCATGGTCTGGGTGGCCTCTGCCATTGTGAGCAATGATGCTGCCAGTCGCCAGTCACTCTACGGTGGGTGCTGCTGGGGTGCACTGGGCCCTCCCTACTCCAGAATCAGACCCTGGCACTGAATGGAACAAGGGATACCTGGTGCCACCGGCCTGACCCTGCTGTCTCCGCAGATCTCTGGGAATATTATCTCCCCTACCTCTACTCCTGCATCTCGCTCTTTGGCGTCCTGCTTCTGCTGTGTGAGTTGTGTCCCCCCGAGGCCCTGGTGGTGGTCCAGGCAAATGGGGTCTGGAGGGGCCGTGGCTCTGGGCTGAAGCCTCCAGGATCCTTCTGGGGGTGTGGGGAGGGGTAGGATGGAGGGGCACCTCCTGTTCAGCCTCTCCTCCCACCACAGTGTGCACCCCCTTTGGCCTTTCCACCATGTTCACCGTCACTGGGAAGCTGCTGGTGAAACCCCGGGTAAGGTGTCCCCCCCCCCCCAGTCCCTCTGCCCCAGCTTCAGGGCTGCCTGGTGTCCCACCTCAGGCATGGGGAGCCATTTACACACCCCGGCAGCCTCTCACAGGCTCCTCACCCACCCCCAGCTCCTGGAAGACCTGGATGAGCAGCTGAGCTGCACAAGGTTTGAGGAAGCCGCCGTGTCCCACAGGATCCGCTCCGGTGGGTGCTGCTGGTTGGGAAAGGGGAGCATGGGGTGGATTTGGGGCCCCCTTACCCCACCACATAGGAGTCCTCATCCCCCCTGAGCCCCTTGGGTCTCCCCCCTGGCAGGCAAAGCTTCCTGCTGGCTGAATCTGGACATGGAGATGCTGCGGGAGCAATTCTTTGCCATCCGGAGCAAGAGGCGGAAGCTGGGTGAGGAGCCTGGCAGGGGGAAGGCCGGGACACCTGGGTTCCCTCCAGCTTGGCACTGGGAGCACTGGGGCAGCCTCCATGGAGGGAGGGTGGGTGGGAGATGGGGTGGGGGGTGTTACAGCCCATCCTGGCTCTTTGGGGCCCCCTCAATCTCCTGCCCTGGGGTGGGAGCTGTGCTCCCCTCTCACCTGGGCACATCCTCCCCACAGAGCTGCGGCACCGAGCATCGCCCTGGCAGAGGAACCTGGGCTACCCCCTGGCCATGCTGGTCCTCCTGGCACTGACAGTGAGTGGCCCTGTGCCCCCATGGGAGCTGGGGGTTGTCCCCATGCTCCCCACTGCCCTTACTCCCTCCCTGCTCCTCCCAGGGCATCTCTGTGCTCATCGTCTGCTTCCACGTCCTGGAGCTGCTGCTGGATGATGCCGCGATGCCACGGGGCATGCAGGTACCCGGGTGAGGGGATGGGACAGCACAGAGTCCTGTCCCTCGCTGGTCTGGGGACCATTTCTCCCCAACCTGCTCCCTCCTCTCCCTGCAGGATGCGTCCCTGGGCCAGGTTTCCTTCTCCATCTTCGGTTCCTTTGGAGCTGCACTGCAGGTTGTCCTCATTTTGTATCCTTCAGGCGGGCACTCGTGTCCCCAGTGACATCCCCTGTGTCCCCAACACCATTCCCAGTGCCATCCCATCCTGTTTTCCTCCTTAACACTCCTTGCAGCTACCTGATGGTCTCCTCTGTTGTGGGCTTCTACAGCTCCCCCCTCTTCACTCGCCTGCTGCCGGAGCGGCAGGACACCCCCCTCACCAAGGTGGGAGCAGCAGGACGGGGCTGGGGGGCTCCTGAGCTCCCGTGGGGGTGCAAGATCCTGCTCCCCACAGTGTGTCCCTTGCGTGTCCCCGGGCACCCTGTGGTGTCCCTACGTGGGAGGACAGTGTCCTACTGCTGGGCAGGACCCCAGTGGTTCTCTGGCACTTGGAAAGCCCCTTCCCCAGCCTGGGGGTTCCCTGCAGCAGCACTGTCCTCCCTAAACCTCCTCCTTCTCCCCAGATCATTGGAAACTGTGTCTCCTTGCTGGTGCTCAGCTCAGCACTGCCTGTCTTCTCCAGGACACTGGGTGAGTCCCCCAGTGGGATCAGGGTGATGCATGGATGGGGGTGTCCCCAGGATTGGGGTGCCCTGACCAGTGTGTCCCACCCCTGTGCAGGGATCACCCGTTTTGACCTCCTGGGGGACTTTGGCCGCTTCAACTGGTTGGGGAACTTCTACATCGTCTTCCTCTACAACATGGGCTTTGCGGGGCTCACCACACTCTGCCTGGTGAAAAAGGTCTCCTGGGCAGTCCAGGCCGAGCTCATCCGTGCCTTTGGTGAGAACAGGGACATGGGGTCACAGGGATGGCTGCTGGGGTGTCCCCTGTGCCCCACCCTGGCTCTCACACTCTCCCTGTATCCAGGTCTGCACAAGCTGCCGCTGCCCGTGACGCGCTGCCGGACCCGCAGCAAGCCCTGCTAGGGCTGGGGGACAGGGAAGTGTCGTCCCCCCCACCCCGTGGTGGCCCCAGGGTGTCTGTCAGCCACAGTGCTGGCCCTGATAGCACCTGGTGCCTCAGGGACATCAGAGCCCCTCAGGGAGAGCTCAGACCCCATGGGGGGGCCGACAACCCCTGCCAGCCTCTCGTCAAGCCCTGCTTAGGCTGGGGGACAGGGATGTGTCCCCCCCACTGTGGTGGCCCCAGGGTGGCTGTCAGCCACAGAGCTGGCCCTGATAGCACCTGGTGCCTCAGGGGCATCTGAGCCCCCCAGGGAAAGCTGAGACACCTTTGGGGGTTGCCCCCCTGCTCTATCTCAGCGTGTTATGCTACTGAGCCTCGGCCCTGAGCCACACCCCCATCACACATCTCTGAGGGGCGCGGGGTCCCCCCGAGGCTGCGCTGGCTGCAGCCCCCCCACCCCGTTTACATACCTCGTGCAAGAATGGCCGGGCCCCCCCGACCTCCCCAGGCTGCTCCCTGGGGTCTGGTTGGGTTTTAAATGTTGCCCCACCTGGGGACTGTCCTGAAACTATGGGAGGGGGTCCTGTGCTCCCTGCCCAGAGTCACTCCACACTCCATTCCTGTGTCACTCTAGGGCTGCAGGGGGGGCACTGGTTGTCTCCCGCCCACCCCAAGGCCTTTGGGGTCCCCAATAAGGGGGCCTGGGGTGCAGGGGACGAGTCCCCCCCCTCTCTGGCAGCTTGATGTGATGAGTATGTCGGGTCTCTGTTACCACAGAACTTGTTTGGAGCAATAAATAGTGACTGGTTTTTATATAAAAATATCTGAATCTGGGGGTTTTATTGCCCCCGAGGGCAGGGCCGAGTAGGAAGGGGGCAGGGGCGGGGTGTCCCCGCCTGGGGGGGGGGGGGTCACAGTTCTGCCCCTCCTTCCCTGGGGGCCATAATTAACCCTCTTCCTGGTTGGGGTTAACGAGCTTCTTCCAGGCACGGTGGCAGATGAGGGCAGCTCCCTGCCCGCTGCCCGGGCTGAGGGACCCCGGGGGTGTTTGGGGGGCTCCGGGCAGCTTCGGGGTGTGGGCTGAGCTACCCCAAGAGAGGGGCAAAGCAGAGGCGGCACCTCCTGGGATGGAGGGTCGTGTGGCCGGAGCGGAAACTGCCCCGGGAATCGGCCCCCCACCCCTCCGGCCCCGGCGGGGGGGGGGGCGGGCCGCCCCCCGCCCCCCCCCCCCCCCTTGGCGGGGATGGGGGGCCCGGGCCCCCCCTGGCCCCCCCCCGGCTGAGGCTGAGCAGGAAGCACAGGAAACCTGGTTTATATTGCAGGAAATGAGGCCATCGGTGCCCGCGATTTCCCCGCGACCTGCTCCCCTCCCAGTCACCCCGGGCTGGCACCGGGGCTGCAGGGAAGCTGTGGGGGGGCCGCGGAGGCCGGGCCCCCCCCGACCCGCTCCCAACCCTCCACTGCCCCGCTGCTGCCTTCTGCCCTCGCCGAGGCCCTCGGAACCCCTGGGTGCTTCTCCGGGAGCTCTCGGGTGCTGCGTCGAGGGACACGGTCCCAGCCCCGGGGGGAGCCCGGTCCCGGGGGTGTCCCGTTCCTGGAGGCGCCCGTGTCCCTGTTGGAGCCCGGTGCCAGTCCCGGAGCAGCCCGGCCCCATCCTCGGCGGTACCTCGATCCCTGGCGGAGCCCGGTCCCGGTCCGGGGGTGCCCCGGTCTCGGGGCGCGGAGGGGCCGGCCGGGGCAGGGCAGCCCGGCGGGGGCGGCCCCGGGGGATGTGGCCGCCGCTGCCGCCGCTCCCGGGGGCCGGGTCCGAGGCGGAGCCCGACGGGGCTGCCCAGCGCCGAAGCCGAGCGGCCACGGTGGGGGCAGCCCGGCCGGGGCGGCTGAGGGCGGCTCACGGTGCCGACCAGCACCCAAGGCAGCCGGTACCGGGGGCTGGGCCAGGGACGGGGACCGGGACTGTGGGTCGGACCGAACAGAGGGGACAGGGGTAGTGCCAGGGAGCGGGTCCTGGGAGCGGGGCTGTGCCAAGGGGACGGAGCAGGTGTGGATACCGGTGGCACAGCCTTAGGATAAAGAAGGTCCTCGGTGCAAGGGACAGCGGGAGGAGAAGAGGGACTGCGACTGGGACAGAGGGTCCCCGGTCCCAACAGGCGGTGGCAGGAGAGGTCCCAGGACCAGAATCGCGGCGTTCGGATCGGATAAGGCGGGGTCCCGGTACCGGAGCGCAGTGAGGGGACGTGGAGAGGAGGCGGCAACAGCGCGCGGGATTTAGACGGGGAGGGGGAGCAGGATTGGGGCGCGGGGTAAGGTCCCGGTGCCGGTCCCGGGGCAGCCTCAGAAGCCGGGTGCCCGGTGCCAGTGCCAAGGCAGTGCCCGGAGCTGGTTACCGGTGCCGGTGCTGGGACGCCGCGGTGCGAGGGCTTTCCCTGTGGCTCGGGCTGTGTCGGGGACTTCCCCGGACCGGGGTGCAGCGCCAGGCGAGGGGGTGCTGATACCGTGGGTGCGGAACCGGAGGCGCTCCGAGTGGGTGGCGGCACCGACGGGGGGGCACGGGGGGGTGGTCAGTCGTCCCGAGCGGCCGCGGATCCCGCAGAAGCGACGGGACCGTGGGTGTGAGAAGGAAACGGCACCGACCCGCCCCTGGCACCGCGACCATCTAAAAGCCCCGGGGCCGCCACACCGGGACCATGCCCGCCCCAGCCGCCCGTGCCCCCGGCGACTGAGCGGGACCTGCGGAGGCAGCGGGGCCCGGCGGGCGGGATGCCCCGGTGGACGCCGCTCGCCCTCGTCCTGCTCGGCCTCGCCGCCTGCCTGCTGGCCGCGCCGGTGCTGGGCTGCGGCCCGGGTCGGGGCCCGGTGGGGCGGCGGCGGCTGGGGCGGCGGCAGCTCTCGCCTCTGCTCTACAAGCAGTTCGTGCCCAACGTGCCCGAGCAGACGCTGGGGGCGAGCGGGAAGGCCGAGGGCAAAGTGCTGCGGGGCTCGGAGCGCTTCAGGGACCTGGTGCCCAACTACAACCCCGACATCATCTTCAAGGACGAGGAGAACACGGGGGCGGACCGGCTCATGACCGAGGTGGGGGCTGCACCCGGCTCGGCCCGGCCCGGTCCGGCCTCGCTCCCGGGGGCGCGGGGACGCGGGGGCGGCGGGGGGACGGGCGGGAGCACGGGCGGGAGCACAGCGACCCTCGACAGGGCTCACGGACCTCCTTCAGTCGGCACCGACCCTCCCAGGGGCTCACGGAGCTTTCCCGGCCGCCACCGACCCTCTCCAGGGCGCACCAATCATCCCGGGGCTCACGGATCGTCCCGGGTGGCACCGACCCTCCCCAGGAGCACGGAGTCTCCCGGGATGCAGGGTCCCCGTCGGGGCCGCACGGTACCTCGCCCCGGTCCCCTGCTCCCTTCCGCGGCCCTTGGCGGCAGCGTGGCAGCACCGGAGCCCGGGGACGAGGCTCTCCCGCCGCGTTGGGCATCCGGGACCGTCGGGGATTAACGGGACGGGATGGCACCGGGGGCACGAGGTACCGACCGGCGGCTCCACTCCCCCAGCGCCGCCGCGCCCCGGCCCCAGGGTCAGCGCGGAGGGGGCGGCCCCGGTACCCCTCTACCCGGGGGGAATCCGGGGCGGCGGGAGCCCGGGACGCGCCGCGCGCCCGTCAGGATGCTCATGGTTGCCATGGCGAGGGGCGGCCCCGCGGTCGCCATGGCGACGGGGGATGCTGCGAGTGGTCCAGGCGGCGCCGGCAGCTCCCGCGAGCCGGGACGGCGGAGGCGGCGGGGCCGGGGCGGCGGGGCCCGGCGGGGCCGCGGGCACGGAGCCGGCACGGGGTGCGGGTGGCTGAAAGGGCCCTTTGTGGCCGCGGCGGCATTCCCGGGGCCTGAGGTCAGCGCCGGGCTGGAAGGCGCCTATTGTGGCCGGGCCGGGCCGGGCCGGGCCGAGCGCATTCCTGCCCCCCCGCCGCTGCCGTTCCCCCCGCCACGGCCGCCCCGGGCCCGCGCCCCGCACTCCCGCCCCCGCGGCCCCGCGCTCCCGGGAGCCGCTTTGTTGAACGGCGCAGAGGAGGGGCGCTGGGGCACCGAAGGACGCTGTGACCTCAGCGGCTGCGGGGGCGGACGGGGGCAGCTTCGACCCCTGCACCCCACGTCGATGCTGCCACTGCTAATGGGGAGAGGGACCCCCGAACCGCCTGGGACCCCCTGCTGTCCCTGTCAGCCCGGACTCGGGGCTGGTTCAGGGTCAGCTGCTCCCCAGCTCTGCTTCACCGCCCCCCCACCAGGTTAATCAGTCACGGCCGTGGCCGCGGGGAAGGTGACACCGTCCCGGTGCCCGTCCCGGTCCCCTGCCTGTTCTGCCCGGCTGCCTGTGGAGCAGCTCCACTGTGGGACCCCGGGGCACGTTAATGTTCAACCCGCATCCAAGCACAGGGGCAGCTTGGCTGTGACCCTCTCTGCACTCTGCGGGGGCACCCCACCTTGCCCCCACAGCAGCCCCTTTGGGCTCCCTCCAAGCCCTTTGCAGGCCTGGTGTCTGTCTGTCCCCGTGGGGTCCCTGTCTGTTGTGGGGAGGGTGACACCGGTGCTGGTGTGTCCCCACAGCGCTGCAAGGAGCGCGTGAACTCGCTGGCTATCGCGGTGATGAACATGTGGCCGGGGGTGAAGCTGCGGGTGACCGAGGGCTGGGATGAAGATGGGCACCACCTCCCCGACTCTCTGCACTACGAGGGCCGGGCGCTGGACATCACCACGTCCGACCGTGACCGCCACAAGTACGGCATGCTGGCACGCCTGGCCGTGGAGGCCGGCTTCGACTGGGTCTACTATGAGTCCAAGGCGCACATCCACGTCTCCGTCAAAGCAGGTACCACGCAGAAGGGGCTGCCACCAGGGCAGGGGGCTGCCAGCCCTGTAAACATCCTAGACCGCAGCCTCACAGCCCTGCCTGCTCTCCCTTTACATCCTGGATCCATGTGGGATTATTGCTCCGGTTGGTGTCTGGCCCCAGTGGGTTCAGCCAGTGTCCGGCCCCAGCCCAGCTCCCCCTGGCCTACCTGGCCCCCAGATGGGCAAAAATCTCACTCTCCCCTCCAAATTTTGGCCAGATGGAGACAACCTCGTGGTTCAGCTCCTGGTGAGGGAAATAGCAATGCAGCCCCCAGCCCTGCAGCCACACAGCCCCCTGCCCCACAGTTGCTCCAGCCAGCGGTTGCCATCCAGTCCAGAAGTGACAATTGACAGAAAGTGAAAGTGGCCATAAATGTCACCGTTCCAGCCCGGAACAAAGGGCGTCAGTGCAGGGCGGACAAAGGGGCCCTGCAGCGCTCAGGAGCTGCACACAGGAACTGGGGGAGCTTTGGAAAATACCCGCTTTGTTCCAGGGGTGGTTTGGGGGTCTGGGGGTTGCCGTTTCCCCTCTGGAGGTGGTAGCCCCGTGGAGGTGGCCGGTGGAAACACCACAACTTTCTCCATCCTCCCAGATAACTCGCTGGCCATCCGCACCGGTGGCTGCTTTCCTGGCCACGCCACCGTGACGCTGCAGAGCGGTGAGCGCCGGGGCCTGGCCGACCTGCGCCAGGGCGACTGGGTGCTGGGCGCGGAGCCAGGTGGGCGCCTGGTGCCCACTGAGGTGCTGCTCTTCCTCGACCGGGACCTGGGCCAACGCGCCTCCTTTGTGGCCATCGAGACGGCCAGCCCAGCGCGCCGGCTGCTCCTCACCCCGTCCCACCTGGTGTTCGCGGCCCGTGGGACGGCCAACGGCTCCGCCGCCTTCCTGCCCATCTTCGCCCGCCGCGTGCGCCCAGGTGACGCCGTGCTGGCCCACGGGGCTGGCGGGCAGGGGCTGCGCCCCACGCGGGTGCTGAGGGTCTCTCGGGAGGATGGCGTGGGGGTCTTTGCCCCCCTCACCTCCCACGGCACCTTGCTGGTCAACGGGGTGCTGGCATCCTGCTACGCCGTCCTGGAGAGCCACCGCTGGGCCCACCGAGCTTTCGCCCCCCTCCGCCTCTTCCACGGGCTCCTCTCGCTGCTGCCAGCCCACGCCGAGGTGGGCAATGGGACGGTGCCCGAGGCGGGCATGCACTGGTACTCCCGCCTGCTCTACCGGCTGGCTGGGGGCGTGCTGGGCCACGAGGCCCTGCAGGTGTAGGGGTCCCTGGCCCCCCGAGTTAGCACATGGCAGGTGATGCCACACACTGGAAACAGGGCGCTCCAGCCCTGGGCACCCCTTGGACCCAGGGAGGAGGGACAGGGGCACCGCTGGTGTTGTGGGGAGGTTGGGGCTCAGCACTGCCCTGGGGTATGGGGTGGTGGGGATGGGATGGAGTGTCACGGGGTGGCCCAAGGACCTGGCTCAGCCCTGTCCTGTATCCTAGAGCGCCCCACAGCTGGGTCCCCACACCCTGGACCCCCACATGCTCTCCCGGTATTTATTGCTTTATTAACCACCCTGCTGGGGCCGGGGTTGGCGCCTGTCAAGCCACAGCCCGGCACCAACAGACCTGGCCCCGGGACCAAATCCAGGAGGGGGGATACCAAAACCACCCCAGCACTGAGCACTTGGCAGCAGTTCTTGCCCGTCCCCCTGCTCTGGGTCTGTCCCTGTCGCCCACAGTGTCCCTGTCCCTGCGCTGCAGGGCGGCTGTACGGGGTGTCTGCCATGAGCACCAGGTGTCTGCCACGGGCACGGGCACCCCGTGCCAGGCCTGACTCTAACCATGCTAACCGCTAACCTGCCCTGCTTGAGAGTTTTATTTTTCTATTTATAAATGGTAATATAAATGTCCCCCATGCCTGCCTGCCCCAGCAGCGGGGCTCACCCCATGGGGCAGGAGGCAGCCTGCTTTTAACCACTTCTGTTTAAAAACCAAAAGAAATACTACTATTTAATTGTTTGGGGAAATAAAGAAAGTCTATGGCCCTATTGGAGCTGTGGCTGGAAGTGGGCGATGCGTAAGAGGAGTCTGGAGAGGCTGGAATTGACCATCCCAGGGGGCTGGGAGTCCCTGGGGCTGGGCATTCTGAGGGGCTGGAGTATCCCCAGGGTCTGGGGGTCACTGTGGTGGGGGTCAAGCACCCCAAGTAGCTGGGGTATCCTGGAACTGGGTAGGGCATTGCAGGGGGCTGGGGTATCCCTGAGGGCTTGACATCCTGGGGCTCTGGGGGTCCTGATTGTGGGAGTAGGGACCTCAGTTCCCCCTGGACTACCTGGCCCCCAGATGGGCAAAAAACTCAAGTTTCCCTCCAGATTTTGGCCAGATGGAGACAACCTCGTGATTCAGCTTCTGGTGAGAGGAATAGCAATGCAGCCCTCAGGGGCTCGGGTATCCCCAGGGGGCTGTGGGTCCCTGGGGCTGGGGTTAGGCACTGCAGGAAATTGGGGTATCCCACGGCTGGGGCTCCCTGAGGCTTGAATCGGGCATCCCGAGGGGCTGGGGATCCCTGGGGCAGGGGTCAGGCGTTCTGAGGGGCTGAAATACCCCTGGAGGGCTGGGGGTCCTAGCGCTGGGGGAGGCCGCGATGGGGATCTCGGGGAGCAGGAGGTGGGTGTGAGCGTTCCCGGGTGTCCCCGGGCCGGGACAGGTCGGAGGGGGTTTGTGGGGGTGGGCAGGACAAGGACACCCCTCCCCCCCCCCCATTTCCCGCCCAGCTGCGCGACCACCACGTGGCCACGGCCCTTCCCTCCGTTTTCATGAATGGAGAGCCCTGGCAGCCAATGCGCCTGCGCGGCCGTTGAGCCACGCCCCCTCCGTCGCGTCTCAGCCAATGGGAGCGGGCGGGCGGGCGGTGTTGTGGTCACGTGCGGCCGCGGGTGTAGCGGCGGCGACCCCGCCCCCCCGGCGCGGCGGGCGGTTTATAGCGCTGTGTGCCGCGCCCGCCCGCGCCGCCCCGCGGGCCATGCCGCCGCTCCGGCACCGCAAAGTTCTCATCCTCGGCTACCGCGCCGTGGGTCAGTGCGGAGGGACTCGGCCTGGGGGCGTCCTGCCCTCCGGGGGGGCGGCTCTGCCCTCCGGGGGTGCGTGGGAGCGGGGTTGCCCCACTGGGGATTACCGGGTGCACCGGTAGGGGCTGTGCCGGTCCTCTCCGGGCTCAGCACGCTGGGTCCTCATCCCACCAGATGGGGGTTTGGGGTCGTGTTCAGCTTGGGCAACCTCCCCGGGACCTTCTGGAGCCCCCCTCCCCCCAATTCCCCCGCCCCGAGAGGGGGTTCCCCTCTCTCCGTCCGGCTCCGTCCCCTGCCCCGGGGTGATGCCGGTGCCACCCAGCCCTGTTTTTTCCCCCCCACCCAGGTAAAACGTCCCTGGCCCACCAATTCGTGGAGGGAAAGTTCGTGGAGTGCTACGAGCCCACGGTGGAGAGCAGTAAGTCCCCCGCGGGGGGGGGAGGGGGGGGGGGGGGGGCCTGCCTGCCCGGGGTCTTTTCCCTGGTGCCCCTGTGGGGTTCCAGGTGATGAGGACAGACGTGTCCCCCACTTCTGTGGGGCGTGGGTTGTAGCCCAAAACCTTGTGTTGGGGGCTGAGGTACCCCTGGAATGAGGTGGCCGTGAGTCTGAGCCTTGGGGGGGAGGGTTTGGGGGTCCCAGGTGGTCCCTCCCTAACCTGGTGCCACCCTTGCAGCCTACAACAAGATGGTGGTGGTGGGCAAGGATGAGTTCCAGCTGCAGCTGGTGGACACGGCCGGGCAGGTAATGCTGGGGCAGTTTGGGGGGTCTGGGGGTGTTGAGGGGCTGCTGGCCTCTCAGCCACCCCTGCCACCGGTTTTGTCTCCCCACCCCCAGGATGAGTACACCGTCCTGCCCCACTCCTTCATCATCGGCATCCATGGCTACGTGCTGGTCTACTCGGTGACATCCCTGCGGAGGTGAGGAACCCCTGAGACTTGGGGATGGGTCAACTGGGACAGGGGGAAGCAGTGCCTGGATGTCCCCTTGTCCCCACAGCTTCCAGGTGGTCAAGACCCTCCACAAGAAACTGCACGAGAGCCGGGGGAAGACACGGTAGGTGCAGTCCCTCTCGGGAAGGGGGGCCCAGGGTGGTCTGGGCCCTGATCCTCCCTGTGCCTGCAGCATGCCCGTGGTGCTGGTGGGGAACAAGGCAGACCTGGCCCTGCAGAGGTAAGGGGGGTTCTGGGGGTCCCACGTGTGTGTGTGTCCCAGTGGCACACCCTGCCTGTCCCCTGCTGTTCTGCTGTGTCTTCAGCCGGGAAGTGAGGACAGATGAAGGGAAGAAGCTGGCGGAGTCGTGGGGGGCCATTTTCCTCGAGTCCTCAGCCAAGGAGAGCCAGGTCTGGGGGACGGAGCCCAGCCGGGGTTGGGAGCGGGGTTCCCCGTGGGCTGGCACTGATGTCCCCTCGTCCTCAGGTGACCATGGGGATCTTCATGAAGCTCATTGAGGAGATCGACCGGGTGGACAATTCCTATGGCAGATCCACCAGCTGCCACCTGATGTGATCCTTGGGATGGGGCAGGACCCCCTGGATGGCCCAGATCCCCCCAGGACTTTCGCCCAGACCACGGCAGCGGCTCTGGGGAAGCCACGTGGTCCTGCTGTGGTTCGGAACCCCTCACTTTGCACCGGCCATGGGGCTCACGGGGGACTGGGAGCAGGGTTGGGGGTTCTGCCCCAGTTGGGAGCCCCCCCACCTCATCACTGCTGTCCCCTACATGCACAAGGACAGGTCGGGGCCGTTCCTGCTCTGGGAGCCAGGGCTGAATGCGGGTGTTGTTCCCGGCGTGGGGCCGCAGTCCGGCCGGGCTGGACCCGTGGGAGTCGGGGCTGAAACAATTAAACGTTGTTTTGTCTGTAAACCCCTGGACTGGTGGGGGTGTTCCTTGCGGGGGGGGGGGGGGGGCGGGGGGAGGCAGCGTGTGAGGCTACCCCAACACCCCACAGCACGGGGGTCTCTCCAACCCTGGAGGTGCTGTTGGGCTGAGCCCCCTCCTCATGTGGCTGAGCACCCCAGGGGCCTCACTGGGACCCTTGGGGGGTTCTTCAGCCCTGTCCCCCCTCCATTTCTCTCCCTGAAAAATGTTTGCGAGCCTGTGGGGGGGCTCTGGCTGCGGTTCCCCTTGTGGCTTATCTCCACCCAGTCGGGCTAATTATTGCTAATTACCCAATTATGGTGGTAAAGAGGAGCAGGAGCTGCTGGGGGGCAGGAAGTGGGGTGCTGGGGCCAGGGTAGTGCAGCCTGGGGGCTAAGGGGTGGCTGCACCCCCTCAACAGCCCTCCCACATCTCTGGGTCTGGGGGTTTGAGCTCCCGGGGGCCCGGGGTCCGTCCCTCCCCCGGGGCTGTGGGGTCCTGATCGGGGGTCCCGGGGTTCAGGGGCCGATGTGGGCCCGCAGCGGGAGGGGGGTACCGGCCCCGTGTACTCCTTAGGGTCTGGGGTCGAGGGGTGCGTGTGGGGCTCGCAGTGACCGTGCGGTGGGGAGCACGACCGGCTGCTCCGGGGATACCGGAACCAGGCGCGCGTGGTGCAGCACCGTGGCTCAGCAGCAGCACGCGGTGGCCGTGCGCGGGGACCGGGATCGGACTCGACGGCTGCTACCGGGGGGGACCCCAGGACCGGGCATGGCGGCTGCTACCGGGGCTTCGAGAACCGGATGCAGCGGCTGCTCCACGGACACCGGGACCGGGGGCACCGGGACCGGACACAGCAGCTGTTCCGGATACATCGGGACCGCTCCCCGGTGGCTGCTACGGGGGACCTTGGGACCGGACACAGTGGTTGCCAACAGAGAGACACCAGCCCGGGACACGGTGGGCGGTCCCGGCGGCTGCTCGGGCGACCCCATCCCGGAGCCCACCCTCCCTTCCTCTAACCCCGTGGCCGTGCCGAATGCCTCCCTCTGTCCACCCTCGGGGCCGCCCCGGTGCCGGTCCCGGGAGGGGGCGTGGCCTCGCGCCGCCGGCCCCGCCCCCTCGGTGCCCACGTGCGCTCCCGCCCCGGCGCCGCCGGGGTTAAGCGCGGCGGAGGGATCTTCCCCCCCCGCCCCGCCCGGCAGCGTGCGCTGCGGCCGCGCGCGCGCCGTCACACCCCCC
>NW_024581097.1:213817-237207 GCF_017639235.1 Corvus kubaryi | reverse complement strand
AGAGCCCCCCCTTGTTGAGCTGCCCCCTGAAGAGCCGGTCCCCAGTGAGTTGCTCCCCGAGGAGGACCTGAACCCACCAGGTAATTTGGGAGCTTTTCACTGTCCTCTTCCCCTTCCTCTTATCTCTGGTGGGCGTGGGGGTCCCACACCAGGGGCTCCTCCCAACACTGGCTTTGCCTGACCCCCGTATTCCTCCTCTTTTCATGTGTTGGTGCCCTGTTTTGGGGTACACGGGGAGGTGGGAGGGGGTCTTGCCTCTCAATCCCAGGCTGGGTGGCACAGGGGAGTGGAGGGGACCCCCATACCCGCTCACCCCATCCCCATTCCCCAGGTCTCCTCCCCGAGGTGACGGTGGCAGAGGAAGCGCCAGCCCTGGCTCCAGAGGTGCTCCCGGAGGAGGAGATGGAGCTGGAGCCAGAGCCCTCGCTGCCCCCTGAGATGACACCCCCACCCTCAGCTCCCCCAGGTGGGTCTGGGGAAACACCAGGGTTGGGATTGAGGGGGTGGGTGTCTCCAGGGGGGCTGTGATATCACTGTTCCCACCTTTCTACCCCCAGCTCTTCGTGCCATCTCACCCGCACGGACCCCAGCCCCCTCCCCTGATGCCAAGGAGGACGAGGTGCTCGAGCCCCCCACCCCAGCCCTGCCTGAGCCCCCCGGCAGCCCTGGCACCGCCATGGACACCGACCCCCCTGGCTCCCCACCGCCACCCCTGGGCTCCCCTGCTGTCACCCTGGCCCCCGCTGAGCCACCTGAGGATGAGGAGATGGAGATGGCCGGTGGCGAGGGGGAGTCCCCAGCCAGCCCCCCTGGAGATGCCCCCCACGGCAGCCCAGCCCCTGAGCTGGGGCCCTTCCCAGGCGTGCCTGAGGAGGAGGAAGAGGAGGAAGAAGAGGCACCGAGGCTGGAGAGGGAGGGCACCAGTGGGAGCTCCCCGCCACTCAGCGAGGAGGATGCGCTGGAGGAAGGCCGGGCTGGGGGAGACCCCGAAGCCAAGGGGTCTCCTTCGGGGTCCCCCCTGCTCCTGGAGCCGGAGGAGCTGGGCCCTGAGACCCCCATGGAGGTGTGCACTACCGGCGAGAAGCTGCTGGGGCACGCGGACGAGGGGTGCCCCGAGCCCCCCGCCCTGCGCCCACGGCCCGACATCCTCAATGAGATCTCCAACCTGAGCCAGGGGGACACGAGCAGCAGCTTCCCCGGCTCGGAGCCACTGCTGGGGTCCCCGGACCCTGAGGGTGGGGGGTCGCTGTCCCCTGAGCTGGGCCCAGCCTCGGCTGATGCCAGCCTGCAGAAGGAGGACGCTGGGTCGCTGCCGCTGGGCGCCGAGACCGATGACTCGCTGCTCTTCGAGCCAGCAGCCAAGGGCGACGCGGACAAGAGCCGGCGCCGCAGCTCCCCGGGGCGCTCCCGCGTCAAGCAGGTATGGAGGCACCCCGCTCACCACAATTTTGGGGGGACCCCTAACCCTGAGTACCCCACTGGGGTTACATCCGCTCCCTGGGCAGCCCTTGCAGCAAGTAGGCGAGGGCTGAGCGTGTGGCGGGGTGGGATGGGGCAGTGCCCCTCTGCTGCCCTGGCGTGGGGGTCCCACTGGGCCCTCCGGTGCTGTAACTCCCCTCTCCCCTTGGCCACAGGGTCGCAGCAGCAGCTTCCCTGGGCGGAGACGCCCCCGAGGGGGGTCCCATGGGGGCCGAGGCCGGGGCCGTGCACGCCTGAAGTCGACCACCTCGTCTGTTGACACCTTAGCAGTAAGGCTGGGCTGGGGCAGAGGTGGGGTCCAGGGGGTCCTTGAGCTGTGAGGCTGAGCGTCTCCCCCATCCCCTTCCCCACCATCCATCCCTTGGAAAGGCTTGGGAATAGTTAGGATGGGGTGGATGGAGGTCTCACAGGAGGTGAAACTGCCTGGGCCTTTGCTGAGTCTGGGGGCTTCACCCCACAAGCATAGGGCAGGTACAGAGCTTCCCCCTGGGGAGGGGTTCTGCTGGCCCTGTGTATTCCTGGTGCCCCCCAGCCTGCACAGAGGGGGTGTCCTCAGTGCTGAGCCTCCCGCTCTGTTCCCAGCTTGCTGATGCGGAGAGCTCGCCCAGCAAGGAGGAGGACGAGGACGATGACGACACAATGCAGAACACGGTCGTCCTCTTCTCCAACACTGACAAGTTTGTGCTCATGCAGGTAACCAGGGTGTGGCAGGATGGACAGATGGACAGGGTGGGACAGACTCTCTCTCTCTCCCGCCGGCTGCTGTCTCCTCACTCATAACCTCTCCCCCCTCCCAGGACATGTGCGTGGTGTGCGGCAGCTTCGGGCGTGGGGCCGAGGGGCACCTCCTCGCCTGCTCCCAGTGCTCCCAGTGCTACCACCCCTACTGCGTCAACAGCAAGGTGAGGAGGGGGCCCAGGACCCCTGGCCCCACAGGACTGTGCTGTGCCCCCCAGGGACTGTCCACGTCCCGTGGGATGCACACGAGGTCATGCCTGGCACGTCCGTGTGTTGAGTTGTGCTCTGGCGCGTCCCACATCCGTGCCGAGCCCTGGCGTGTCCCCCACAGCCACACCGAGCCTGGGGACCCCCGTGGCCATGCCCAGGGCTCACGTGGCTGCCCTGCCGTGTCCCCAGATCACCAAGGTGATGCTGCTGAAGGGCTGGCGCTGCGTGGAGTGCATCGTGTGTGAGGTGTGCGGCAAAGCCTCTGACCCCTCGCGCCTGCTGCTCTGCGACGACTGCGACATCAGCTACCACACGTACTGCCTGGACCCCCCGCTGCAGACTGTGCCCAAGGGCGGCTGGAAGTGCAAGTGGTGTGTGGGGGACACAAAGGGAGCCACGGGGGGAGCTGGGCGCTGGCGCTGACCCCTTGGACTCCCCCTGTGCAGGTGCGTGTGCTGTGTGCAGTGCGGGGCCGCGTCCCCCGGCTTCCACTGCGAGTGGCAGAACAACTACACCCACTGCGCGCCCTGCGCCAGCCTCGTCGTCTGCCCCTTCTGCCGCGAGAAGTACGTGGAGGACGACCTGCTCATCCAGTGCCGGCACTGCGATCGGTGAGCACCGTGCCCTGGCCTTGGGGAGGGGGGTCACATTTGGGGTCCTCCAGGGGAGGCCGTGGTGTGTGACAGGCCTCCGCTGCTGTCTGCAGGTGGCTGCACGCGGCGTGCGACAGCCTCTTCACCGAGGAGGAGGTGGAGCAGGCTGCGGATGAAGGCTTCGACTGCAGCGCCTGCCAGCCCTATGTGGTCAAACCCGGTGAGCTCATGGGGCAGAGGGAGCTCCGGGGGACTTGGGGGGGCATTTGGGTGGCATGGGGACTTACCTTCCCCTCTGTTTTCCTGTCATAGTGCCCGCACCTTCTGCAGAGATGGTCAAAGCCAAGGATCCCGGTACGTGCGGTGCCCTGCCGGGGCCGTGGGGTTCCCGGTGCTGTGCCCTCTTCTGGCCGTGCACCCAGTTCTGGCGTTTGTCCCCAACGCCGGTGTTTGTCCCCTCAGAGCCCCAGTATTTCCGCTTCGAGGGCGTGTGGCTGACGGAGACAGGGATGGCCGTGCTGCGCAACCTGACCCTGTCGCCCCTGCACAAGCGGCGGCAGCGCAAGGGCCGCCCAGGCGCCCTCAACGGGGATGGGGGGCTGGAGGGGGGTGACCCCCTG
Source organism: Corvus kubaryi (assembly GCF_017639235.1). NCBI lineage: Eukaryota > Metazoa > Chordata > Aves > Passeriformes > Corvidae > Corvus > Corvus kubaryi. The sequence goes on along the minus strand of NW_024581097.1, from coordinate 233,567 downwards.
GGCCCTGAGGACAAGAAGGACGGTGACCTGGACACAGATGAGCTGCTCAAAGCCGAGGGTGGGTGTTGCCAGCGGGGGAGCTGGGGGCGTGCAGTGTGGAGGTGCCAGGGGACCCCACTCATGTGCACCCCTCTGGCAGTGGGTGTGGAGCACATGGAGTGTGAGATCAAGCTCGAGGCTCCGGCCAGCCCCGACCGCGACGTTGGAGCTGACGGGGACTCGGGGAAGGGGCTGGAGGACCCTGAGGAGTGCAAGAAGAGGAAGCGTAAACCGTACCGGCCCGGTGAGTGTCCCACAGGCCCTGAACCCTTCCGGGCTCTTCTGTAACCCACCCCTCCAGGCCCCACTGTGATCCCCCCTCCTTCTCTGTCCCCCAGGCATCGGCGGGTTCATGGTGCGGCAGCGCAAGTCCCACACGCGGCTCAAGAAGGTCTCGGCGGTGCTGCCGGACGTGGGGCGTGAGGGGCTGAGCACCGAAGGACACCCTGAGGATGGTAGGGCCCAGTGGCTCCCCTTCCATCCTTTTCCCCTTCTCTGCTTTCCTCCCTTCCCTCCTTTTCCTCCTTTCCCCCCTCCCTCTTTTCCCTTTCCCTCTTTTTTTCTTTCCCCTTTCCAGCACCATTCTTTCTCTTTTCAACCCCTTCCCATTTCCGCTTCCTCTCTCACCCCCAGGGATGTGGAGGGGCCCTCAGGTTGCACCCCACAACGCTGTGCCAGTGGCACAGGAACAGCCCTGGACCCTTTCTGGGGGGGCGAGTGTTCATTCCTGGGGGGGCCGTTGCAGGGGCTCCGGGTGATGTCCCAGCCGAGGCCGGCCTGGATCCAGGCTCAGGAGAGGGGGACGAGAAGAAAAAGCGCCGGGGACGGAAGAAGAGCAAGCTGGAGGACATGTTTCCCCCATACCTGCAGGTAGGATGGATGGAGGGGCTGGAGATGGATGGGGGGGATGGATGGAGGGCACCCCCCGATGCTGACGGAACCCTCCCGTTCCAGGAGGCGTTTTTTGGGAAGGCACTGATGGACCTGAGCCGGAAGGCGCTGCTGGCAGCGGGCGGAGTGGGGGACGGGGCCGCCCGCCCCTCCCTGGGCCAGGGTGCCCCAAGGCCCAAGGGGGACCCAAGCCTGGCTGGGGCAGTTCTGGGGGGCACCCCGGACAGGAGGGAAACCCCCACCCATCCCCGAGGTGAGTGTGGCCAGGAGTGGGTCTGCAACCCAAACCATGGCTGCCGTCCAGGAGAGAGGTTAGTGGGGGGTCGTTGTGGGTTCCGGGGGTTTATGGGGGTTCCTAGTGTGGTTGGAGGTCCCTGGAGTTGGTTGGGGATCCCTGGGGTTGTTGAGGATGGTTGGGGATTGTTCCTGGGGTTGTTCCACAACAGCCGGGGTCCCCGGGTTTGTTGGAAGTTGTCGCGGTCGCCAGGATGGCTGAGGATGGCTAGGGGGTTGTTGGGCATCCCTGAGCTTGTTGGAGGATGCTGAGAACTCTTGGGGGCTGCCATTGAGGAGTGTAGGAGGACGCTGGGGGTCAGGGAGTGACCCAGGGCGGGTTGTGGAGTCCTGGCCCTCCTCACTGAATCCTGGGGTGCCCTGCAGGGGACGACAGCACCGATGGCAGCGCTGCCGCTCCGGATGACGATGGCAAGGACGACGCAAAGGCCGAGGACCTGGGTGAGCCCCGGGACCCCCACAGGACCCCTCGATGGCCGAGTCCTCCACGGGGCGTATGGCGCCTGCAACCATCGAGACGGAACTCTATGGTTGAGGGGGCCCCTCTAGGCAGGGCTGACCTCTATGGTTCCCTTCCCATGATGCTGGTGACCATAGAGTGGCGCCCAGAGCGCCCCCACGTGGCGCGGCGTCGCTGGAGGACCGAGGCACTCCTGTCCCTTGTTGGGTGATGGGGGCTGCCCCTGGGGGGCCCCAGGAGTCTGAGGGCACTTCCTGATTCCTCCTCGCAGGGGCTGATGAGCCGAAGGATTCTCCAGACCCTGGGGACACTGAAAAACCAGCCACCCCTGGCGAGGGAGCGCTGAGCTCCGACCTCGACAAGATCCCCACGGAAGGTGAGACCATCCTGTACCCCCTCATCCGCTGAAGCCGTAGCGGTCCCAGGACCATGACCCCGAGCTTTCTCCATTTCCCATCAGTGTGGCATTTGCACGCTGTGGTGGCTCAGCTCCTGCTTTTGCCCCTGCAGAGCTGCCCAAGATGGAGAGCAAAGACGTGCAGCAGCTCTTCAAGGACGTGCTGGGCTCGGCGGAACGTGGGGAGCAGCCCCTCAACTGCGTGGCCGCGGGGATGGAGGCCGGGCAGGACCCCAGCCGGGCACAGCGGCCGTTCCTGCAAGGAGATCTCCAGCTCTCGGGGCAGGGTGGGTGGAACTGGCAGAGCCCCTGTCACCCAGGAGGTCCCTGGAGGGTGTGATGAAGGGCAGGACTCATGGCCAGGCCCAGGAAAGCCAAACTCATGGGGTTGACATGCTTGGAGAGCAGTGGTGCCTGTGGTACCCGCGAGCCCAGGCTCCTGGGTATTCCCTGTTGCTCTGGGGGTGAACATGAGAAGCATTTTGGGGGTTGTGCTATCTGGGGGTTGTTTGGACCCCCAGGGCAGGTGCAGATTTGTACCCCAGCTTTGCCTTCCCTCCAACCCCCTTCCTTTCCCTCACAGGGAGCGTTTCCCTGGGCTCGCTGTCTGGATCTGTCTCCTTGGACTCCTACTCGGGGGTCTGCCAGTCCCCATTCCTCGATAACAGGTACTTAAAGAGTCCCCTCCTTGGAGGAGCTGAACTGCGGGGTGTCGTGGCACCCACTCTTCCCTCACACCCTGATGATCTGTGACACTCCTCTCCACTCAGGGAACGGAGTGGCTTCTTCAGCCCAGATCACTGCGAGCCTGAGAGCCCCTGGGCCAGCAGCTCGGCCGCCACCACCCCCTCGACCCCCACGACGCCCACGACGGAGGGCGAGGGTGATGGGCTGTCCTACAACCAGCGCAGTTTGCAGCGCTGGGAGAAGGACGAGGAGCTGGGCGAGCTCTCCACCATCTCCCCTGTCCTCTACGCCAACATGAACTTCCCCAACCTCAAGCAGGATTATCCAGGTAGGGCTCTGGGGGGGCTGCAGCCACCCCACTGGGGTGAGGGGTGGGGCTGTGGGTGGAGCGTGACTCCCCTGGTCCCTTTCTGGAGGGGAGATCCCGGCTGTTGTGGCACTGAAGTGTTCTCTGAAGTGGGCAGGGGGTCTCAGCTCCATCTCCCAGGCACAGGGCTGTGTCTCACGTGAAGGGGGGGACAGTGACTCACCAAGGATGTGGGTGGGCTCGTCAGGTCTGGGCTAATGTCGCTTTTCTCCCATTCATCTGCTCGTACTGGACTCCCAGACTGGTCGAGCCGCTGCAAGCAGATTATGAAGCTCTGGAGGAAAGTCCCTGCCACGGACAAAGCCCCGTATTTGGTGAGTGCTGGGAGGTCAGCGGAGTGGGGGGCCGGGGCGCCGGGGGCTGCAAGTCAGCTGGCTTCGTGTCTTTGTTAGCAAAAGGCCAAAGATAACCGGGCGGCTCATCGCATCAACAAGGTGCAGAAGGTACGTGAGGCGCGGGGAGGTGCCCGGCGGCCCTGGCCCAGCCCTGGGGGACACGGTGTACCCACCTCCAGCCCGTCCCCTCCCCACCGGGAGGGCAGGAGGGCTCCCCCAGCCCTGATGGCCCGGCTCTCTCTGCAGCAGGCCGAGAGCCAGATCAACAAGCAGACCAAAGGGGAGGGACTGCGCAAGCCTGAGAGGCCCTCGCTGCACCTGCGGATCCCGGTGCCGCCAGGGGCACAGCCCGTCTACATCAGCAGCCCCCCCGCCACCGGCGAGGGCTTCCTGAAGCCCCCAGCGGGTGCCGGAGGGGGACCGGAGTCTCCCAGCGAGCTCTTCCTCAAGCTCCCGCCCCAGTCCCCCGCCCAAGTGCCTTCGCACGATCCCTACGGCGCGGCCCCCGCCTACTCGCTGGAGCCGCGCTTCCCCTCGCCCCTGGGCCAGAGCCCCACATCGGGCGCTGCCTTCCAGCCCTTCCCTGGCCAGCCCCAGCCCCTCACAGCCCCCCGCGCTCCCCCCGACTTCCACCCCACGCCGCCTGGCACCCCCCGGCACCAACCCGGCACCCCCGACCCCTTCCTGAAGCCTCGGTGCCCCTCCTTGGACAACCTCTCGGTGCCAGGTAGTCCTGGGGCGCGGCCCCCTGAGGCCCTGCTCTCTCCCCTGCCTTTCGGGGAGCAGAAGAAGGGTCTGGCGGTGAAGAAGGAGGATGGGGGAAGCCTGGGGGTCTGCTCGCCCGGCTACGCTTCTGCCATGGGCTACGGGGACTCCCCGGGTGGCCCCCACCTCTCGGCTGCGGAGCTGAAGGCGGCCGACGTCTTCAAAGCCCCCATGACCCCACGGGTCTCTCAGGTAGAGCCGCAGAGCCCGGGGCTGGGGCACCGGCCCCCCGACCCCCATCCCCTGGCCCCCTCGCCCCCTGGCCACCCCGATCTCTACCGTCAGTCGCCCTACCTGGACCCCTACTCGCAGCCCCCGCTGACCCCCCGGCTGCAGCCCCCCGAGGCCTGCTGCGCCCTCCCGCCCCGCTCCCTGCCCTCCGAACCCTTCACCCGCATCCCCGCCAGCCCTCAGTCCCAATCCAGCTCCCAGTCCCCTCTGACCCCCCGCCCGCTCTCCAACGAAGCCTTTTGCCAGTCCCCCGTCACCCCTCGCTTCCAATCCCCAGATCCCTACTCCCAGCCGCCCTCCCGGCCACAGTCCCGGGATCCCTTCACCCCGCTGCACAAACCCCCCCGTCCGCAGATGCCGGAGCCGGGGTTCAAATCAGTGGGGGCGGCTGGCGGAGGTTTTGGAGGCACCCCGGCAGGCGACCCCCACGCTAAGGCACCGGCCGGGCCACAGCCACCCTTCACCCGCTCGCCCGGCGCCAGCGTGTTCCCGGGGAGCCAGCCCCCCATGCGCTTCACCTTCCCCCCGGCCGTCTCGGAGCCGCTCAAGGGCTCCCCATCCCACCAGCCCCACGGGATCAACAGCCATTACGGCTCTGGGAAGCCCCAGAGCTCGGCCTACGCCTCGTCCCCCAGCTTCCACCAGGCCAGCAGCCCGCTGGGCCCTGGCACTGCCGCCCCTGACTCCTACAGCCTCTCGCCCCTGCGGCCCCCGTCGGTGCTGCCGCCGCAGCCCCCAGCCCCCCCGCAGCAGCAGGACCCTTCTGGAGCCTTCCTGCCCCGCGCTGCGCTGGGACTGACGGCCGACAAGAGGGAGGAGGTGGCCACGGGGCTCTCGGCAACCCCAAACCGGGACCTGGCGGAGCTGCCTGGTGGCCAGGACGGGGCTCTTGGCACCATGAGCCAGTCGGAGCTGGAGAAGCAGCGGCAGGTGAGGTCTCTCTGGGGATCTGGCTCTATCCATTCGGGTTTGGGAGAGAATGAAAGGGAAAAACTGGGACTCTGGAGGCATCGACAGCCACTCCACGTGTGGTTTGCATTGCTCCTGTTGCCACTCTGGGCTCTAACAGTCGATTTTTCTCAGCGCCAGCGGCTCCGGGAGCTGCTCATCCGCCAGCAGATCCAGCGGAACAGCCTTCGGCAGGAGAAGGAGAGCGCGGCCGCTGCCGCCTCCTCCTCGCCAGCTGGCTGGGCCCCGGAGGCCGGCGGGCAGAGCTTCGAGCTGAGCCGGGGCATGGCCCCGTACCAACCGGCACAGGTGGGAGAGCTGAGGCACGGTGTGCATGGGTGGGGGTGCTGCTGATGGAGGGGTGACTCTCTTTTTTCCTTCCTTCTCCCAGGACAAGGGTCTCCTCGGGACTCTGGCCACGGCAGCTGGCACTGGGAAGCTGCCTGGCTCCGTCATGGTGCAGGCGGCGTTTGCGCAGGACGAGCGGCTCTCCCGGCCCCCGCCGGCGGCCACGCCAGCCATGCTGGACATCAGCGGGCGGTGGGTGCCCCGTGACCGGGCGATGGGCTCAGCGTGCACGGGTGGGAGCCAGCAGGGATCACCCCGGGAGCATGTGTACCCCCAGCTTGTGGGGAGCACTCGGGAGGGAGGGGGTGGCTGTGGGTTTTTGGGTGCTTGGCACGGTCTGAGGGGGATGGGACGTGGTGCGTCGGGGCTGTACCGAGCTGGTGCCAACACCGCGATGTCTTCCAGGGCGGCGGTGGGGCCCCCCCAGGCCTTCTACCCCCGTGGGGTCTTCCCGTCGCCGTCCCCGCAGCAGCAGCAGCAGCAGCAGCAGCACCTCTGGCAGCAGCAGCAGCAGCAACAGGCGGCCGTGGCGGCCCTGCGGCTCCCTGTCACCTCCCGCTTCGCCCCCCCGGCCACCGGGACCCCCATGGGCAGCCTGGGCACCCGCCTGCCCACCCCTGCCGAGGCCGTGCCCCCCTCACCAGCTGCCCTGGGTGCTCCCTTCATCGAGCTGCGACACAACATGCAGAAGGGACCTGGAGGGGTCGTGGGGTCTCCCTTTGCCCCCCAGGCACCCCGGCCTCGCTTCTTCCTGCCCGGGGAGGAAGGCACCCCCCAGGCCCTCTGCACCCCCGTCATGCCCATGCAGGCGCTGCCATCCCAGAAGGTTCCGGCACCGCTGCCGCCCGCGTCTCCGCAGGGAGCCGAGATGGGCAACAGCCACCAGCAGCAGCCTCACGCCAAGGCGGCCCCGCCGCTGCCGGCCCCCACCCTGGAGCTGCAGCACGTCCCCCCGCGCCCGCTGTCCTCTGGTGCTGCCCTCCGCCCTGAGGGTCCCAAGGATGGCCCCGCTCCGGACCCTGCGCCGGCCCCAGGGAAGAGCCACCTGAGCCTGGAGGGGGGGCGGCTGCCCTGCGAGGTGCCCGTGGAGCCTGATTTGGACGACGACTTTGGCTCCCACAAGGACTTGGAAGATGATGATGATTTGGCCAACCTTAGCCTGGATCCAGATGTGGCCAAAGGGGACGATGACTTGGACAACTTGGACAGCCTGGAGACAGCAGACCCCCACCTTGATGACCTGCTAAATGGTGATGAGTTCGACCTGCTGGCCTACACTGACCCCGAGCTGGACACGGGTGACAAGAAGGACATCTTCAACGAGCACCTGCGCCTGGTCGAGTCGGCCAACGAGAAGGCTGAGCGCGAGGCCCAGCTCAAGACGGAACCGCCAGCACCTGCCTTGAAGCTCCCCGACCCTGCGGACAGCAAAGATGTGACCCCATCTGCGGAGGATCAGGAGGTGCCCAAGGAGGGACTGGTGTCTGGGATGGGCTTGGGACTCTCTGCCTGCCCCACGGGCACTGTGCTGGCCCCCGACCAGGCTTTCAAGGCTCAGGGTGTGGAGGCCAAGGCCGGCTCACTGCCCACTGACATCAAACCCAAGCTGGAGGACGGCTGCCTGAAGACCTCGCCCTGCCAGTTCACCGCCACCGGCCCTGAGCGTCTCCCGGTGCCGGTCAAGTCAGAAGCACTGCAGGGCACGGATAAAATCTCTGCCTCCCTGGGGCTGAGCGTCAAACCTGGCCAGACCCTTCTGAGCTCCAGCACTGGCCCCGCTCGCCTCGGCCTGGCTCAGTTCTCCAACAGTGGCCACACTGGCGTCCCCGTGCTGGAGAAGGACGCCTACACCGGCCCTGGCCGTGGGTTGGCAACTGCCCAGCTGGGTGGCCAGAGCAACCCCTTGCTGGAGAAGTTCGAGCTGGACAGTGGAGCCTTGGGGCTGGGCAGTGCCCGGCACTCGCCGGCGGATGACTTGGACAAGATGGAGAGCTCGTTGGTGGCCAGCGAGCTGCCGCTGCTCATTGAGGACCTCCTGGAGCATGAGAAGAAGGAGCTGCAGAAGAAGCAGCAGATGTCGGCCCACCTGCCCCGTGGCACCCCCCACCTCCCAGCCCCGGGACACCCCATGCTGCACACAGGGGCGTCCGGGCAGCCTCCCGAGGGGCAACCACCCCGCCTGGGCACCCCACAGACACCCCTCCCGCTGGGGCTGGTGGCCCGGCCACCGCTGCTGCCGCCGCAGCCCCCCCGGCTCAATGCACCCCAGCAGGGCCCAGCTCTGGCCCCCCACATGGGCATGGGCTCTGGGCAGCCGCATGTGCTGTCATCCCCCCATGGGGTGCAGGTGGCCCTGGGGCAGCCGCAGCAGAGCCAGCAGCAGGTGCTGGTGCAGAAGCCGATGGCCGGGGTGCAGCCCCCTGCCCTGGGCTTGAAGCCCCCCCAGCTCGTCATGCAGCAGCAGCTGGCCAACAGCTTCTTCCCGGACACAGGTAGGGGCTGCGGATGATTGTTCTGGGGAGCACGGGGCCCTTTCGGGTGGGGGACGTAGGGCTGAACATGCTGTGGTCTCTCTCCCAGCAGACCTGGACAAGTTTGCGGCTGAGGACATCATGGACCCCATTGCCAAGGCCAAGATGGTGGCACTGAAGGGCATCAAGAAGGTGATGGCTCAGGGCAGCATCGGGGTGGCCCCAGGCATGAACAGGTAACAGGAATGGGGGATGTAGGGGGCACAGGGTGGGGCAGGCAGGTTGCCTTGGCTCTGGCTCACACCCCATCTCTGTGTGTGTCCCCCAAAGGCAACAGGTTTCCCTGCTGGCCCAGCGGCTCTCAGGGGGCCCGGCTGTCTCCGAAATGCAGAACCACTTACTGGCGGGGAGCGGGCAGGTGAGTGGGGTGTCCAGAGGGGCTACAGGGGTCTCTTGGAGCTGCCAGAACTGCTCCGGCCAATGGTTTTGTGGCTCTCTGAGGGGGTGGGGACTGTGGGGAGAGGACAGAAGTCCACAGCGTGTGTCCCCAACGCTGCCCTTTCTGCCAGGAGCGGAGCGGCACAGACCCCACCCAGGCTCGCCCCAACCCACCCACATTTGCACAGGGCGTCATCAGTGAGTACTGACACAGCAGGGATGGGGTTCACCCTGCCCCTGGGGGCCAGGGTCCCCACTGATCCGGGGTCCTTGCTCACCTGGGGTCCCCGCTGATCCGAGGTCTCTGCTGACCTGGGGTCTCTGCTTACCTGGGGTCCCCACTGACCCATGCCCTCTCCCCGTCCCACAGACGAGGCCGACCAGCGGCAGTACGAGGAGTGGCTGTTCCACACGCAGCAGCTGCTGCAGATGCAGCTGAAGGTGCTGGAGGAGCAGATCGGGGCGCACCGCAAGTCCCGCAAGGCTCTGTGTGCCAAGCAGCGCACGGCCAAGAAAGCCGGGCGGGAGTTCCCCGAGGCCGATGCTGAGAAGCTGAAGCTGGTGACAGAGCAGCAGAGCAAGATCCAGAAGCAGCTGGACCAGGTAGGACCCTGCATGTGGGTGGGCACCTCGTCCCTGGTGCAAACGTGATGTCCCCAGTGCTAATGCACCGCTCTTCCCAAGTTTAACACTGTGCCATCCTCGGTGCAAATGTGGTGTCCTCAGTGTAAACGTGCCATTCCTGGCACTGGTGCCATGTCATTCCTGGTTCTACCACCCTGCTGTCCCCAGCACTAATGCTGTGCCAGTCCTGGTGTGATGCCTCACGGTCCCTGGCAGTAAAGCTGTGCCATTCCCAGTGCTGAGGCTGGGCCATTTCTGGCGCTGCTATCTGCCATTCCCAGTGCTGATGCCCCACTGTCCTGGGTACTACGCTGTGCCATTCCTGGTGCTGATGCCCCACTGTCCTCGCTACTAATGCTGTGCCGTTCCCGGTGCTGATGCCCCACTGTCCTGGGTACTACGCTGTGCGATTCCCAGTGCTGATGCTCCAGTGTCCTGGGTACTAACACTGTGCCACTCCCGGTGCTGATGCCTCACTGTCCTGGGTACTACGCTGTGCCATTCCCAGTGCTGATGCTCCAGTGTCCTGGGTACTAACACTGTGCCACTCCCAGTGCTGATGGCTCACTGTCCCCAGTGCTAAGGCTGTGTTGTCCCCTCTGTCCCTGGCACTAAAACCGTGCCATTCCTGGCACTGACACCCCACCGTCCCCATCAGGTGCGGAAGCAGCAGAAGGAACACACCAACCTCATGGCTGAGTACCGCAACAAGCAGCAGCAGCAGCACCAGCACCAGGCCTCGGCCGTGATGGCCCTGAGCCCCTCGCAGAGCCCCCGCCTCATGTCCAAGCTCCCAGGGCAGCTCCTCTCAGCCCACGGCGTGCAGCAGCCCGGGGGGGCCGTGGTGGGAGCGCAGGGCCTGGGGCAGCAGCCAGGGCAGCCCGGGGGGCTGCGCCTGCCCCAGGGCGGTGTGTCCATGGCCGTGCAGCAGGGCCTGTCCTTCATGGGGCAGCAGCCCGTGGGGAACGCCCCAGGACCCGGCTCTTCTGGCGCCTTCTTCAGTGGGAACCCCGCGCTGCGTGGGCTGGCCGCCGACAGCCGCCTGATGCAGGAGCGGCAGCTCCAGAGGATGCAGCTGGCACAGAAACTGCAGCAGCAGAACATGCTGGGACAGGTGTCACTGCAGCAGCAGCCAGGTGTGATGGGACAGACGTCGCTGCAGCAGCCGGGTGTGATGGGACAGGTGTCGCTGCAGCAGCCGGGTGTGATGGGACAGGCAGCCATGCAGCAACAGGGCGTGATGGGACAAACGTCAATGCAGCAGCCGGGTGTGATAGGACAGGCAGCCATGCAGCAATCAGGTGTGATGGGACAGGCATCCATGCAGCAATCAGGTGTGATGGGACAGACGTCACTGCAGCAATCAGGTGTCATGGCACAAGCGTCGATGCAGCAACAGGGCGTGATGGGTCAAACCTCCATGCAGCAGCCAGGTGTGATGGGACAGGCGTCCATGCAGCAGCCAGGTGTGATGGGACAGACGTCGATGCAGCAACAGGGTGTGATGGGTCAGGCGTCCATGCAACAGCCGGGTGTGATAGGACAGAGCTCGATGCAGCCACAGAGCATCATGGCCCAGACGTCCATGCAGCAGCCAGGTGTGATGGGACAAGCTTCAATGCAACAGGCAGGTGTGCTGGCTCAGACATCGCTGCAGCAGCCAGGCATGATGGGCCAGGCATCCATGCAGCAGCCAGGTGTGCTGGGCCAGGCCCCAATGCAGCCCACAGCCGTGCCCGGGCAGCCTGGCCTGCTGGGGCAGCAGCAGCAGCAGCCCCCAGCCCCACAGCCCGGCGCGGGGGCTCAGCCCATGGTGCCGAAGCAGCCGGGGCTGCTGGGCAGCCAGCAGAGCCTCCTGGTGCAGCAGCTCTCGCCCCAGCAGCAGCCGGGTGTGCTGGGCCACGCGCCAGGGCTGCAGCACCAGCCCGTGATGGGCCACCCCCCACCCCAGCGCCAGGTCGTCCTGGCCCCCCACCAGCAGCGGGTGCTGGGCTCACCCCAGCTGACGCCGCAGACTCCGGGGATGCTGAGCCACCGGCTCGTGCTATCCCAGCAGCTGGGGCAGTCTCGGGCAATGCTGGCCCCACAGCAGCAGCAGCAGCAGAACTCAGCGGCTGCCCAGCCAGGTCTCCTGGGGCTGGGCCAGGGGCAGCCCTCGATCCAGCACTTTCCGCAGCACGGGGCGGGGGGCCAGGCCCCCTCTGTGCTGCACCTGAGTCAGGGAATGCAGTCGGCCCCGGCGGTCCTGGCTGCCAAGGACCAGCCCACGGGGATGGACGGCAGCGCCCTGCACGCTGAGGGCGGCGAGAGCGGGGGGCAGTTGCATGGGGAGCAGCAGGGAGCCCTCAACCCGCCAGGGCTGGGGGGCCCGGAGCCCCTGGCCCCCAAGCACCAGGCTGAGCTGGGGCAGAGCCAGCAGCTCCTCTTGACCTCCCCACAGCCAGGTGCCCTGCGGGCAGCCCCCGGGCAGCCAGGCGCCCTACTCGCCCCGCCACTGCAGAGCCCTGGGGCTGTCCACCCCGAGCTGTCCCAGCAGCATGGGGATACGGCGGGGGTGGCAGAGCAACCGCTGGGCTGTGGGACAGGCCCGGCACAGACCATGGTGCCGGCACCGCGGCCCCCAGAGCAGCCGGGCAAGGGGCTGGCAGGGGCCCTGCCAGGGCAGCCGCAGCCCCCGCGGCTCCAGAGCCCCGTTCAGCACAAAGTAGGGTCAGCGGCAGCGGGCACAGCCACTCTCCCCCCGGGTCTCCTGGGGCAGGTGCCGGGGCCGGTGATGGGCCAGATCCGGGCGCAGCTCCAGGGTGTCCTGGCCAAGAACCCGCAGCTGCGGCATCTGACGCCGCAGCAGCAGCAGCAGCTCCAGGCCCTCCTGGTGCAGCGGCACCAGCAGAGCCTGCTGCAGCAGAACCAGGCGCTACGGACCCCTGGCCCCTTCCCCGGGCAGGCCCCGGACTACAGCTTGCCTGCCACCCGCCAGCCCCCTCGTCCCATGGGGTCCCTTTTCCAGCCCCGGCCAGGTGCCCCAGCAGAGACACAGAGCAGCTCTGCCACTGAGCCGGGGCGGGCGCTGCCAGGGCAACCCCCCCAGCAGCCCCTGGCTGAGCTGGTTCAGGCAGCCCTGGCTGCCCGTGGCCCCCAGCCTGGCCTCATCCGCCTCCCCACACCACCAGCCCCCTCACCCCTGGGCTGTGCCCCCCAGCACCTGGCCAGCCCCGAGCAGAGCCCCCAAGAGCCAAAGAAGACGTCACCGGGAATCCCGGCCTTGGCCCCCAGCCCTGCAGCACCCACGGAGCCAGGGCTGACTCCCACACCCAGCAGTGCCCTCCCTGAGCCAGCACACGGCCCCTGGGACCCCGAGGCGCCGGGGGTGGACCCAGCCAACCCTGGTGAGACCCACATCAATGGGGCTATGCCAGAGGGGGCCCCTGCAGCAGGCGAAGCCCCCCAGGTGTTGGTGAAGCAGGAGCCGAAGGAAGAGGCAGCAGCAGTGGCACAGTGTGAGCTGGATGGAGACGAGACAGCGAAACCAGAGGCCAACGGGGACCCTGGGGACAGCCAAGCCAACAGCCTGCTGGCCTCGGGTGGGCGCTCTGAGGCCGGGCACCTGCTGCTGCAGAAGCTACTGCGGGCCAAGAATGTGCAGCTCTCAGCGCAGAGCCCGGGCGAGCTCAATGGGCACATGGAGAACCGGAGCACCGGGACAGAGCCACGGCCGCAGTCCCTGCTGCTGGGCCGGGAGGTGAGCAGGACAGGCTGGGCTGGGGTGAGGGGGTGGGGTGATGGGTGAGGGGCTGCCCTGGCACGGCTCACGCCCCCTTCTCCCTCCCCAGGACCCCTCCATTGCCAGGAAGCCAGCACCCACCAAGCCTAAGCGGGTGCAGAAAGGCAATGAGCGGATCCCAGCGTCCCGCAAGAAGCTGCGGAAGGATGAGGGGCTGCGTCCTGGGGAGGCACTCATGAAGCAGCTGAAGCAGGTATGGTTGTGGGCCAGGGCGTGGCGAGGGGCTGCCTTTGCCCCTGTCCCTCCCTCACCGCTCTGTCCCCAGGAGCTGTCGCTGCTGCCACTGACGGAGCCGACCATCATGGCCAACTTCAGCCTCTTCGCGCCCTTCGGCAGCAGCCCCATCAACGGGAAGAGCCAGCTGCGGGGCGCCTTCGGCAGCGCTGTGCTCGACAGCGTCCCCGACTACTACTCCCAGCTGCTCACCAAGGTGAGAGGGGGGTTGTTCCCTGGTGTCCCCCTTCTCCGGGGGTCCTGGACCATCCTGCTGTTCTCACCCCGCCGTCTCCCCCTAGAACAACCTCAGCAACCCACCCACGCCACCCTCCTCGCTGCCCCCCACACCCCCTCCCTCCGTGCAGCAGAAGATGGTGAACGGTGTCACGGCCCCTGAAGAGCTGGGGGAGCAGCCCAAGGACGCCGACCCAGCCCGCGAGCCCCACGGCCAGAAAGGTGAGCCTGGCTGGCACGGGGGTGGCACAGAGTCCCTGCCATCGCTTGTCACCCCCTGCCATGACACCCATCCCTTGTGTGCAGATGCACCGGCCGTGGAGGTGAAGAGCCTGGACCTGCTGGCAGCACTGCCCACCCCTCCGCACAACCAGACCGAGGACGTCAGGTGAGACCCCCCAGCGTGGTGACCCCCCACAAGTGACACCAGCCCTCCATGGGTGACACCAGCCGCTGACATGTCCGTCCCCACAGGATGGAGAGTGACGATGAGAGTGACTCCCCCGACAGCATCGTCCCTGCTTCATCCCCTGAGAGCGTCCTGGGCGAGGAGCTGCTCCGATTCCCACTTCTCAGTGAGGCCAAGCCAGAGCTGGAGGAGCGTGTGCTGTCCCCCATCATCCCCATCATCCCCCGGGCCAGTATCCCAGGTGGGATGGGCTGGAGGGATGTGTGGAGCAGGGCGGGAGTGGTCTGTGGTCCACGTGGACTGGGCAGGAGGGGGTCTGGAGCATGGGTGTCAGGTAGGATGGGATATGGATGGGGTAGGAGGGGCTTCCCCATCTAGGAGGGGATTGAGGGAGTCAGGGGAAGGGTCCTTGGGAAGTGTGGGATGTGAGGGAAAGCGATCTGCAGGGTGGAGGATTCCCAGCAGGGATCTGGGGCAGTTGGGTGGGCTCATGGGTGGGCTCATGGGTGGCAGCTGGTGGGGCTGGGTTTGCACAGTTCTGACCCTGGCTCTGACCCCCCTCTCCCCACACCAGTGTTCCCCGACACAAAACCCTATGAGGTCACTGAGCCCTTTGGGGCTCCCCCAGGGAAGGTGGGGGCAGCAGGCCCAGGAGCCCCGTGGGAGAAGGGCAAGAGCAGCGAGGTCTCTGTGATGCTGACGGTGTCTGCAGCTGCTGCCAAGGTGAGCGAGGGCATGGGGGGATTCAAGACCCTCGGGGTCCCAGCAGTGACCCAACACAGTGGCACCTGCAGCACCCTGGACCCATCCTGCCCTTCTCTCACCTAGAACCTCAATGGGGTGATGGTGGCCATGGCCGAGCTGCTGAGCATGAAGATCCCCAGCTCCTATGAGGTGCTGTTCCCTGACGGTCCCGTGCGAGCAGCCGTGGTTGAGGCCAAGAAGGTGGAGACCGATATGGCCGGTGAGTGTTCACCTTGTCCCCATGGGCCCCCCATGTCCCCAGGCTGGGACCCCCACGACAGGCTGTCCATCCCTCTCCCAGGAATGCTCGGAGGGAAGGAGAAGGCTCTGGCTGGGAAGGTGCCGGACAGCAGCTCGGAGTGGCTGAAGCAGTTTGACGCGGTGCTGCCGGGGTACAGCCTCAAGGGCGAGCTGGACCTCCTGACGCTGCTCAGACAGGTCAGTGGCATGCAGGGGTCCCCCGGGGCTGGGAGCCTGGGGGGAGGGTATTGGGGTACCCATAGGGCTGTGGCTGTGTGGGGGTACAGGAGTAGGGGCTTTTTGGTGGAGGTGTGTGGTGGTCTCTGTAGGTCACTGCGTGGTTGCAGGGACTTTTTTAGGGGGCCAGGTATCCCCATGGGCGGTGCTGAGTCTCCCAGGAAGGAGTCCAGGAGGTCTTTGCAGGGTCGGGGGCATATGGGGTGCTGAGGTGTCCTTGCAGGGCCCCTGCAAGGCCAAGGACCCCTCCCTGCAATGCACAGGGAGGTTGGGGGTCCCCATCCCTGCAATGCTCTGACCTGTTCCCCCCTCCCTGTGCCACAGGAGAGCCCTGCTCCTGAGAAGACCCTTCACCACTGCTACGTCAACAACGTCTCCAACCTGGATGTGCGGCAGCTCTCTGTCCTGCCCCAGGAGCCCTCGCCCCCACTGTCCCCCTCTGTTCCCTCCCCATCCAGCCCCGCTGAGCCCACCAGGGTCCCCAACCCCGAGGCACCCCACGAGGCAGCCCCAGCCCCGTTGTCACCGCTGCCACTGGCCCCCTCGCCAGCCCCCCAGGAGGAAGGGGCCACAGCTGCCCACTCGCCGCCCCGTTTCAAGCCACGCTCACGGCCTCCGGAGGACGGGGATGAGGCGAGGCCGCGGCTGAAGAAGTGGAAGGGGGTGCGCTGGAAACGGCTGCGCTTCCTCGTCACCATCCAGAAAGGGGGGGCCAAGCGCGACGGCGACAAAGAGATAGCCGAGTTCATCGACAAGCTGGGCACCACGCTGCGCCCCGAAAAGGTGCCGCAGGACCTGCGCAAGTGCTGCTTCTGTCACGAGGAGGGCGACGGGGCCACGGACGGGCCGGCCCGCCTGCTCAACCTTGACCTCGACCTCTGGGTCCACCTGAACTGTGCCCTGTGGTCCACGGAGGTGTATGAGACGCAGGGAGGGGCCCTGATCAACGTGGAGGTGGCCCTGCACCGCGGGCTGCTCACCAAGTGCTCCCTGTGCCAGAAAACCGGTGCCACCAACAGCTGCAACCGCATCCGCTGCCCCAGCGTGTACCACTTCGCCTGCGCCATCCGCGCCAAGTGCATGTTCTTCAAGGACAAGACCATGCTGTGCCCCCTGCACAAGCTGAAGGGGCCCTGCGAGCAGGAGCTCAGCAGCTTCACCGTGTTCCGCCGCGTCTACATCGAGCGGGACGAGGTGAAGCAGATCGCCAGCATCATCCAGCGTGGGGAGCGGCTCCACATGTTCCGCGTGGGTGGGTTGGTCTTCCATGCCATCGGGCAGCTGCTGCCACACCAGATGGCCGATTTCCACAGCGTCACGGCCCTCTACCCCGTGGGCTACGAGGCCACGCGCATCTACTGGAGCCTGCGGACCAACAACCGCCGCTGCTGCTACCGCTGCACCATCTGCGAGAACAACGGGCGCCCCGAGTTCGTTGTGCAGGTCATCGAGCAGGGCTTGGAGGATCTTGTCTTCTCTGACTCCTCGCCACAAGGTAAGGAGTTGGGAGATGACAGCGTCCGGCCTTTGTCCCAGTGGCTGAGCCACACCAGAACACACCAGAGGGTGAGGCGGTGGAAGGTGGCTTGAGATCCCCACTGGGTCCCCATCTCAGTGGCACTCAGTGCTGTGCTCTGGTGACAAGGCGGTGATTGGTCACTTGGACTCGATCATCTTGGAGGACTTTTCCAGGCTCATTAATTCTGTGGTTCTCCCTTCCCTTGGCAGCTGTCTGGAACCGGATCATCGAGCCAGTGGCGATGATGAGGAAGGAGGCCGACATGCTGCGACTCTTCCCTGAGTACCTGAAGGGCGAGGAGCTCTTCGGCCTCACGGTGCACGCGGTGCTGCGCATCGCTGAGTCGGTGGGTCCTGGGATGGGTGGGGGTCTCTCCCCCATACTGGGGGTCCACCCTGCTGGGGAAGGGCCCGGTGGCTGTGCTGGTGTTGCGTCTTGACCCCCGGTCCTTCCGTGTCCCCCTCTGCAGCTGCCGGGTGTCGAGAGCTGCCAGAACTACCTGTTCCGCTACGGGCGCCATCCCCTGATGGAGCTGCCACTGATGATCAATCCCACCGGCTGCGCCCGCTCTGAGCCCAAGATCCTCACCCACTACAAGCGGTAAGTGGGGCTGGAATTCACGGGGAGAGTTGGGATCCACCAGGAGAGCTGGGATCCCTGGAGATCCCTCAGCTCTAACTCCTCTCGTTCCCCCCTGGAAGGCCCCACACCCTGAACAGCACAAGCATGTCCAAGGCCTACCAGAGCACGTTCACGGGCGAGACCAACACGCCCTACAGCAAGCAGTTCGTGCACTCCAAGTCCTCCCAGTACCGGCGCCTGAAGACGGAGTGGAAGAACAACGTGTACCTGGCGCGGTCCCGCATCCAGGGGCTGGGGCTCTACGCGGCCAAGGACATCGAGAAGCACACGATGGTCATCGAGTACATCGGCACCATCATCCGCAACGAGGTGGCCAACCGACGGGAGAAGATCTATGAGGAGCAGGTGGGGCTCTGGTGGGATGCTGGGGGCCGTGTGGGCACTTGGGCAAGATGTGGAGGGACTTGGGTGGCGTGTTGAGGGTTCTGCTGGAACATGGAGGGACTTTGAGAAGGACATGGGGGAGTCAGATGGGATGCTGGGGACTCGGGTGGGATGTGGGTGGACTTGGGTGGGATGTTGGAGGCTCTGGCAGGACATGGGGGGGACTCAGGCGCGATGTGGAGGGACTTGGGAGGGGTGTTAAGGGTTCTGGTGGGACATGGAGGGTCTCGTATGGGATTTGAGGGTCTCCAGTGGGATGTGGGGTGGTGGACGTTGACTCAGGTGGGATATGGGGACCTCAGTGCACTCCTCAACCCCCTCTCCTCCGTGGCAGAACCGCGGCATTTACATGTTCCGCATCAACAACGAGCACGTCATTGACGCCACGCTGACTGGGGGCCCGGCCAGGTGAGCACGGGGGACTTCAGGGTGGTGGGATGCCCCCAGAGGGAGCCATGACATCCATCTGTCCTATCCCTGGGTTGGTGCTGACCCCCCTCATCCCCCAGGTACATCAACCACTCGTGTGCCCCGAACTGTGTGGCCGAAGTCGTGACCTTCGACAAGGAGGACAAGATCATCATCATCTCCAGCCGGCGCATCCCCAAGGGGGAGGAGGTCAGTGAGGGACTGAGGGGGTGCTGAGGGGGTCCTGGGAGGCTGGGGGGGGCCAAGGGAGGGTGGCTGGGGGTGGCAGGGCTGAGCTCTGTGCTTTGGCTGACTCCCCGCTCCTTCCCAGCTCACCTACGACTACCAGTTCGACTTCGAGGACGATCAGCACAAGATCCCCTGCCACTGTGGAGCTTGGAACTGCAGGAAGTGGATGAACTAACTGGGAAAAAGGGGCTGGGGGCTGCCACCCCCGCCTCAGAGACCTCGCCGAGCCCCCCAGGGCTGCAGGAGGTGCCGGGGGCAGCCGGGCACTGAGGGAGAGCGGCGGCTGCAGCGCTGCCGGCCCTGCCCGAGCGGGACGGACAGACAGATGAACTGGCAACTCAGGGTTTTCTTTGCTTCGTCCTGCGAGGAAAAAAGGAGTGGGGGGTGCTCAGAAACACCCCCTTCACCACCCCCCGCCTGCCTCCCTCGTGGGGGAGCCACGGGGGAGCAGCACTGGGCCCAGCGCAGCCGGAGCGATTGTGCGGAGCCGGTCTGGATATAACGATTATTTTATTTTATTTTATTTTATTTTTTGTTTTTTTTTTTTTTTTTGTTTTTTTTGTTTTTTTTTTTTTTATTTTTCTTTATATTTATGGTTTCTTGTTTTTTTTTTTTTTTTAGAAACTAATAATATTTGCTCGCTAATTACCAAGGTAACACAGACTCCTTGAGCTCGACAATCCGGGCTCTGCCCCGCCGGCGTGGCGGCCAGAGCTCGCTCGGTTCCTTTGATCTCTTTTTGTTTGTGCGTGTGGACGAGACCCCGGAGCGGCGGCGGGATGCAGCCAAGACCCCGACAGACACAAGGAGCTTCTGCACCCAAACCTACCTCATTTTAAGTGTTAGATTTGTTTCTTTTATTTGTTGTTGTTTTTAAATGTGAGCCCCCTCCATCCCAACCCGGCCCCCTCTCCCTCCTGGGGTGGGGGGGGTCTTTCCCTCTCCCTCGGGCTCCAGAGGATGCGGCTTCCCCCTGTCCCCCTCCTCAGATGTGGCTGCAGGAGCCTTGAAGGGGGGACACGGGGACACCCCCTCCTTGTCCTCCCCCTTCAGGAGGTCCCAGCCGTGTGACGTGCCAAGGTGTGAGGTGGGGAGGGCGACGGCGGGGGGGGTGTCAGACCCACTCCCCCAGCTCTGGTGGGGGGCTGGAGGTGCTGGGTGAGGACCCCTCCTCCTCACACGTGGCCCCCACGGCTGGGGAGGGGCCGGGTGGAGCCCCCTCCCCCCTCTCCCCCCCACTTGCCCTCGGCCCTCCCAGCTGGGGCAGCACTGGGGGGGGGAAGGTTATTTATCTATTTATACCTTATATTGTATATACTAGACGGGGCTGGGGGGGGGGCTCTTTGTGCTCTGCTGGGCTGAGATTTGGGGTGCAGGGGCAACGGGGGGGGG
>NW_024581097.1:194533-198817 GCF_017639235.1 Corvus kubaryi | reverse complement strand
GCAGGGTACAGCGGGGGGGCCTCAGGATCCCTGTCTTTGCAGCCCCCCCATATCGAGCTGCACACGGGGACACCCCCATGCAGTGCGTGGCCCCCTCCCCAGCCCCTTGCCTGGCGTCCCCCAAGCCCTGCATCCCCCCAGGACATGAGGATCCCTGATCCCCGCAGCCCCCCCCCCCAAGCACAGAGGACCCCTTCAGCCCCACCCCTGCAGATTTCAGGGCCTCCCCCAGCCTGCCCCATGCCCCCGCAGGATCCGGCCTCGGAGCCAGCGCCGCCGTCACCATGGGCAACATCTTCGGGAACCTGCTGAAGAGCCTGATTGGGAAGAAGGAGATGCGGATCCTGATGGTGGGGCTGGACGCTGCTGGGAAGACCACCATCCTCTACAAGCTCAAACTGGGGGAGATCGTCACCACCATCCCCACCATCGGTGGGTGGGGTTGGGGGGGCACCGAGCAGAGACCGCTCCCCATCAGGGCTCCTTTGAAGGAGCTCGCGGCTCCCCGTGCCTCAGTTTCCCTCCGCTGTCGCTCCCCGCAGGGTTCAACGTGGAGACGGTGGAGTACAAGAACATCAGCTTCACCGTGTGGGATGTGGGTGGGCAGGACAAGATCCGGCCCCTCTGGAGGCATTACTTCCAAAACACCCAGGGTAGGTGTCTCAGGGGATGCAGTGGGGGGACTTGGGGAGCGGGGTGACTGCAGAGACCCCGTCAGTGCCCGCTGCTCTCCCCAGGGCTGATCTTTGTGGTGGACAGCAACGACCGGGAGCGGGTGAACGAGGCGCGGGAGGAGCTGATGCGGATGCTGGCGGAGGATGAGCTGCGGGACGCCGTCCTCCTCGTCTTCGCCAACAAGCAGGTGGGTCTGGGGGTGGGGAGGGCCCTGGGGTGGGACTGAGACTGTCCCCAGGGTGTCAGGGCAGGTGTCCTGTGGTAGGACCTCCTGTGCCTGTGGCATCAAGGCTGGTGTCAAAGAGACTGTGTGGCAGAGCCACGGCCATCCCTGTGGCATCAGGGATGGTGCTGGCCCCCAGGGCCACCCCCATGGCACCAGGGCTGGTCTTTAACGCCCTGTGGCCATCCCTGTGGTGTCAGAGCCGGTGTCTCACATCCCCATGGCAGATTCCTGCCCCTTCCTATAGCATCAGGGCTCACGACGGTCCCCTGTGGCAGGGTTGTGCCCACCCCCATGGCATCAGGGCTGGTGCCAGCCCCCATGGAGGGGTCGTATCCGTTGCTGCAGTGTCGGGCCCCTGTGTGACCTCCCTTGTCTGCTCCAGGACCTGCCCAATGCCATGAACGCAGCAGAGATCACGGACAAGCTGGGGCTGCACTCCCTGCGCCACCGTAACTGGTACATCCAGGCCACCTGTGCCACCAGCGGGGACGGGCTCTACGAGGGCCTCGACTGGCTCGCCAATCAGCTCAAGAACAAGAAGTGAGGGGGGGTCCCCTTGTGCCCCCCCGGTCCCCCTGGGCCGCGCCAGGGCCCCCCCCCCGGCCGCCCCCTCCCTGCCCTGGTTGGGTTTTGCTTTCTTCTGGCACCGGTTGCTGTGGGGTTTTTCGCCTTTTTTGGGGTCCCCCTGGTTCCCCTCGGATCTCGTGTGTGCGTGCGTGGAATTAGAGCTCTATATTACGCCCAGGGGGGCAGGGGCAGAGCCCCGGGAGGGTGGGATGGGGGCTGGGGGGGGGGGCCACCTTGGCACTGCCCTGCCAGGGGGGCCAGAGACACCCCGTCCCCATGCATGTCCCTGCACCCCTCGCCTTCCTCTGGACCAAATGTGGGGGCAGCAGGGCCATGGGGGGGGATTTGGGACTATACACTTCCCCCTCCCTCCCAGCACCCCCTCCCGGCCCCGTGTGCCCCCCCGGGCATCCCACACGTCCCCGGCCCCCCCCATGTCACTTCGAGGCAGGTCTCCTCCCCGCAGCGTGACCCCCGTGGAGGGGGGAGCACGGGGCCGCCAGGACTCCTGGGGTCCCCTTGGCCATGCCCCCACCCCTCCTCTCCCTGGCCGCCTGCCTCCCCCCATCATGCCAGCATAGTGATTGTATGTCCCTGCCCTTCACGGACGGACGGTGTCCCCCCCACCCCGTACTGTGCCCCCCCTCCCCGCCCCCAGCACCGTATTTATACCCCCGGTCTGTGCTTGGTGTGATGTGTCGCTGCGGCTCTGCCCTGTCCAGGGACGTGTGTTCTCACCCCTACCCCCCCAGCCCCCTGCGCCTGAGACGGTGGGTGACCTCCCCTGACCCCCCCCTTGGATATTAAACATGTTTTATGTAGCGCTGCCCCTCGTCTCTTCTTCCGCAGCCCCCCCAGCGTGGGGGTCCTGCAGAGGGGACAGTGATGGACAGCCCCGGACTGGCTTTAATTAGAAAGAGCTTAACGGGGCAGGGGGGGTGAGGTGGGGCTGGCAGGGGGTGAGGAGGGGCCCCCCCCTTCCCAGGCTCATCTTTAGGGGAATATTGGATGAAATGGTAAATCCCATTAGCGCTAATCCCAGCTGGGGCGTGGGGACGGTGCCAGTGCTGGGATGGGCGCGAGTGGAACTTGGCCCCCCCGTGCCACCCCTACCCCATGTCACCCCCCCGCACGGGTTAAGGGGGACTGAGTTGCATTTGGGGCCAGCACTGCCATCCCATCTCCGTGCCCCCTCTGGACTGGTGGCTGGGGAGCTGTTGGTGTTGGTGGCACCAGGGGGCTGTGCTGGGGGTGTCCGGGGCTCCCTGGTGGGTGGGAGCTGCAGAGGGCCTGGAATGGGGGTGACCAGAGCTCGCTGGTGGGCTGGGGCTGTGGAAATGACGTGGGGGAGCTCCAGTGCAGGTGACCGGGGCTCTGGGAGCTGCATCGGGGGGCTGCAGCGTGGATGACCGGGAGTCCCCGGTGGGTGGGAGCAGCGGAGCCGGCACTGACGCGTTCCCACCAGCTGGACCGAGCGGCTTTGTGTGGCGAGGGCTGACCCGGCGCCCCTAATCCCATTAGGGCCCCGGGCCCAGCCGCCAGCCCGGCTTCCCCACCTCTCGGCAACCGAGGCTGGTATGTGGGTGCGCCGGTGGGGCCGGCGTGCCGATGCCGTCGTCCGGGAGCTGCACCCGGCGTCAACGTCGTCACCATCCCGGAGCTGCACCGGGGCCGGTGACACCAGGGCCGGCAGTGAGGCCATCCCCGCTGACACGGAGCGAGATCCAGGCTGCCACCATGTGCCGGTGTGACCCCACCAGACCGGGGGCATTCCGTGTGTTTCCAGCTCTGCCCTAGAGGCTGGGTATCCCCGGGCACAGGGACGGGGACTCTGGGGTAGGTTCCGTCCCACCGGGCTCCAGCCGGCCAGCGGCCCCCCCGTCTGGGCTCGGGGCTCGGCTTCTCTTGTCCTGCACAGCCGGGGCTGGAAGAGCCGCTGAAGTGCCAGGAGAAGGAACGACCTGCACCCGCGGGGTGCTGGAGAAGGGTTCTGCAGCCGGGGAGGGGTCCCGGGCCCCGGTGGGTGCCGGTTTCCCCGGGCTGTGCTGCCGCCTGCTGGCACCGGCGGCGCCAGGACACCGGGGGCTGCATCCAACCGGTGCCTGGGCGGGGGTCCCCCGGCCCGGACCCCCGCCCAGACCCTCCGTCTTGATCCCCACTCTGGCCCTCACCTGGAGCCCCCGCTCGGTGCGGGCCGAAGCCGCCGGGACGGTGCCCGGGCAGGACCGGACCCAGGTGCCGGCCGGGCTGGGTCCCCACGCGGGGCACCGGGCACCGATGCAGCGGCCGGTCCCGAGAATCCTTCTGTCCCCCAACTCCGCTGGGGCCCGGAGCAGCTGCGGGTGCCCGTCCCGGGGCCGGTCTCGGTGTGGGGGCGGGCCCGGGGGCGGGGCACGAAGTGGGGGGCGGTCCCGGTCCCGGTCCCCGTTCCTCCGCCGCCAGCCCGGCCATGCCGTTCCACGCCGCGCTTCTGTTCTTGGCACTGCTGCTGTCGCCGCCGCCGCTCTCCCGCGCCGCCGAGAGCGAAACCGAAACCGGCGCTCGGGAGCTGCGGCTGGAGACGATCGTGAGCCCGGGGGGGACGGGGGAACTGGGGCTGCGCGGAAGACACCGGGCACCGGGGACCCACGCGGCCCCTTGGGCAGAGAGCTGAGACCGGGGCGGGACCGGCGGGGAGCGGCGGGAGCGGCGGGACACGGGGCACCGGCGGGATGGTGTTGCTCGGGGGGCACCGGGGAGCCCGGCCTGGGCACGGGATGGGGGACGAGGCACCGGAAAGACCGGGCTGCGGCGGTGGGAGGGGGGAGCCACGGGGC
>NW_024581097.1:190135-194523 GCF_017639235.1 Corvus kubaryi | reverse complement strand
TTTTTTTGTAGCTGAAGCTCCAGGCTGCAGGAATAAACGGCAGCGGCGTTACCGGCGGCACCTCCTCGTCCTCTCCCTTCCCTGGGTGCCATTGCCTGGCCCCTGGGTGCCACCTCCCGTGGGGACAGAAGCCAGCAGTGCCCCAAAGGGTGCACTGGAGGTGCTCAGAACCCACCAGCAGTGTCCCTCCCCTCCATCCCAGAGCAGGTTCCCCCATGTCCCCTCCACAGACACGGACGCCAGCACCTCTGAGCACTCGTGTGTTTCTGAAACCAATTACAGGGAAATCAGTGCTTTCTACAAAAGAAATTATAACAAATCTGTGGCCCCCACCCCATTTCCCCCCCCTCCCCACCAGTAATGGCCCCGGGGGGGGCTCAGCCCACGCCAGGACCCCCGGCCGAGGGCAGTGGGCGCCGTATTTACAGGACTCTGTGGTGACGTGCGGTGACAGTGTGGACAGGGGGGTGTCGGGGACAGGGCAGTGGGTGCAAGCGTGGAGCGGCCCCCACACCCCATGCAGCCCCCCCACTCTGCCCTCCCCATCCCGGGGGGCAGGAGGGGTTTGGCTGCGGTGACCGGGGCGGGGGAATCGGTGCAGAGGGAAGCGAGTGGTGTGACCCACTTCTCCCGGGGGTCCCATGCAGGGGTGGGGAGGGGGCAGGCCAGGTCCCGGGGGTGAGCAGGCACCTTCCCTTTCTTCCTCGGGTCTGTGCGGGGTGGGGGATGCTGCTACAACTGCCCCCCCTTCCTTACCCCCCCTTCTTGGGGAGGGGCACCCACTGTCCATGGCAGTTGCCCTGCGGAGAATGAGCCGACCTGTGATGCAGGGCCCGGGGCGGGGGAGAAACTGAGGCAGGGCGAAGGCATGTGTCTGTCCCCAGGCTCCCCAAACCTTTGGCGGGGAGTCCCAGGGCATCCTGGCCGCCGGGCCCCCCCCCCCGCGCTGTGCTTATGGCTGAAGACGTGCCCGGGGGGCCGGGCCAGAGGAAGCTGCCGGTGCGGAGTTCGATTGTCTGAGCACCCCCAGCGCGGGGCTGGGGCGAGGCGGGGAGCGCCCGGGGTTTGGGGGGGCCGGTTCCCAGCCGTGCCCCCCCTCTCCCCACCCCTAATAGCTGTCCTTGGCCCAGGGCCGGCTGCGCTGCCAGTTCCTGTCGTGGTTGCGCTCGCTCAGGCGCTCCGGCGTGCCGGGACCGCTGCCGTGGTGCCGGTGGGGCTGGTACAGGTCGGGGTAGGGGTCCCCGTACTCCTCCTCCTCCTCCAGGTGCCGCGAGCTGCGCTGGGATGTGGCCCCCCAAGGCTGGGGCGAGGTGTCCCCCGCCTCATCTGATGGCATCAGGCTGTCGTGCTCCAGCGGCGAGTGCTCGCCCCGCTCCCCCAGCAGCTGCTGGCTCTGTGGGCAGGGAGGGGCTGCGGTGGGGGGCTGCGTGTGCCCCCCGGCCCTGGCACCCTGTGCTGGGTCCCCGTGGGAAGCAGGGAGGAGGGGTTGTGTGCCCCCCACCCCATCTGTGGACCCCTGTGCCAGCTGTCCATAGGGAGCAGGGAGGGGACCGGGGAGCTGCATGTCCCCCCCAGCCTGGACAGCCCAGTGCTGGATCCCCATGAGGAGCATGGAATGGGGCTGTGTGTCCCCAGTTCTGACCTGTGCGCCCCCCACCCTGTTCTGCAGACCCCTGTGGGGAGCAGGGAGGGGCTGGGGGGACAGGGTGGGGGGCTGTGCGGCCTGCCTGGCCCCAGCACCCCTGTGCTGAGTCCCCGTGGGGCCAGTGGGGGCTTGTGTGTCCCCCCCCCCTATACCCCCGTGGGAGCAGGGAGGGGGCCACAGGGTTACCTGCAGGCCCGGGAGTCCGGTGGGCGAGGGGACAGCGTGGGGGGCGTGTGGCGGGTGGTGCGTGGCACGCCAGTAAACCTCCAGGTACTCAGCCAGGTGCTCACAGGCATCCTCCAGCTGGTTCTCATCCAGGATCACGTCAAAGAGCTCCTGGGGGGGGTGGGTGAGAGGGGTCAGGGAGGGCTCGGGGATCCCCCCAGGCATCCCCAGGGCAGGGGGCCGGCTGGCTCACCGGGGGACACTGCACCAGCTTGTCAGCTGCCATCATCTGCACGTTGAGGTGCTTCACCTGGGACTTGCCCCTGGACTTGATGAGCCGCTGCAGGACCTGGGGAGGGGAGAGGGGAGTGATGGCACCACAGGGGGCAGCCAGGACCCCCCCAGAGCCGTGGTCACCCCTCACCTTGGGTGAGGACACCTTGACGTAGACGATGATGGGTGCCAGGGAGGTCTTGGCCAGCTGGGCCGGGTGGTTGATGGTGTCAGCATCCAGCACCACCAGCTGCAGGGACTTGGCCAGCTCGAAGATGCGTTCGATCTCACTCTGCACCTCGGCTGGGGGGACACGGGGGGGGCCGTGTCAGGTTGGGCTGGCCCCTGGGAGGGGGTCCCTGCACCCCCGGAGTGAGCCTGGCCTCTCACCAATGCTGGAGCGGGTGGTGGAGCGCTCCAGGATCGCCTGCTTGCCCAGGTTGTTGAGGATGGAGCGCTTGGCCAGGGACAGATCAGCTGTGATGTGGGTGATGGAGATCCTGGGGAGCACAGGGATATCATGGCCACCTGGGAACCCCCATGCCGTGGAAGGAGGGGGGGTTCTGGGCGGTGTGATGGTCTCACCTGCCATCGAATCTGTGCTTGAGGAAGTCGAAGAGGGCTTTCTGCATCATGTCGGTGACCTGCCACGGGGCCGCCAGCCCGGTGAGCCACGGCAGATGGCACCGGCAGGGAGGTGGCAGCCGCTCAGCACCCTGCCAGCCACCCTCGGCCCCACCATCTGCCCGCCGCCGGCACAGGATGGGCAGGGAAGGGACAAGGGGCGCAGGCGACCATCCCGAGGGCACAACGAGGCCACCCTGCAGCCCCCCCATACCTCATATCCTTTCAGTGAGGGCCCCACCAGCACCACAGGCCGCATGGAGGGGACCACGTCGTAGGGTGGGATGTGCTGCGTCTGCAGGGGTACACGGGGACGTGTCAGTGCCCTGTGCTCCCACCCCCAGCCAGGAAGGGGTCAATGAGCATATTCCAGACAGTCACGGCATCCTGGAGCGCGCCCAGCCCCATAATCAGGAAAGAGAGGGGGGTCTCTGCTCCCACCCCACCCCAGAAGCAGCCACTCTTGGCCCTGCTTGCAGCCCCCTCCTCACCTCCCCCTGCCCAGAGCACAGCCCTGCACCTGGGACTCACCTGCTTCTGCTTCTGCTTGGCTTGGGGAGAGAAGAGACAGAGGTTGGTGACAGTAAAGTGGGGACCCCCCCGGGACCCCCACAATTCCCCTGCCCTTACCTAATGAGGGGGGAGGCGATCGCCGGCTCCCGCTGTCGCCGAGGCCCGAGGCATTGCCAGCTCTCCTGGGGAAGAAGGGGGTGAGCGAGTGTTGGGGGCCCCAGGGTGGGGCCAGGGGATCCCATCCCTACCTGGCTTTCTGCTCCTGCTTGAGCCTCATGGCTTCCAGGCGCTGGGGGCTGGGGATGAAGGCGATGTCCCCCCCCTCCTTCACTAGGCGCCCGATCCACCAATCATTGCTGTATTTCTGGGTGAGGACAGGGCACAGGTGAGAGCAGGGGAGGTCCCTGGCCCTGAACCGACACCCCCAGCACCCCAGCTGACCTCTTTGATGTGCAGGAAATCTTTGGCTTCAAAGTTGATGGCGGCTCCCTGCACTGGGCACTCCTCGTCCAGCGCCCCGCAGTAGCTGACATTGGTGCGCACAGCGAAGGCGACCGGCTTGTGCTAGGGGCGTTTGGGGGGGTGATCAGCACCCCCGGGCCCTGGCAGCGACCCCGGGCCATGCCCTGGGTGTCTCCCCATCCATACCTTGGCCCTCTCGAGCTGCTGCTGAGCCTGGCTCTCCACCTCGCGCCGGGCACCCTCACGGTCCTCTTCCAGGGACACGTCGGAGTCCAGGGATGGGCGGCTGGTGTAGGAGTCCGCCGAGCCCTGGGGGAACGGGGCTGAGTGCCGGGGGGCTGTGAGGGGAACCCCCACAAAGAGGGACCTCGTGCTGAGGCGATGGCAGCCTCACGTGGGGACCCTACTGACCCCCTTCCAGCTCTCGGGGGTCCACGGTGGCATCACCCAGCACAGCTGCCCTGGGGTGCAGCCCCCAGGTGCTGGGGGGGTGACGGCGGAGACCCCCGCAGCCCCAGGGATGGGGAGATGACCCCTGTCACCCTGGGGATGTGGGTCTCGCCGCTGCCGCCCCCCACCCTGGGGTGCTCAGCGCAGCACCCCCGGCTCCCCCTCCCCGCCGCGCCGGTATTTACCCACCGCCCGCTGCGCCTGGAACAGGCGCAGAAGCTGCGGTGAAATATTTATAGGTCCCTGGATGTGGCTG
>NW_024581097.1:167263-180135 GCF_017639235.1 Corvus kubaryi | reverse complement strand
GCGGAGGGGCGGGGGGGGGTGGATCGGGGCGGCGGCGGCGTCGGGGATCGGGACCGGGATCGGGACTGGGACTGGGATCAGGGCGGGAGGGCGACACCGGGCTGGGCCCCCGGGCGGCGGAGCGGTGCGGCCCCGGAGGGCTGCGCGGTGCTCGGGGGGGTCCGGTGCGGCGGGAGCTGCCGGTGCGGTGGGAGCGTCCGGTGCGGCGGCCGGAGGGCGCTGGTGGGTCCCGGTGAACGGGCCGAGCTCGGCGGAGCTCCCGTGCCCGGACCGGGGAGGGAGGGAGGGAGGCGGCCGCCGCCGCCACCGGGGCCGGCCCTTCCCGGTGGCCGTTCTCCACCGCAGCTCGCCCGGGGCAGGGACCGGCTGCCACGTCCCGGCTGGTTCCCGGTGCCCCGGGGCGGCCGTGCCCGGTACAGCCCGTTGGCCGCCGTTCAAGACAAACAGGGCCGGGACGCCCGGGTCGGTCCCAGCTTTGTCGCAGGTCGCTGCACCGGGAAGGGCGGGCTCGGGGCGGCCTCGGCAGGGCCACGCACTGGGCACCAGGACACTGGGCACCGGGACAACGGGAACCCGACACCGGGAACCCAGCACCGTGCACCGGGATTCTGGCACCGGGCACCCAGCACCGGCCATTCCCACAGGGGCCATGGGGGTAGCGGGAGAGCTGGGACTTGGGGTCTGCATCCTCCAGGGTGGCGGTGGGGACACCAGGACCCTCCACCCCTTGCATGGCCTTGCACCCCCGTGGACACCAGGGCCCCTTTTGGGGTGTCAGAGTGGGGGACCAAGCGCTGACCCCTCCTTGATGCCCACAGCATGTCGTGGTTCAGCGGCATCCTGGTGCCCAAGGTGGACGAGCGGAAGACGGCATGGGGGGAGCGCAACGGCAAGAAGGGCCCCCGGCCCCAAGCCGGCCTCTGTGGCCCCCGCTACATGAGCTGCCTGCAGGACCCTGAGATGGAGCGGGGTGCAGGACCCCCCCGGGGGCTGCGCTGCACTTGGCAGGAGGATCATTACGGCAAGAAAGGGCCCGCGGGCGACCTGGGACTCAAATCGGTGGATGCGGGCTTGGAGGACGGCGAGGCCAAGGGGCCGAAGGGAGCCGGAGGACATGGGGGGCGACCATCGGCCGGCGAGTGCTGGCGGCGGCTGCTCCAGGTTTTCCGCTCCAAACGCTTCCAGTCGGCCAAACTGGAGCGGCTCTACCAGCGCTACTTCTTCCAGATGAACCAGAGCAGCCTGACGGTGCTGATGGGAGTGCTGGTGCTGGTTTGCGGGGTGATGCTGCTCTTCCTCTGCCTGCCCGGCGCCCCGCACGTGCCGGCGGCCGCCGCGCTGGCCGGTGCCACGGCCCTGTTCCTGCTCCTCATGGTGCTGTGCAGTCGCAGCGCCTTCCCCCAGGACTACATGTGGGTGGTGAGCTACGTGGTGCTGGGGCTGCTGGCCGGGGTGCAGGCGCTGGGGACGGTGGCCGTGGCTCCCCGGAGCGCGGCCGAGGGCGTTTGGTGGAGCGTCTTTTTCATCTACATCACCTACACGCTGCTGCCCGTGCGGATGCGGGCGGCCGTGCTGGCCGGGGTGCTGCTCTCCGTCCTGCACCTCGCCATCGCCTGGCACCGCAACGCTGCCGACCCCTTCCTCTGGAAGCAGGTAGGGCTGGAGGGACACACCCGGGAGGGGCTGCGCCTCGGCATCCCGCCCACCTGCAGGTGGGGACCTCCCCTCCCTGAATCCCGCTCTCCCAAAAAAATTGGGATTTTTTTTTTTGCACTTGGTGTTTCTGTTGGTGGAAAATTCTGGAGGCAGGAGGGGCCCCTTGGCTGCCCCGGGGTAGGGGAGCCCCAGGGAAGGTCCCGTGATGGGGCCGGGGGTCTCTGCAGTGCCGCAGTCCCCGAGGGACGGGATGGGCCCCTCACCCCGGCACAGACCCACCATTGTGGGCTGCACTGGGGAGAAGGCGCACCCACAAAGCCCCCGTTGTAGGGCTGGCAGAAAGCCCCGAGGAGGGACGCAAGTCCAGGGCACCAGGGCAGGGGAGTGGCTGTCACCCAGGGGGGCTGGGACACTGCCAGTGTCCCCTGTCCTGCCCTTCTGATGTGGTGGGCTCTCCCAGGAGGGTGCTGCTTGCACAGGGGGTGCAGAGCGTTCCCCCAACCCTAGGGCCGCGTGTTCCCAGCCCCAGCAGCTCTCCCTCCTCGCACGGGGCCACTCGTCACCCGTCACCCTCGCCCTGCCTGGCCAGGACCCGGGCCACGTGCCGTCCCCGCGGGGCCCAGGGCAAGGAACACAATGACATCCGAGGCCAGCGGGGTCATGGGAGGGGCCACCCCCCCGGCTAGGGTTCACCCCCTCAGGGTAGGAGCGATGGGGCTCCAGGGGGACGCGATGGGGCCGGGGTTGGGGGGGGTGTGAGGCCCCTGCTCCCAGTGTCCCACTGTGTTGGAGCGCTATAAATAGCCCTGGCCCCAGTCCCGGGAGATGGGGATGGGGCAAACCGCAGCTCCCACTGCAGTCATCTCCGCTTTCCCACTTCCTCTGCTTCCCGAGGGCGTCCCCATGACCCCCATGCTCCAGGTCCCCATGTACCCTCAGCCTTAGGCCCCTGTATCCTCGTATCCCCCCTGCTCTGGTTTTCTACATCCCCACATCCCCATGTTCCCCCTGTCCTGGATCTACAGGTCCTCCACATTCACTCTATGCATGTCCCCTGTGTCCCCAGTCCTCATGCCCCCTTTGCCCCCCCTACCCTGTGTCGCCAGGTCCCCTTTGCCCCCCTACCCTGTGTCCCCAGGTCCCTGCATCCCCTGTTCCCTGGTTTCCCGCAGCCCCAAGTCCCCCATGTCCCTGCAGCCCCCTTGCCCTGTTTTCCCATGTCCTTTGGTGCCCCACATCCCCCCGACCCTGTCCCCTGTGTCTCCATGTCCCTGCATCCTCCCTGCCCCGTGTCCCAGAATCCCCATGTTCCCACACCCACATCCCCCTCCTTGCGGCCCCCTCTCCTCCCCTGAACAGCACCCACCCTACCAAAGCCAAGGTTCTCTGGCACAGAGGAGGGTGGCAGAGGTGGCTGGGGATCCCTGGGTGGTCACACCGAGCCCACCTCCCCCCCAGCTCAGCGCCAATGCCCTGATCTTCCTCTGCACCAACGTGGTGGGGGTCTGCACCCACTACCCGGCTGAGGTGTCGCAGCGCCAGGCCTTCCAGGAGACCCGTGGCTACATCCAGGCACGCCTGCACCTCCAGCGGGAGAACCGGCAGCAGGTGGGACGGGGGGTCCCAGGGGTCCCCGTGCTGGGCTGTGGGGGTCCCTCAGCACCCCAGCCCTGCTGATGGGACTGCTGTGGGTGCAGGAGCGGCTGCTGCTCTCGGTGCTGCCGCAGCATGTGGCCATGGAGATGAAGGAGGACATCAACACCAAGAAGGAGGACATGATGTTCCACAAGATCTACATCCAGAAGCACGACAACGTCAGGTACTGTGGGGACAGGGGTGCAGGCAAGGTTTGGGGGAGGTATCACTGGGGGAGGGTGTCTGGGGCAGTGCATGGGCCATGCCCAGCCCGTGCTCTTCCTCCTGGCAGCATCCTCTTCGCGGACATCGAGGGCTTCACCAGCCTGGCCTCGCAGTGCACGGCCCAGGAGCTGGTGATGACACTCAACGAGCTCTTCGCCCGCTTTGACAAGCTGGCTGCGGTGAGTGGAGGGGCCAGAGGAGTTCGGGGGGTCCTGGAGCCCTCCTAACCTGCTCGTGCCCCCCAGGAGAACCATTGCCTGCGCATCAAGATCCTGGGGGACTGCTACTACTGCGTGTCGGGGCTGCCGGAGGCGCGCGGGGACCACGCGCACTGCTGCGTGGAGATGGGCGTCGACATGATCGAGGCCATCTCGTGAGTGGGGCAGAGACTGGGGCTGTGCCCGTCCCCAGTGCCACCACAGCTTGGGGGGCTGCACCTGACCCTGCTGTGCCCATCCCCTGGGCTGGGACATCTCTGGTGCCACCATAATTTGGGGGGCTGCACCCCACTGTGGTGCTGGTATGTCCCTGGCGCTACCACAACCCTGAGGGGCTGCATCTGGCACTGGTGTGTCCCTGGTGCCTCTGCAACTTGGGGGGGCTGTGATTTCCCCAGTTTTGGCAAGTCCCAAGTGCCACTGCAGCTTGGGGGATGGGTCCCATTCCGGGCACATCCCCAGAACTCACCAGTCTGGGTCACAGCGCCTAGGGATGCCATGGGGTGCCTGGGGGTGCTGTGGTGCCATGGGGTGCCTGTGAGTCCAGCAGTGCTTTGGGGTGTCTTGGGGTGCTGTGGTGTCTGGGAATCCTGAAAGGCCATGGGGTGCCATGGGGTGCCTGGGGGTGCTGTGAACTATCTGGAGATGCCCTGGTGCCAATGGGATGCTGTGGTGCCTGGGAACCCTGCAAGGCCGAGGGTTGCTTGGGGACACCTCGAGGTGCCTGTGGGTGCCACGGAGCGCCCAGGGGTGACGCGGTGCCGGTGCCGTCTGCAGGCTGGTGCGCGAGGTGACGGGGGTGAACGTGAACATGCGCGTGGGCATCCACAGCGGGCGGGTTCACTGCGGCGTCCTGGGGCTGCGCAAGTGGCAGTTCGACGTCTGGTCCAACGATGTCACCCTCGCCAACCACATGGAAGCAGGCGGCAAAGCTGGGTGAGCCGGGATGGGGGGGCTGGGTTGGGGTGCGGGGTGGGGGGCACCGGGCAGGGAAGGCTCAGCACCTTCATTCCCCGTCCCCAGGCGCATCCACATCACCTGGGCAACGCTGCAGTACCTGAACGGGGACTACGAGGTGGAGCCAGGCCACGGGGGCGAGCGCAACGCCTACCTCAAGGAGCACAACATCGAGACCTTCCTGATCGTCGGCTGCAGCCAGAAGCGCGTGAGTTGGGGGGCGGCTGGGGGGCGGCTGGGGCTTGGGAAAGCTGGGGTCACCCCCTCACGGCCGTGTCACCCTGCAGAAGGAGGAGAAAGCCATCCTGGCCAAGCTGCAGCGCACTCGCGCCAACTCCACCGAGGGGCTGGTGCCACGCTGGGTGCCCGAGCGCTCCTTCTCCCGCACCAAGGACTCCAAGGCCTTCCGGCAGATGGTGAGCGGTGCCGGGGAGGGCATCGGGCATGGGGGACCCCCACCGCGGTGCTATCAGCCACTTACTGCCCTTCCGTGGCTGTCGGTGGCTTCCCCAGCCCTGCCCGCAGCCCTCGTGGCTTCCTCCTGCTGCCTGCGGGCCTCGGGCAGTTCCTGGGTGGTCCCTGGTGACCTTGGAGATCCTCCTGGTTCTCACCAGTCCTGGGGACCCTCAGGGGTCTCCCGTCCTCGCTGGTGTTGACATCCCCCCCTAGACCCCTCCCTCCTTTGCAGACCCCTGGGAACCCTCTTGGCCTTGCCAAGAACCCTTGGGGACACCCCCCCATCCCATTTACCCCTGGAATTCTGTCCCACATCCCGGGTGACCCTGGGGGATGTCCCATGTCCTTGTGGTCCATGATGGTCCCCCCCGTCCGTGCCAGTGTCGCTGACACCTCCATCTCCCTTGTGTCTCCCAGGGCATTGATGACTCCAGCAAGGACAAGTGAGTGTCCCCATGCTGGGCTGCTGGGGGGGTCGTGACCAGCCCCTCCCTGAGGCAGAGCTGGGAGCCTGGGAGGGTCCTGACCCCTGCATTCCCCAGCCGTGGTGCCCAGGAGGCCCTCAACCCTGAGGACGAGGTGGACGAGTTCCTGAGCCGGGCCATCGATGCCCGTAGCATCGACCAGCTCCGCAAGGACCACGTCAAGAAGTTCCTGCTCACCTTCCAGACCCCCGAGCTGGAGAAGAAGGTGGGGGCCCCTCTGTCCCCTTTGTTCTGGACCCACTGTCCCATCTGTCTCCTGAAGTCCCCTCTGCCCCGGCCCCGTCAGCACCTTCGTCCCTCCCATCTCTCCTCTGTCCCTTGGGGTCCTCTCCGTGCTGGTTTCATGGTCCCTCCACCTTCTCAACCTCATCCCCTGCCCCCTCCATTCCTTCCCATCCCCTGGGGTCCTCCCGTCCCCTCCCATCTCCTGGGGTCCACTTGTCCCCCACCATTCCATCCCCTGGGGTCCCCCATGTCCCATCCCATCCCCTGCAGTCCCCTCCATCCCACTCCCTGCATCCACTAGAGTCCCTCCCATCCCCCTCCATCCCATGCCCCAGGGTGCTCCTGTCCCCCTTTTCCCCACCCTCTGGGGTCCCCTCATCTCCCTCCATCCCATCCCTTGCATCCCCTGGGGTTCCCCCATTCCCCTTTGGGGTTGCCCCTGTCCCCCCACATCCCATCCTCTGGGATGTCCCCAGTCCCCCTCCATCTGGATCCCTTGGGGTCCTCCCATTTCCCCCCATCCCATCCCCCAGATTCCCCCATTCCCCTCCACCCCTCAGCCCCCCCTCCCCTCTTCCCCTGGGGTCCCCCCCATCCCCTCTCTCCATCCACCCCACCTCCCCCTGTCTCCTCAGTACTCCAAGAAGGTCGATGACCGTTTTGGTGGCTACGTGGCCTGCACCCTCCTTGTCTTCTGCTTCATCTGCTGCCTCCAGATCCTGGTGTTCCCCCAGTAAGTGCCGCAGCCCCCCCAAACATCAGCTCTGATCCCCCAACCCCGTCCCCAACTCACCTCCCACCTCTGCCCAGCTCCCCGCTGATGCTCGGGGTCTACGTCAGCATCTTCATCCTCCTCGCCGCCATCCTCTTCATCTGCGCCATCTACTCCTGTGTCACTGTGAGTACCTGAGGGCTGGGAGGGTTTTTGCGGGGCCTTGGCCATGCCTTACAGGGTCCTCGGTTCCCCCCCAGCTCTTCCCCGCCGCCCTGCAGCAGCTCTCCCGGGGCATCGTCCAGTCCCGCGCCCGCAGCACCGGCATCGCCGTCTTCACCATCCTCCTCGTCTTCGTCACCGCCTTCGTCAACATGGTAGGGTCATGGGGGGCCGTGGGGGGCCGTGGGGGGCCGTGGGGGGCTGTGGGGAGCTGTGGGGAGCTGTGGGGCACTGTCTCACCCCTCTGGCCCCCCAGTTCTCCTGCAGCCGCATGGCCCTGCGGGACTGCACCGCCCGTGAGCTCAACATCACCCCCGGGGCTGTGGGGCCCTGCCAGCTCCGGGCTCTCAACTTCTCCCTGGGGACCCCCGCGGGCTCCTGCCAT
Source organism: Corvus kubaryi (assembly GCF_017639235.1). Taxonomy (NCBI): domain Eukaryota; kingdom Metazoa; phylum Chordata; class Aves; order Passeriformes; family Corvidae; genus Corvus; species Corvus kubaryi. Next base: position 172,959 of record NW_024581097.1, on the reverse strand, counting down.
GGGGACGGGCTGGCCTGTGACTTCCCCGAGGTGAGCGGCCGCGGGCACCCTCTGGCACAGGGCATGGGGTTGGGTTCCTACAGGGGTCCCTGCTGGGGCCAAGTCCTCCCTGGGTGCTGGCAGAGGGTCCTTGAGGTTGCTGGGCGCTGGCAGAGGGTCCCCATGGGTGTAGTGTCCTCAGGGATGCTGGCATGGATCTCTGTGGGCATCGTGTCCCCAAGGGTGCTGGCACGGGGTCCCCATGGGGGCAGTGTTCCCCAGAGTGCTGGCACGGTGTCCCCAAACATGCTGGCACAGGGTCCTAGAGGGTGCAGTGTCTCCTGGAGTGCTGGCATGGGGTCCCCATGGGTGCAGTGTCCCCCAGGGTGCTGGCATGGGGTCCCCATGGGTGCGGGGTGCCAGCACGGGGTCCCCACAGACACCAGGTGCTGGCACAGGTCACTCGGGTCCAAGGTTCTCAGCGGGTTCTGGCACTGAGCCCTTGAGGTTGCTGGGTGCTGGCACGGTGTCCCCAGGGGTGCAAGGTCCCTGTGGGCGTGGGGAGGTGCTGGGACTCCTGGGGTGCTGCAGGGTTCCCAAGGGTGCCATCCAGTGTTTCCAAGGGGCTGCAGGGGTTCCTGGAATGCTGTCTGGGGTCCCTGGGGTGCTGCAGGAGTTCCTGGGGTCTCAGCTGGTATTCCTAAGGTGGCAGAGGGTTCTTTGGGGTGCCATTCGGGGTTCCTGGGGTACCAGCTGGGGTTCTCGGGGTGCTTCAGCAGTTGCTGTGATGCTGGCTGGTGTTCCCAGGGTACCAAAGAGCTCCCAGGGGTGCCCTCTGGGGTTCCCAGGGTGCTGCAGAGGTTACTGGGGTGCTGCAGAGTTCCCACAAGCACTGTCCAGGGTTCCCCAGGAGTTCCATCCTGGGTTCCTGGGGTGAGGGCTGGGGTTCCTGGGGTGCCATCTGGGGTTCCCAGTGTGCTGCAGAGGTTCCCAGGGTGCCATCAGGGATTCCCAGGAGTGCCCGCCAGTATCCCCAGGGTGCTACAGGGGGTCCCGGGGTGCCATCCAGCATTCCAGAGGTGCCATCCCGCATTCCAGGGGTGCTATCCAGGGTTCCCAGGGGTGCTATCCAGGGTTCCCAGGGAACTACAGGGGTTCCTGGAATGCCAGTCCTGGTTCCTGGGGTGCCATCTGGGGTTCCCTGGGTGCTACAGGGCTTCCTGGAATGCCAGTCCTAGTTCCTGGGGTGCCATCTGGGGTTCCCTGGGTGCTGCAAAGATCCCAGGGGTACCACCCAGTGTTCTGGGTACCATCCGGTGTTCCTGGGGTGCCGGTGCACCCCACCATGCCCCCCCCAGTACTTCAGCTACAGCGTGGTGCTGAGCCTGCTCGCCTGCTCCGTCTTCCTGCACATCAGTAGCATCGGGAAGCTGCTGCTCATGGTGGGCATCGAGGCCACGTTCCTGCTGCTGGTGGAGGGGCCTCACGCAGCCCTCTTTGACAACGCCGACCTGCTGGTCCTGGCCAATGCCCTGTGAGTGCCCCCGGTCCCCCAGCGGTCCCCACCTCGCAGCTGTGTCCCCACCCCACTGACCCCTGGCTCCTGTCCCCACAGGCCCTCCTTCAACGTGACGCAGGGAGAGTGGTGAGCAGCAAACTGGAGCCAGTGGGGACCTGGGCGTAGGGGGGTGAGGGTGGGCAGAAGCAGGAGGGTCCCTTGGGGGTCTGTGCTGCAGCACTGGGGGGTGGGTACAGCCTCGGGGTCTCTGGTGTGGGTTCAGCTTTAGGGTCTGGGTGCAAATTTGGGGCTCCTTTGGGTGAGTGAGTGGATCTTTGGGGTCTAGGTGCAGATTTGAGGGTCCCTGGGACGGACAGGTGAATGTTTGGGGTCTGGGTGCAGGTTTTGTGCCTCTTGGGTGAGTGGGTGAATCTTTGGGGTTGGGTACACATTTGGGGTTCCCCTGGGTGGGTGAGTGGATCTTTGGGGTCTGGGTGCAGTTTGGGATCCCTGGATGGGTGGGGGCTGGTCCCTCAGCCTGTCTCAGGGATCCCGGGGGTCCTGCAGCCTGGCGGAGGGGAAGGTGGCCCTGCGCTACGTGACCCCCGTGGTCCTGGCCGTGTTCGCGCTCGCCCTGTACCTGCACGCACAGCAGGTCGAGTCCACCGCCCGCCTCGACTTCCTCTGGAAGCTCCAGGTACGACCAAGGTGTGGGGGGGCTTGGAACAACCCTTTCCCTGCATCCTGGGACTGGGACCGACCCCCTCCCTGTACCCCAGGACTGGGGTGACCACGCAGTCAGGATTGACCCCTTCCCATACTCTGGGACAAGACTGACCCCTCTCAGCACCCCAGAACCGGGGTGGTTGTGGGACTAGGACTGACCCTGCTCCCTTGGAAATGGGGTGACCATGGGTCTGGAAGTGACTCTTTCCCTGCTCCCTGGGATTAGGATGACTTTGGGGCTGGAACCAACCCCTTCCTTGCACTCTAGGACCAGAACTGACCCTTCCCTGCACCCCAGAACCAGGGCAGTCATGGGACAGGGACCAGTCCAGGGCCAGGATCACCCCACTCCCCACACCCTGACCCGGGAGTGGCCGCAGGGCTGGGAGTGACCCTTTCTCTGCACCCCAGGATTGGGGTGACCATGGGGCTGGGACCAACCCCCTCCCCATACCCTGATGCCAGGGCGGCCACGGGGTCCTGTGGCAGCTCCCACACGGGTCTGTGCCCGCAGGCAACGGGCGAGAAGGAGGAGATGGAGGAGCTCCAGGCCTACAACCGGCGGCTGCTGCACAACATCCTGCCCAAGGACGTGGCCGCACACTTCCTGGCACGGGAGCGGCGCAACGACGAGCTCTACTACCAGTCCTGCGAGTGCGTGGCCGTCATGTTCGCCTCCATCAGCAACTTCTCCGAGTTCTACGTGGAGCTGGAGGCCAACAACGAGGGCGTGGAGTGTCTGCGGCTGCTCAACGAGATCATCGCCGACTTCGATGAGGTGCTGGGGCGGAGAAAGGGCGAGGGGAGGGGGTGTGTGGAGGTGAAGTGTGCGGGGTTGGGGTGCAGCGGATGGGGTTCGTGGGGTGCTGGAGAGGCTGTGGAGCAGCGTGGATAGGGTGCACAGGGATGGGGTGCAGGAAGATGGGGTGTTGGAGAGGCTGTGGAACACCATGTTTGGGGACAGGGACAGGAGATGGTGTGCACAGGGTGCTAGAGAGTCCGTGGAACACCATGGAGGAGGATGGGGTGCAGCAGATGGGGTTCATGGGATGCTGGAGGGTCCGTGGAACACCATGGATGAGGTTGGGGTGCAGCAGATGGGGTTCATGGGGTGCTGGAGAGTCTGTGGAACACCATGGATGAGGTTGTGGTCCAGGGAATGCGGTCACGGGGTGGTGGAAAGGCTGTGGAGCAGCGTGAATGAGGTACAGGATGTACTCCATCCTTGGAGAAGCCACGGAGAAGCTTTCATGGAGCCACAGGAAGGGGTGCAGGGCATGCTGGAGAGGCTGTGGAGCAGCGTGGATGGGGTTGGGGTGCAGCGGATGGGGTTTGTGGGGTGCTGGAGAGTGTGGAGCAGCATGGATAGGGTGCATAAGGATGGGGTGCAGGAAGATGGGGTGTTGGAGAGGCTGTGGAACACTGTGTTTGGGGACAGGGACAGGAGATGGTGTTCACTGGGGTGCTGGAGAGTCTGTGGAACACCATGGAGAAGGTTGGGGTGCAGCGGATGGGATTCATGGGGTGTTGGAGAGGCTGTGGAACACCTTGTTTGGGGATGGGGTGCAGGCGATGGTGTGCACAGGGTGCTGGAGAGTCTGTGGAGCACCCTGGATGAGGATGGGGTATAGGGGATGCAGATATGGGGTGCTGGAGAAGCTGTGGAGCACCATGGATGAGGATGGGGTGCAGGGGATGGGATTCACGGGGTGCTGGAGAGGCTGTGGAGCACCATGAATGAGGTGCGAGAAGATGGGGTGCACGAGGTACAGACAGCCTGCAGAGCACCGTGTTCGGGGACAGGGCGCAGGAGATGGTGTGCACAGGGTGCTGGAGAGGTTGTGGAACGCCACAGATGAGGCTGGGGTGCAGGGGATGGGGTCATGGGGTGCTGGAGAGGCCGTGGAGGAGCATTTATGGCGCCATAGTGCAGGGTGCAGGAGGTGCTGGAAAAGCCACGGAGCAGCACTCACGAAGCCATGGGATGGGGGTGCAGGATTTGGGGTACCCATCGCCCCGTCGAGGCGCTGTGGGGGTGACCCCACCCCATCCCCCCAGATCATCAGCGAGCAGAAGTACCGGCAGCTGGAGAAGATCAAGACCATCGGCAGCACCTACATGGCGGCGTCGGGGCTCAACGCGGCCACCTACGACCGTGAGGGCCGGAGCCACATCGCAGCGCTGGCCGACTACGCCATGCACCTCATGGAGCAGATGAAGTACATCAACGAGCACTCCTTCAACAACTTCCAGATGAAGATCGGTGAGCCCTTGCATGCCCCATGCACGCCCCTGGCTGTCGTTCATGGCTTTGTGCCTGGCGGCTCTTGCACCCCTTTTTCCACTCTTTCCCAGTCACCTCTTCCTTTTCCCTTCCATACCCCCTTTTCCTCTCTCACCCCTCCTTTTCCCCATCTTGCCCTCCCTTTTCTCCCCTCCTGCCCCATCTTCCCCTTCTCACACCACCTTTTCCCCCCCTCACTCCTTCCTTTTCCCCTCACCTCCCCTTTCCCCTCTCACCCCACCTTTTTCCCCCCTTCACACCCCTCTTTTCCCCGTAACTCCCTCCTTTTCCAATCTCACAGCCCCTTTCCCCCTCTCACCCCTTCTTTTCCCTCCTCACCCTGTTTTCCCCCTTTCCCTACCCTCTTTCTCTCCCCTGCCCTTGCCCTCCCCCCATTTCCCCGAGCGTGGGGGTCATCCCTGACTCTCAACCGTGTCCCCCCAGGCCTGAACATGGGCCCGGTGGTCGCAGGGGTCATCGGGGCTCGCAAGCCCCAGTATGACATTTGGGGCAACACCGTCAACGTCTCGAGCCGCATGGACAGCACCGGGGTCCCCGACCGCATCCAGGTCAGCCGGGGATGGGAGGGGCACGGGACACCCACCCAGAGACCCCCACGGGCCCCCCTGACCCCTGTGTCCCCCCTCCAGGTGACAACAGACCTGTACCAGGTGCTGGCGGCCAAGGGCTACGTGTTGGAGTGCCGAGGGCTGGTCAAGGTCAAGGGCAAGGGGGAGATGACCACCTACTTCCTCAATGCGGGCCCTGGGGGCAGTTAGGGGGGTCCCCACGGTGTCCCCGCACGCCGAGGGCTCCCCCAGCCTGTGCCGAGCTCAGGCAAAGAAAAAAGGAAAATTCCCCAAATCCACGTATTAAAAAAACAAAGAAAAGGGAGAAACGGACACAAGGGAGGTGGTTGGGGGGTGTGGGGAGGTGACCCTGTGCCCCCCCTCCGGGGGTGTTTTAGGGGGTGTTTCCCAGCCCTGCACCGGGGTGTTTCTTGGGGTGGGGGGTGTCATGGTAACCCCCATCCCTTTGCTGAAACCCCCCATGTGCCGAAGAGGGGAGATGGGGCCCCCCCAGGAAAGGGACTGCAGGGGGTTTTGGGGGCGGGGGGCTGCCCAGCCCCCTCCATGTGCCAAATTGAAGTGCCGCCTGCGGGGGGTGGGGAGGCGCAGGCCCAGCATCTCCGCAGCCCCCTCACCCCCC
>NW_024581097.1:155345-167163 GCF_017639235.1 Corvus kubaryi | reverse complement strand
GGCCACTGCCCCCCTCACCCCAGCGCAGACCTGAGGTACTTTGTCCTTCGTGTGTACAGATAAATTATATATAAAACACTTTGGATACGAGCTGTGGCCTGGCCTGTGGGGTGGAGGGCGGCCGGGAGGGCACACGGGGGGATCCCGGTTGAAAGGGGGACCAAGATCCCGGTATCCCGGTGGGAGGAGAGGGGGAAAAACACCGGGATCCTGCTGAGGAGGGGTCCCGGTACGGGACCGGGGCCCCCCCCCCCCCCCCCCCCCCCGGGGGTACAGTCAGCGTCTTGAGGTGCGGGGGCCTGCGGGAGCTCGGTAAAACCGGATCTGGGAGGGCTGCGGGCATCCCGGCGCCGCGGGGTCCCGGGCGAGGGAAACATACCGGAGTCCGATGGGGAGAGATACACCGGGATCCCGGGGAGTGGGGGACACACAACGCGGTCCCGGTGAGGAGGGGGCCCCGGCATGGGGTAGACACCCCAATGTCCCGGGGGTCCCCGCGTCTCAGTGCGTAGAAGTCCCGGTACGGGGGAGCTGAGAAGCCGGTGGGGGGGGCCCCGCCGAAATCAGAGCCTCCCCCTCCCCCCCGCACCGGGCGTGAGGGAGGGCGCGGGCGGTACCGGGCCGGGAGTGGGCGTGGTCTGTCAGGGAGTGGGCGTGGCATATCCGTGAATGGGCGTGGTCTGTCAGGGAGTGGGCGTGGCCTCCGCCGGTCCCCGCCTCCCCAGCGGTCCCGCCCTGCTTTGGAACGCTCGCGCCTCCAACGGCTCTCCCCGCGCCCGCCCACCCGACGCTTGACGTCATCGCGCCGCCGCGCTGCGTGCGCACGCCGCGTCCCCCGCGCGGGCGCAGAGCCGCCATGGAGGCCTCGGCGGGCGGCGGCGGCGCCGGGCCCGGGCGCCGCTGGTACTTCAGCCGCGAGCAGCTGGAGCGGAGTCCGTCCCGCCGCGCCGGCCTCGACCCCGACAAGGAGCTCTCGTACCGGCAGCAGGCGGCCAACTTGCTGCAGGACATGGGGCAGCGCCTCAACGTGTATCCGGCCGCGCTAGGCCGCGCTAGGCCGCGGGTGGGAGTGGGGCGGGGCGCGGAGAGCGGGGAGGGGGGAGAGCCGCGAGCGGGTGCGGGGAGAGCCGGGAGCCGGTATGGGGAGTGTCGGGAGCGAGTGCGGGGAGAGCCGAGTGTGTTGGGGATCGAGGAGAGCCCGGCCCCGGAACGGGGAGATCAGTGCTGGGGTGTCGGGAAGGCCCGAGCCGGCTCTCGGAGCGGGGGAAAGCCGAGCCTGTTTTTGGTTCTGGAAATGCCATTTCGGGCGCAGGGAAAGCTGTGCCGGCATGATGGAAAGGCTTGGGAAGGCCTGACCGGCGCGGGAGCGGGGAGAGCTGTGCCGGGGTGCGTGGAAGGGAGCGGAAGGCCCGGCCCGGCTGCGCCGAGCCGGTTTTGGGATCGAGGAGATTTCGGGAGTGGGGAAGGGAAGACACGGCCAGAACGGGAGCAGGGAGAGCCGAGCCCGTTTCGAGATCGCGGAAATCCCGTTTCAGGAGCAGGGAAAGCTGTGCTGGGGTGTCGGGAAGGCCCGGCCTAGGAGTGGGGAGAGCCGAGCCCGTTTTTGGGATTGAGGAAATGCCGTTTCAGGAGTGGGAAAAGCTGTACTGAGGCGTTGCGAAGGCGTGGTAAGGCTCGGCCCACGAGTACCCGCGAAAGCCGAGCCTGTTTTGGGACCAAGGAGATCCCAGAAACGGTTTTGGGAGCAGCGAGAGCCGAGCCTGTTTGGGATGGAGGAGACCCCATTTTCGGAGCAGGGAGAGCTCTCCTGGGGTGTCGGGAAGGCTCGGCTTGGGAATGGGGAGCGCCGAGCCCATTTTGGGATCGAGGAGAGCTCGTTTCGGGAGTGGGGAGAGCTGTGCCGGGATGCAGGGAAGACCTGCCCTGGGAATGAGGAGAGCCCGTCCCCTCCTGGTGCTGTTGGCCTGTGGGATCTGTTCCAGCGGCTCCCCTGAGCCTGCCCGGGGGTCTCTGCTTTGGCTGCGCTGTTCCTTAACCCCTTCCCAGCTCCCAGCTCACCATCAACACGGCCATCGTGTACATGCACCGCTTCTACATGGTGCAGTCCTTCACCCAGTTCCACAGGAACGTAAGTGCTGGGATCTGGGGAGGGTGGGCGGCGCTGGGAACCCCAAATCCACTCCTGTCACTGCCTGGGCGGGGGGCCCACCTTGGGAAGGGGTTTGGGAAGGGAGAGGGACCCTCTTCTCTCTCCTGGTGGTGGCTGGACTTGAACAGCCTTCGTTCCCTGAAGGAATATTGAGAATCCACCTGATTTATTTGTTTTAATCGTGAATTTAGTGACTTTTTAAGCAAACAGAGTGTTTTCCTCCACAGTCGGTGGTGCCAGCAGCGCTTTTCCTAGCAGCCAAGGTGGAGGAGCAGCCCCGGAAGCTGGAGCATGTAATCAAGGTGGCACATGCCTGTCTGCACCCCCAGGAGCCTCTGCTTGACACCAAGAGTGAGGTAAGTGTGGGGATGGAGCCTTGGGATGTGCTGTGAGCGCTGGAGGCCCGAGGAGTGGGAATGGCATCCGGAATCGCGCGGCTCCGGTGGCTCCTCGACCCTCCCGAGGTGCTCAGGGGCAGCTTCTCAATCCAACCACTCCTGCTACGGAGAGATTTGGGCTTCCCCGCTCTGTGCAAACCCTTTTCTCTTCTGCTGCACACCTGGATCCAGGTGTGCTGTGTGCCACTGTCCCTGGAATGCTGCCGAGGAGGGTGTGGACGCAGGTTTGGAGCAGAGGAGCTCCACTGTGGGAGAAGTTTGTCCCCACACCTTTCTCAGTGGGTTAAAAACGTTGCTGATCCCTCATCTGTCCAGACAGCCCCTTTTACCTGGAGCTAAGCAGCCAGTCCTGCTGGAAGGGGCAGCTGTTTCCAGGGAAACTTGCAGAAAATTTAAAAAAAAAAAAAAAAAAGACAGGAAAAGCAGCTGATTCCTGCACTGCTCGTGTGCCACCCCAGGAGAGTGGGGGACCAGCACCCAGGGCCCACCCAACACTCTGCTCCCTCTTTCTTAGAATCCCCAGATGGTTTGGGTTGGAAGGACCTTAAATCCCATCCCATTCCACCCACCTGCCAAGGGCAGGGACGTTTTCCACTAGCCCAGGTTGCTCCGAGCTCCATCCAGCCTGGCCTTGAATACTTCCAGGGAATCTGTGCCAGTCCCCCTGTGCAGGGAGATTCCCGTTTTTGCCCCGGAGAGAAGGGTGTTAGGAATGTGCAGGCTTGATCCGAGTGCCTCTCTGTGAGTAACCTGCCTGTCCTCTCAACCCCAGGCTTACCTGCAACAAGCCCAAGACCTGGTCATTCTAGAGAGCATAATCCTACAGACCCTGGGTAAGTTCCTCGAAGCGGCCGGACTGCCACACAAATCCCAGAGCCAGGAGAATTCCACAGGCTGGAGAGCCTCACCCCTTCCACAGAGTCCACACAACAAACCCTGTTTTTCAGCCCGACTCCTGTTTTAACATCAATTTTTCAGGTGTAACTTGTGCCAGGCTCAGTGCTGAGAGATTTAAGTGTGGTTTATCTATTTTTTTTTTTTTTCTTCCCTAAAAAATCCAGGATTTGTGCTGCCTGGACATCGGTCCCTGTCCTGGGTTGTGCTTTCCAGCTCAATCATAGAATCATGGAATGGTTTGGGTTTGAAGGGACCTTAAAGACCATCCAATTCCAGGCCATAATGCTCCAGTTCTGTTGCAGGAAGCAGTTTGTACTGAGAGATGTCTTAAAAAATAGGTTGAAAATGAATATTTTGGTCAAATAATTAAAAGGGGGGAAAATCCCCAGAACTCAACAAACCAGGAGCAGTTTCTGGGTGTTTTTGGAAGTAGTCTCCACGTAGGGCTGTGGCTGGTGGAGCTGGTGCCTTGTTTCTTTATCAAATGTACTGTTAAAAGTTGTTTTCACTAACAAATCTTCTGTTTCAGAGGCAGTTTGTAGGTAGATTTTCCCTCCAAAAGAGCAGGATTTGTTATTCCTGACTGGATTCAGAGCAAACACCCCATGTCCCTCCTTCAGTAGGGGCAGAGGTGTCGTGGGCCACAAGCCTGTGGCTAAACCAAGCCCAGTTCTGCAACCTCTCAGTTCTCCAGTGGCCTTTTTGAACATCCCAGTTCTCCCAGAACATTCTGCAGATCTGCTGCACACATGGACCAACTGGAATTCTTTCTTCCCTTTCAAACATAATTCCCAAACTGAGGAGGAAACAGGAGCGAGAATTAAACTCAGATGCCCTCAGTGCTTTAGGCCCGTTCAAAGGGAAAACAATCTGCTTCCTCTCAGCTTTTTGGGTGAGAGAAATTCCTTGGAGCAGATGCCATTGTCTTTGCCTTCCTCCCAGCTGCTTCAAGGGGCTTTGTCCTGCTATTTTTAAAATCCTTAATAGTTGTTTTGTTTCCAGTGAGGCCTTTCAGAAGTTGGGAGGTCTGGGAGCACCAGAGACCTTCTGGGTTTGTAGCTGGAGAACTTGAGGCTTCTGGATGCAGGAAAATGGGCTCCTCTATTCCTGCCCGGCTCCAAGCAGGGCTGTAGGAGGGAAGGGGTGCAGGAAATGTGGATCCAGGGCTGTGCTGCTGGTTCTGATGGTCCTTTCTCTGTGTCCTTCCAGGGTTTGAGATCACTATTGACCATCCCCACACCCACGTGGTGAAGTGCACCCAGCTTGTCCGAGGTGAGAGGGAATTGGGAGGAAAGGGCTGGGGAAATACGGGGGAATGTCCAGCTGGAATTGCTCCAGAGCTTCCCAGAGTCCTGGAATGGTTTGGGTTGGGAGGGCAAGGACAACTTCCACTTGCCCAGGTTGTTCCAACCTGGCCTTGGATGCTGCTAGGGATGGGGCAGGCACAGCTTCCCTGGGCAATCAGCGCCTCCCCACCCTCACAGGGAGGAATTTCTTCCCACTGTCCCATCTAAATCTCGCCTTTTTCCTGGGGGAAAAACCATTCCTGCTTATCCTGCCACTCCAGGTCCCATCTGGAGTCCCACTTCAGCTCTCTTGGAACCTGAAAGGCCACAACAGGGTCACCCCAGAGCCTTCTCCAGGCTGAACAATCCCAAATCTCCTCGGTTATTCTCCCAGGAGAGCTGTTCCATCCCTCTCATTCTCAAAACAGAGGCAGTTTTAGATGATTCTGGCTCTGCTGAACCACACAAAACTCTCAGTGAGCAGTAGTTCCCAAAATCCTCGTGGCTGTGGCCTGCAGCTGCTCAATCCGTGGGTGGCCTGTGGTTCTTGCACTAAAATATGATAATATGAAAATATTGATAATATGAAAATATGCAGATAACACCCTGATTTTTTCTTTTTTTTTTCTTGCAGCCAGCAAGGACTTGGCACAAACTTCCTATTTCATGGCTACAAACAGGTTATTATTTTATAATTTTATAATTGATAATTTATCTGCTGCCTGTGACCCCAGAGGCATCGTTCAGTCACGGAGCAGCTGGGGATCCCGCAGGAAGAGCCTTAAGAAAGGGTTCCAGCCCTTTTTCCTGCCAGCTGCTGGGTAAAATGAGCTGGAAAATAAGGCAGATGGAATCCTCAGGAGCTTTACTGCTTATTTGATAGGAATTTAGTTGTGAAAGTTTAAAAAAATAGCCAAAAACCCCAAAACTAACCAAAAAGATGGAGGGGAAATGGATACATACATTTTTCCTTGCTTACTCCTTGGGTGTTGGAGTGTTTTCACTCAACAAGGTGCTGTGGAAATTGTCCCTGAATATGGTTTGTACCCCAAAAAAGGCTGATTTAGGGCATAAATGAAGAAAAATCAACCCCAAGTTTTTTGTATGGGTTGTTTTGCCCCTAAGTTTTCCCTGGAAAGAAAAATCATCTCCAGATTCTTCCCCTGATTTGTTTTGTCCCTAAATTTTCACTGCCAGCCTGATGCCAGCACTTTTGTTGGGATTATTTTTAAATTCAATTTCCTGGATTTTCAGCTTCAGACAAATCACGGAGTTAATGTTTGGAACAGACAAAAAAAAAAAAATCGTGGACATGGAAAACATTGAGGTTTTGGGAAATTAGGGAGGGAAAAGTGGTTTGGGTGCCAGCACAGGTGAAGCTGCAGGGCCGGAGATGCCTCCAAGCCCTGGCTGGGAATGTCTGTGGGCACGTGGTTTCCCTTTTCCACCTGGGAGGTGTTGCCTGCTCACCTGCACTGTTTGTTGAAGGTGTTTCGGGCTCCAAAGGGCACCCTGTGGATTTCCGGCCTCGGGAATGTGGTGTTGGTGATGTTTGGGTAAACACAGCCCTGAAACCTGTTTTATCCCTGCAGCAAGAATTTCAAAGCCACGGGATTAGGAGTTAAGGCTGTAATTGAGGGAAATCCAGGCAGAAAGTATGAAGAAGAGCCTCAGTTTTGTCTGAGAGAGCCAGTTCTGGGATGAACTGCATTTATCCTTGTGCTCCCTTTGGTTTCGTTCTGGGGCAGAGTTGAGGCTCTTTGTTATCCTTGAGTTCGCTCTGCCGAGGCTCTGAATTCCCTGGGTTTGACTTCCCCTGGATAAACCCAGTGTCCACGAAACTTCAGGATTTTTGGATGTAGATGCCAAACTTCTGCCTCTCCACTTCTCACCGATGGAAAAATGTTGAATAGGGTGGTGGGGAGATGGTGCCACGTGAGGGCTCGGTGGCATAATTCCCAAAGGGCCTGTTCAGGAGTGGGCAAATCCCACACTCAAGACTTGCTTCCGTGTTTCCTAAAGCTCTGATGTTCCTGCAGGATCCTCGTAGTCCCTCAGTTCTCCCGGTCCTGGTGCTGCCCACAACCCCCAGCACTGATGGCTGAGCTGCCACGTGGAAAATCAATTTATTAATGAAAATACGTGATAGGTCACCTGGCTCAGGTTTTCCTGAGTCACTCCAGCATAGAGTGTATTCCTAAAAATCCTTTGGGAAAGATCAGACCCTTCCTAAAGCTGAAAAGGACAGGTTTGCTCCTTGAATGCCATCCAGGAGTTGTGCTTGGAAGTTCCTCCCCAGAGCAGAGGTGGGGCTGGCAGGTGACCCCAGCACTGACTTCCATCCTTGGAGATCCCAAATTTCCTGTAGCAAAACAGGGATGAACAAGGCAACCAGTGGAGGAGATCCCAAGTTTCCTGTAGCAAACCAGGAATGAACAGAGATGGAGGAAATCCCAGCTTTCCTGTAGCAAAACAGGGGTGAGCAAAAAACCGGACAAATTTCTCTGCACCCAGTGACTTTCCTGCTTGGAGGGGAATCCCAAATTTCCCACATCAAAACAGGGATAAACAGGGCTATCAGTGGAGGTAGATCCCAAATTTCCTGTAGCAAACCAGGGCTGAGCTTCTCCTCAGAGCAGAGGCTGGCAGGTGACCTCAGCACTGATATTCCTCCTTTGGATGAGATCCCAAATTTCCTGTAGCAAACCAGGGATGAGTTTCTCTTCAGAGCACAGGTGGGGCTGGCAGGTCCCCAGTGGCTTTCCTCTTCAGAGAAGCTCCCAAATTACCTGTATAAAAACTGAACAAAAACTGATGGAGGAGAACCCAAATTCCCTGTAGCAAACCAGGCCCGAACAAGCGAAGCGGTCCCGAAGCCCCGCTGTGCTGGAGCGGGATGGAGCTGGCTGTGCCCCAGGGTCTTCCTGGGGAGGTCCAGAGGGCCACCCCCACGTTCCCCCCCATGTCCCGCGTGGATCTGCAGCTCAGGCGTGGGAGTTGATGGCTTTTTGTTTTCTCTCCCGGTGACGTCAGCCTGCACCTGACCACCTTCAGCCTGCAGTACACCCCGCCCGTTGTGGCCTGCGTCTGTATCCACCTGGCCTGTAAGTGGTCCAACTGGGAGATCCCAGTCTCCACGGACGGGAAGCACTGGTGGGAATACGTTGATGGCACTGTAACTCTGGAGCTCTTAGATGGTAAGTTTGGGAGCGAGGTTTTTCCCCTGCAAAAGGCTCTTAAATTATTTTGGCATCGCTGGTCCTGGGTCTGATGTTCCAACACCACTTCACGGGCTCCAGGAGTTCAGGGCTTGCTGAGGTTTTCCAGGGCAGCAGCAGCTTCTGTAGCAGCACAGAGAAATGAGTTTGAATGGGTCAGTGATTCCAGTTGTCAGAATTCCCCTCCTGGAGCAGCTCCATCCCACCAGTAGCTCCATCCATCAGATGAGGGGGTTGTCCTCATGGACTGGGGCTGCTCTGACTCTCCCGCTTGGGTTTGTGTCTCCTCTGCAGAACTGACCCATGAATTCCTGCAAATCCTCGAGAAAACTCCCAGCCGACTGAAACGGATCCGGAATTGGCGGGTAAGAAACTCGGACACGGGCTGTGATTCCTTTGGGAATCCCAATGCAGGACAGCAGGGGAGGGAGGTGTGTGTGGAATTGGGATACTGTATGGTGCTTGTGGTGCTCAAGTTCATCTGTTGTGAATTAACTTGCACAGAACTTTGGTTTTCCAGCTGCGTTAGCAGCCCTGCTTCTTCCAGGGGTTGGGAATTTTCCCACAAGGAGGGATGGGAGCAAAGTGGATCTGTCTGTAAAGAAGACCTTGCCCTGTCCTGGTGAGCTGCTTGATTTAAACCAGCTCCAGCGACACCCCAAGTAAACACCCGGTGATCTGTTTCATTCCAGGCCTCTCAAGCAGCCAGGAAATCCAAGACTGACGACCACGGCGAGGACGAGAGCCTGTCAGAGCAGACAATCCTCAACATGATCTCCAGGAACAACAGCTCGGACATGAACATCGCTGGGCTCATGAGCATGTCCACGTCCTCCACTGCCGGCGCAGGGCCGGCGCTCCCGGCCGCGGCCGATTCCCCCAGCGAGCCGAGCGCTGCCGACCCGTCCCAGGCGGATCATTGGCATCCCCCGGCCAAGCTGGACATCCACAGGACTAGCGAGAGCTCGTCGGCCGCCGAGCACCCGCAGCAGGACGGCGCTGCCTACCCAAAGCAGAGTACCAAGAACGCCCCATCGGCCAAGGTGTCCCTCAAGGAGTACCGGGCCAAGCACGCCGAGGAACTGGCGGCACAGAAGCGGCAGCTGGAAAACATGGAAGCAAATGTGCGCTCCCAGTACGCCTACGCCGCACAGAACCTCCTGGTTCAGCAGCAGCGGGAGAGGGAAGGGCAGCAGGACAGCAACCCCTCCCCAATCATCCTGAAAATCCCCATCGCGGGGCCGGAGAACCCCGAGCGCCTGCCCGGCGCCGACAAGGGTGACAAAGCTCTCAAGATGAGGATCCCGGCGGTGGGTGGAGGTGGGGAGAGGCCGATCCCCTCCAAGCAGGAGGAGATCAAGATGCGGATTAAGGTGCCGGGTCCCGGAGACAGACACAGCTCCGCGGATGAGAGTGGAGGGAAGAGCCGGGAGTACAAAGAGAAGCACAAGGGCCACTCATCCAACCACCACCACCACCACCACAACCACCACTCGCACAAACACTTGCACGCCCAGCTCGGCGCCGGCCCCAGCACCGCGGCCAAGCGCCCGGGGGACTCCAAACACAGCGCCCAACCCGGTGCCACCGCCACCACCACCCCCCACAAGGGCTACGGGCCTCTCGCCCCCACCCGCAAAAGACCCCTGCCCGAGGAGCCCCTGGCCATGTCCCACGAGCACCAGCCCAAGGTGGGCAAAGTCTCCAAAGGCCCCGGAGTGCCGTTCCCATACGCCCACCTTCCCGGGGCCGCCCATCTCCCTGGGCACAGCTCAGATTTGTCCCAGCCCAGCAAAGCTCGGGGCACCCACAAATCGGACAAGGGGCCTTCGGGGGCCAACGGGCACAACGCCAGCCAGGCCAGTGACTATCAGGACACGGTGAACATGCTGCACTCGCTGCTGAGCGCGCAGGGCATGCAGCCCACCCAGCCCCCTGCCTTTGAATTCCACTCTTACGAGCTCCTGAACCCCCGGGCTTCCAGCGGCTCCAGAGCTGCCGCCAACACGGACAAGCCCCGACCGCCCCCCCTGCCCTCGGAACCGCCCCCCCCGCTGCCTCCCCTCCCCAAATAACCCCCTTTTTACTACTGAGTCCAGAGCCCGAGCCCAAACCTGCAGGGCTTTTCTAAGGGCTTTTTGATCTCCACTGCCTCACGAAGAACTTATTTTATTATAATATAACTTTTATTATTGATATTTAGTTGTTAAAGCTGTGAAAGGATAAGGAACCCTTTCTCTATTCCTCCCTTTCCCCCATAGGCTCCCAGTTAGTGTTGGGCTTTGACCCCTCTCTGGGGAACATGGGGGATATTTAAAATATGTCACAGAAAATTTAAGATGTTTTACAAATAATTTAAGCATTAACTTATATCTTAGTGGTTTGGTTCCTTTTAATTCCGAGGGGCTGTGGCAGAGCCCAGGAGGGCTTTTGGGGAGGTTCCACTCGAGGTGTTGGTGTTCAGGAGTTTTTGGGGGATGGAGGGATGTGGGGGGCTGAGGGAATCCCAGGTGATGGGAGCTGTTCTCCCTCCTATGGGTCCTGTTCCCTTGCCCCTGGATCTGTTCTGGTTTGGGATCCGATATCCATCCCTTGCTCCCTTCCTGCAGATTCTGGGATTTCCACTGGAAACCCTGGGGGGACCAGGGAACTCGGGGGGTACATTGCCAGTGGGATGTGGGATGAGAAAGTGCCAGGCTGGTCCTGCAGTCACTGTGCCTGGGGCAGCTCTTCCAGGGAATCCCATTGGCACATGGCTGTTGCCAGCTGAGCTGGAAGCAGCTTCTACTGGAACTTCGGCCCAGGGCCAGGGGACCTGCCAGGGGTTTGGGTTGAATATTTGGGAAAGTCCTATTTCCTTTCTTCTTAGACTTGACTTCTCTGACCTTCAATAAATGAGTGGTCTCTGGATGGTTTTGAGAAACTCTTGTTCCACATCTAGCTTGTTTTTAGGAGGAATTGCTGCTGCCAAACACCCTCTAAGGATTTGGGGACCGATTTGGTCCAGTTTTGGGACCAGTTCTTAGATTTCAGGTTCTGGGCATGGCCCATCCCTTGCTTCCCCTCCGTCTTTTGGAGCCCCTCTTGGAGGCGGCTGCTCCCGGGGTGTCGAGGCTCTGCCCTTCGCGGTGGGGAGCAGTGTCGGCCCGGGAGACCGGGAGGGAACCGAGTGATGCCAGGGGAGCTCGTGACCCCCGTGCTGGTGCTCTGGGACCAAGTCGGGCCTACCGCGAGCGTCTCCTGACCCGGAGCCCGAGCTCACACCCGGTCCCGGCCTGCCCCCCTCCCCGCTTCCCGGGCCGGGGAACCCCCGGGCCCCCCCCGGTCCTACCCCGGGACCCCCCGCTCCCGCCGCGCCCACGTGTCGCGTTCCCGCCGCGCCGCCCCCACGTGACCATGGGTGGGCGCGGCCGCTCCCAGCGTGAGTGACTGCAGGCTCAACCAATCGTGCGCGGTACTGCCCCTGTGCCCGCCGCTGATTGGCTGGCGGGCGGGCCAGTGAGGCGGCGGGGCGGGTGCACGGCGCGGCAGCGCGGAGGCCGCGGCGGCAGAGAGGTAAGATGGCGGCGGCGCCGCCTGCTCGCAATGGGGCTCGGTGTGCCCCTCAGCGCGGCTCCCGAGTGCTTCTCCAGGGCTCCTCCGCCCTGCATCGCCCCGGAGGCGGGTTTCCTCCCGCTCTCCGCTCCGGCAGCGCTGCCTGGGCGCCCCTCAGGGGGTGCCCCTCACGCTCGCCGCCCGCGGACAAAATGGCGGCGCCGGGGCGGCAGTAGCGCGCATGCGCGGGAGCGCGGAGGCAGAGCACGTGCGCGGGCGGGGGTGCGCAGGGATGGACCGGGATGGGCACCGGGAGAGAGGCTGGGATGGACCGGG
>NW_024581097.1:123777-155335 GCF_017639235.1 Corvus kubaryi | reverse complement strand
GAGAGAGGCTGGGATAGATCAGGATGGGCACCGGGAGAGAGGCTGGGCTAGACCGGCATGGGCACCGGGAGAGAGGCTGGGGTAGATCAGGATGGGCACCGGGCTACACCGAGATAGAGGCGGGAATAGGCCGGCATGAGCACCAGAATAGACCGTGGTTGAGGCGGGATGGGCACCGGTAGCGGGGCAGGACGAGTCGCCGGGATACATCGGGATAGAGGCGGCGATGGGCACTGGGAGCATCCAGGAAATGCACTGAGGGTGCACTGGGAGAAGAGGATCCCACCCAGATTTCTGCAGGGCTAAAAGTTCCCTCGAACATTATTGGGAATTACCTCCTTAGGAGCAGCCTCATCTTCTGCTATAGGGGTCAGACTTTTATTCAAATTAATTTCCCGCTGCTGCTTTTCATTTTATCACCGGTTTATTTATTTCTCTTTCCTTGCTCTGCATCCCTCCTGCAGCGTCGGCATGAACAGGATCCGGATCCATGTGTTGCCAACGAGCCGAGGCCGCCTGACCCCAGTGCCGCGGCCGCAGGAGCCCCTGGCCTGTGCCTTCGCCCCCCGGCCCTGCTCCCAGCCCCGCCTGGAAGGGCAGGAATTCTGCATCAAGCACATCCTCGAGGACAGGAATGCTCCCTTCAAGCAGTGCAGCTACGTGTCCACAAAGAACGGGAAGCGTTGTCCCAACGCCGCTCCCAAACCTGAGAAGAAGGATGGGTGAGTGGCTTTGCCTCCTGGTTTTCCAGTTCCAAACCCTATGGAATTAAAAGAGGCAGGGGGAGGTTTTTCTCTTCGTCTTCCCTGTTGAAGGAACAGCTGGAGCTGTGTCAGGGGAGGTTTATATTGGATTTTGGGAAGAGGTTCTTCCCCCAGTTGAGCACCAGAACAGCTCCTCAGGGCAGTGGTCACATTCGCAAGCGACCCTGCCAGAACCCAAGGAGTGTTTGGATAATGCATCCAGGAACATGGTGGGATTTTGGGATGTCCTGTGTAAGGCCAGGATTTGGACCTGGTGATCCTTGTGGGTCCCTTTCAGTCTATTCCATGATTTTTCTCCTTCAGCTGCTGCACTTGGGTTACCTCTGAGAAGTATCTCCCTTTTTCTAAAGTGTTTCTAAGCTGGAAAAAGACTCCATGGAGTCGTTTTGGGACCGTGGGCTGTGCCCTGGCCAAGCAGAAGGTGGCTGGAGTGCTCCAGGCCCCACACTGGATCCATCTGTGCTGTCCCTCCCTCATCCCAGCACTTCCCACTGCCTGTGCCAGTGGATAATCCCCAGTGCAGCCACTCGGGTCCCTGTGGAGCTTTGATCTGGTTGTGCTGCTGCTGTCCTGAGCTCTTTAAAATGCTCCAAGTGCTGGGGATGGAAGGGGATGGAACAGTTATGGACACGGCGATAGAGCACAGATTCCTCACAGGAGCATTGTTTCCAGGGATTTACAGGGATGTGGACACTGGTTGTCTCCATCCTGGTCCCTGTGCCATAAAATGTGGGGAAGGCAGAGTCCAGTGAGAATGTTTGGAAGCAGAAGAGCTCAAAAACTCACCCACCTCACTGGCTTTAACTGGAAGCTCTTTTCTCTGCCTGCTGCCGGTGCCAGAGGTGACCTTCCCACAGTGCTGAGTGGGCTCTCAGCATTCCCAGGCTGGACCTGCAGCCAGCTCTCTATGAGAGATTCCAGGTGCCAGGGGGTGTTCCCTGCCCTTCTGCCCTGCTCAGGTGAAACCCTGCACCCAGAGCTGCCTCCAGCCCTGTCCCCAGCACAGGAAAAACATGGAGCTGTTGGAGCGAGTCTAGAGAGGCACCAAGCTGAGTAGAGGGATGGAGCAGCTCTCCTGGAAGGAAAGGCTGAGAGAATTGGGATTGTTCTGGAGAAGAGAAGCCCAGAGGTGACCTAATTGTGACCTTCCAGGGCCTGAAGGAGCTGAAGGAAAGATGGAGAGATTGTTTGCAAGGGATGGAGTGCCAGGATGAGGGGGAATGGCTTCCCACTGCCAGAGGGCAGGGCTAGGTGGGATATTTGGAACAAATTCCTTCCTGTGAGGGTGGGGAGGCCCTGGCACAGGTGCCCAGAGCAGCTGTGGCTGCCCCTGGATCCCTGGCAGTGCCCAAGGCCAGGCTGGAGGGGGCTTGGAGCAGCCTGGGATGGTGGAAGGTGTCCCTGCCCATGGCAGGGGCTGGGATGGGATGAGTTTTACATTCCCTCCCAATCCAAAGCATCCTGAGATTCTGTGAAAATGCAGGAATGTGGAAGGTTTGGGAGCTGTTCCAGGGTTGGTGGCTGCTCCTTTGGAATGGCTGTGCTCATTGAAATCCTTTCAGGGGCCTCTTAGAAAGAGGATTTTTTCCCCCCGCATTTTCTCTCACATGAGGAAAAGACGAAGATTTTAATCCCCAGATTATTGTGGCATCCTGCATTGAAGCCAAGAGACTTCAAAGCCTCAGGAATGCATTTAGCCAAAAGCAAAGGCCCAGGATCTGTGGGAGCTGCTCCTCTGAGCGAGGTGTCCCCTCCGTGTTTGGATGCTCCCGAGATTGCCGAGCCCTGCTGTTGGAGGCAAAGCTGGGATGCGCTCTGGGGTTTGGTGATGGAGGAAGGATTCCAGCAGCAGGAGCTGGGAGGGGACTCAGATCAGCTTTTAGATTCTCCCTACCCAAACTATTCCACGCTTCCTTGCCTGGCTGAGGGCCGGGGGTCATAACGAGCTCGTGGTTTGTCCCTCAGCACCTCGTTCTGCGCGGAGCACGCCCGGCGGAACGCGCTGGCGCTCCAGGCTCAGGTGAAGAAATCCAACCCCGGACCCGTGGGCGAGACCCTCCTGTGCCAGCTGAGCTCCTATGCCCGGGCAGAGCTGGGCTCCCAGAGCATGGACAGCAGCCGGAGCGAGGCCAGCCGCATCCTGGGTAAGGACTGAACCCAAAAGCAGTGCTGGGCTGCTCTGTGGGGGAAAGCCAAGAACATCCCTTCTTAAGTCCAGTGGGAAAAAGATCCCATGGTCTGGAAGTAAAAGCTGGGGTTTTGTTAAGCCTGGTGTGTCTCACCTGCAGAGAAATCACGCTGCCAGACCCAAATCCTGCAGGTTTAGCATGGAAATGTTAGTGAGGCTGCTGGATAGTACCACCGGATTTCCGTGGTTCCTGGGAGGGCTGGAGCATCGCTCCCAGTGTGTTCTGGCAGTTCCAAGCTGGGAGGTTTCCTGTTGTTTCCTGCTCCATGTCCATCACTCACAGTTTTGGGGTGGAGAATTCCCTCTTGGCACGAGGCAGAGCCGGCTCAGCTCCATGGGGCCGAGCTCCGGGGTGTCCCTGGCCATCCGGGGATGTGGGACAGTGTCCTGTGACTCCCGGTGCTGTGTCCTGCAGATGAGGACAGCTGGAGTGACTGCGAGCAGGACCCTGTCACCGTGGAGCAGACGTGGCGTGGGGACCCTGACAGTGAGGCTGACAGCATCGACAGCGACCAGGAGGATCCTCTCAAGTAGGTTGGGGAGTTAAATCTGTGTTACATTCTGGGGGGAAGGGGCTCAGCCTGGAAAAAAGGCTCAGAGGGAACCTTCTGGCTCTCCACAACTTCCTGACAAGAGGCTGCAGCCAGGTGGGGGTCAGGCTTTGCTCCCAGGAAACCAGGACAAGGGGAAACGGCCTCAGTCTGTGCCAGGGGAGGTTCAGGTTGGACATCAGGAGGAATTTCTTCATGGAAAGAGTTGTCAGGCATTGGAACTGCCCAGGAAGGTGGTGGAGTCCCCATCCTTGGTGGTGTCCAAGGAATTGACTGGATGTGGCACTCAGGGCTCTGATGGGGGTTGGTCACAGGTTGGAACTTAGTCCTGGAGAGCTTCTCCAACCTCTGGGATTCCGTGGTGGCTGCTGCCTGCTACACACGTGTTGTATGTTCTGGGCTCACTGAGGTACATTCGACACACGTGTTACGTGTTCTGGCTCCAGGGGACGGAGGTTGTGTTAAAAAGGTGATGACATCAGTGGTTTTTCATGGATTTGTGCCCATGTGGTTTGTTGGCTGTCCTGGAGCTGGGGTTTTCTGGGAAACATTTGCTGCTCATCCTCTTCCACAGTGGGGTGGATCGCTCAGCAGCTTCTCTGGGTGATCCCTTCTCTTAAAGTCTGAAATTGAGTATTTCAGCTCATCACTTGCTGATGGTGTAACCCAGAATTTTCCTAATAACATCAGTATTGTGGGGGGGGGGGCGGATCAACCCTGAGGCAGCCCCACAGCCTTTGGAAGAATAATCCTGAGAGAATTGCCCCCAACCTTGGCGGGTTCAGCCTTGAGAGACCCCCACACCCTTCAGGAGAACAGCCCGATGGGACCCCCCCACATCATTTGGGGTTTAGCCCTGAAAGACCTCCACACCCTTTGTGGCAACAACCCCAAGGGACCCCCACACCCTGAGCAGGATCAGCCCTGAGGGACCCCCACACCCTTTTGGAGAACAGCCCCAAGGGACCCCCACACCCTTTGGGGGTTCATCCCTGAGGAACCCCCAGACTCTTCAGCGGAAAAATCCCATAGGATTCCCCACACCCTTCAGGGATCAATCCCCACACCCTTTGGGGGGGATCAGTCTCCAGGGACCCTCCCAGCCAGACCCTCTTGTGTGGGTTTTCCAGGCACGCCGGCGTGTACACGGCTGAGGAGGTGGCTCTGATCATGCGGGAGAAGCTGATCCGGCTCCAGTCCCTCTACATCGACCAGTTCAAGCGGCTCCAGCACCTGCTGAAGGAGAAGAAGCGCCGCTTCCTGCACAGCCGGAAGGGAGAGCACGAGGCCATCGGTGAGCCCGGGACCTCCTGCCTGAGGGCGTGCACAAAAAAATCGGCTAAAAAATGGGGGTTTGGGCCTTTCTAAAGGCAGATTTCAGAGCAGGGTAAGGGGAGGGTTCCACACTTGGAGCAGGTGTTTCGTTGAAGGGGCTGGAGCACAAGGAGAAGGGTCTGGAGAACTGAGGGAGCTGGGAGAGGCTGAGCCTGATGCCTTTTTGGGACTACCTGAAAACAGAGGCTAGACAAAATTAAGAGGATAAAAGCAGTTCTATTTCTTGAAGGGCCTTCAGGTACATTAGGGCAGTCAAAGCCCCCAGGAGCTACACCCAAAATGGATGTCAGGTCATGGATTTTCATACTTTTTTATAAGTTTCGTCCATTTGCATATCAGGGGTTAATCCTTCAATTACAGCTTCAGGTAATGAAGTCATTTACTCCCAAGTTTGCTCCCCTCCAACTCACTGTTGTTTACATTTCTCGGGGCCTGAGACAGTGAGGTGTCCTTGAGCTTCAGGCCTAGAGAGGAATTGTTTTGCCTGACCAGAATGGGAGAACAGTAGCTAACAGTCTATATGGAGTTTAGAATTATACACTGAAGAATTACAGGATATGAAAAACATAAAAGCTACAATCCTAAGGCCTGGAGAAAAGGAAGCTCAGGTGAGACCATCTCACTCTCTGTAAGTCCCTGATAGGAGGGTGCAGCCAGATGGGGATCAGGATCTGCTCCCACAGAACAATGAGACAAGAGGAAATGGCCTCAGTCTGTGCCAGGGGAGGTTTGGGTTGGACATCAAGAGGATTTCTTTAGGGAAAAGGTGGTCAGGCATTGGAACTGCCCAGGGAGGTGGTGGAGTCCCCATCCCTGGAGGTGTTCAAGGAACAACTGGACATTGCACTCAGTGCTCTGGTCTGGCTGACAAGGTAGGGATCAGTCACAGGTTGGACTCTGATCCTGGAGAGCTCTTCTGAGTCCACGATTCTGTGCTGGTCCCATGCCCAGAGATCCATATCATTAGAGTTCCAAAGCTCATGCTTTTCTTTGCTCTTCAGAGCTTGCAGCGTTGGCAGGAAATGAGCTGTAATGTTAATTCTGAGACAAAAGCGCTTATTTTGTACTGGGATTTCCTGTTTTTTCCTTTTACGAACAAAAAATACTCATCCATAATAAGGCCCTTGGTGTGTGGACAGGAGTTGGTTCCAGTAACACCAGTGCTG
The DNA here is from genome assembly GCF_017639235.1 of Corvus kubaryi. NCBI lineage: Eukaryota > Metazoa > Chordata > Aves > Passeriformes > Corvidae > Corvus > Corvus kubaryi. Next base: position 149,331 of record NW_024581097.1, on the reverse strand, counting down.
CTTCACTGGCAAATTCCTCCTTAGCATGGATGCAGCTTTCCCTCTGCCTCTGCTGACGTTCTCCCTGTGCAGAATATGCTCTTGGGAGCAGGAATTCCCAGTTCAACAGAGGCAAAACCGAGTTGTATAACTGATCCCAAGTATTGCAGAGCAAAGGACTCTTTTTTTTTTCCCAGCATCGTCCTTTAATAGCTCATCCTGGAAAACGCCATAATTCAGCTCAGGCTCAAGTAAAAATAACCAGGAGTTTGGTACATACCAATTTTGCAGAACTCTTTTTAGCAATCGAGTCAGAGAAAAGCAGATCCTGAGCGTTGCCCTGTAATTACACCGGGAATGCTGGCGGGAAGCTTCCAGAACTCGCACAGGAGCGACCTGGAATTTGACAAGCTTCTGTTCTGCTGCTGAAATCACAACGGATGGGAGCGGCTGAATTATTTTTAAAGGAGGTTTTAAAAATACTCTGGGGGCCCAAGCGTTCCTGGTGCATGGTGAGAGGTCGGGATAAATTTTGGGATGGAACCTGCACCGCCAGGCACGGCTCCCAAAGCTTCCCCTTGGTCCTGTGGATGGAGCCCTTGACGGCTGATTCGGGCTCTCGATGCCAAAAAAAAACGGGCAGGTGGGTGGAGATTCCTGACTCTTCTTTTATTTCTGCAGGGAGCAGCCTCCTGACAGGGCCCGAGGGGCTGATGGCCAAGGAGAGGGAGAATCTAAAGCGGCTCAAGTGCCTCCGGCGCTACCGGCAGCGCTACGGGGTGGAGGCTCTGCTGCACCGGCAGCTCCGGGAGCGCAGGGTCCTGGCCACCGACGGCACGGCCCAGCAGGTCCGTGGGGACATCCTGGATGGGTGTCTCCTCTTGTGTCTTTCTGGGAGTTGATCCCAGGCCCTGGCAGATTTTCCCCTTCCTGCAAGGATAGCCCTGGCTGTCACCCTCGCGGGTTTGGAGAAGCTCCTGGGTTTGTTGAGGCTTGGGGGGGTTTGCGGGAGATTGTGGATCTGTGGTAGCTCCTGGGTCTGCAGGAGCTCTCGGGTCCGTGGGAGCCCTTGGTGTCCACACCTTGAATCCTGGGGTCAGTTTCGGGCTCCTTGCAGCAAGAAAGACACCGAGGGTCAAGTCTGGAGAAGGGAACGGAGCTGGGAAAGGGACTGGAGCACAAAGAGAAGGGGCTGGAAAACTGAGGAATTGAGGGAGCTGGGGGGGCCCAGCTTGGAGAAAAGGAGGCTCAGGGTATTTGTGGGCTTGGGGATTTTTGGGAGCTCCTGGGTCTGTAGGAGCTCATGGGTTTGTGAGAGCTCATGGGTTTGTCAAGGCTCTCAGGTTTTTGGGAGCTCTTGGGTCTATGTGAGCTCCTGGGTCTGACTGAGTCCATTCCAGTGCCTAAAGGAGGCTTAATAAAAAGAGGGAGGGGGAGTTTTTACATAGGCAGTGACAGGACAAGAGGGAATGGTTTTAAGCTAAGATATGAGAGGTTTAGGTGGGATATTGGGAGCAAATTTCTCCCTGCAAGGTTGGGGAGGCACTGGCACAGGTTGCCCAGAGAAGCTGTGGCTGTCCCCTCGCTGAAAGTGTCCAAGGCCAGGTTGGATGTGGCTTAGAGCACCGTGGGATAGTGGAAGGTGTCCCTGCCCTTGGGAACAGGAGCTTAAGGAGCTTTAAGGTCAACCCAACCCATTCCATGATTTCAGGCACACACCACCCGCTCCAGCCAGCGCTGCTTGGCCTTTGTTGATGACGTCCGATGCTCCAACCAGTCCCTCCCCATGACCCGGCACTGCCTCACACGTATCCTTTGATCCTGACACTGTTCCCAGCTGTCTGCCAGCAGTTTGCCCTGTGGCTGTGCCTCCTTTGTCCCTCTCTGGCCCTGAATCAAGGCCGTCGGTTTGCTGTAGCCGTTGGTTTCAAGCAGGAGCCCAGAGGAAACGTCTCCCTGTCTGTTGGTGCTCCCATCCCGTGGAACAGCCAATTCGTGAGGGAGCAACAAAGGGCTGGGCTGGTCCCAGGGGTGGTCCTGCCGTGGCCTCTTGGGTCCAGAGCATCCAAACAGGGTGGGCATTTCACTTGGAAGCAGAGATCCCGAGCTGTGAGGGATGTGCATGAATCCCCTTCAGGGATGGAGACTCCACCACATCCCTGAGCAGCCCTTCCAATGTCTGACCACCCTTTCCATGAAGAAATTCCTCCTGATGAATTCAGAAATTCCTGAACATCCCATGGCAAAGCTTGAGGCTGTTTCCTCTTGTCCTGTCCCTTGTTCCCTGGGAGCAGAGCCTGCCCCCCACCTGAGGACACACACACCAGAGCGTGGCCTTGGGGATTTTTGGGAGGGTCTGGAAGGGTAGTTCCGAGCCTTTTTGGAGCTGCTGTGGCCCGCCTCAGTCTCTGTGACCCCTGGAAAAGTTCTCATGTGTGTGTGAACAGCTTCGAGCTGTTCCACTTCCCAAATCAGCCTCAGCTATTGGAGAGCCAGCACTGCAAGTTCCACTGGGATCCCTCAGCTCAGGGATCAGCCCCCAGCATGGGATCAAGGATCCCCCAGCTCAGGGATGACCCCCAGTATGGGATCCCTGACTCCAGCATTGCCCTGGGTGCATCAGCTCTATCCACTCTTGTGGGAGTGGGTGGATGTGTCCAGATTTGGATCAGGTTGGAGCTGCAGGAGCGAGCAATGGGGTGAGTCAGGACAAGTTCTGGCGCTGGGTCCCAGGACTGGGTGAGGAGGAGCTTCTGGATCTGTGGAAGATCTTGGGTTTGTGGGGGAGGTGCTGGATTTGTGGGAGCTCTTGGGTTTATCAGAGTTCCTGGGTCTGTGGGAACTCCTGGGTTTGTGGAACTTCTGGATTTGTGGGAGCTCCTGGGTCTGGAGGAGCTCGTGAGTTTTTGGGAGCTTTTAGATCTGGAGGAGCTTTCAGATTTTTTGGAGATTCTGGATTTTTGAGAGCCCCTGGGTTCGCATTGTCCCTGGAGTTGTCAGACTCCCCCAGCCCTGTGCAGGGAGCAGGAGCTGGAAGCTGCCTTTGTTTCTCTCTAACCACCACAGACCTCAAAATAAAGAGGAGAAATCCCATAAAACAGCTGGAGAAGCTGCTGTTGGCAGCTGCCACTCCCGGGAGGGAGGGGAAGAGCTGGGTCTGGCAGGAGCTCTCAGCTGACCCTCACTGACACAAACAAGCTTTTCCTCGGGCAGCTGATAACATTGATAACATCTGCGGCTTTTTGGGAGGCTCTTGGGCTCTGTTTGCTTTCAGGAGCTGGATTGTTTGTGACAGGGCACTAAAGGGATGGCGAAAGGCTGGGAGGCTCCAGATGGAGCCTGGGATTTTTGTCCTCTTGGCAGTCTGTGCTTTTGGCTACCAGTGAAGTCGGTGCTGGGAGCTGGGAGTTGCTCCAGGAGATGAAAATCTGCCTTCCCCATCCCCTGGTCCCTCACCACCTCTGCCCTTGGGTGTCCCAGGTCTGTCTCTGTTGGGCTGGGCTCCGACATTGCTGCCAGCCTGGATTATGGCTCTGCCAGGAAGTGGATTCATGAGAAATCCTTGGAGCAGGGAGGAGAGAAGGGTGAATCTCAAACCTAGACAGCTGAAGAAATTGATGTAAACATGGTGTCTTTTCCCAGTTTGTGTGAGTTTGGGAATATTTTCCCCTCTCCCACACTGTGTGTGGTGTGTGAGGAAATTGCAGCGTGAACCCCCCCAAAGCTGGAGAGCAGTTGGGATGATCCTGGTTGGAAGGGGATGGAAGAGGAGGAAGGGGGGAAGAAGAGGAAGGGGTTGGAAGAAAAGGATGGGGATCAGAAGAGGAGGAGGAAGAGGAAGAAGGAGTTGGAAGAAGAGGCTGGAAGAAGTGAATGGGGATTGGGAAAAGAGGAAGGGATAGGAAGAAGAGAAAGATTAAAAGAGGAGGAAAAGGGTGGAAAAGGAGGAATGGGGTCAGAAGAGAGAGGGGTGGGAAGAGGAGGAAGGAGTTGGAAGAGGAGGATGGCATCAGAAGAGAATGGGGCTTGGAAGAAAAGGATGGGCGTGGGAAGGGAAAGAAGGGGTGGGAAGCGGAAAGGTTTGGAAGGTGATAGGATCAGAGCAGGATGGGGTTTGATCTGTAGCTTCTGTGCCTCTGGATTTCTCTGCAAGTGTGATGCAGTTGAAGCAGAGTTTGAGATTAAAGGCAGGAAATCCCATTTACACCTCTGGCAGGAACAGGTTTTCCATTGGGAAGGAAAATGCAGTGGGAAGATGGAAATACCATAACTAAACTCCTGGCTGTGGGAAAGGCATTGTGTGTGCTGGGATCTCCCTGCCTGTGGGGCTGGAGCTGATCGTTTTCCACGGATGTCTGCAAACAAAAGTTAATCCCGTGCCTTTGTGCCATCCATCTGAGGATCTGTGAGTGGTTTACAGGGATCCAGCCACATCTCCCAGCCCCCACGGGGGGGGGGCTGTGGCTGCTGTCCCAGTTTTCCATCATGGAAATTATGTCACCCACATCCCTGGGCAGTTGGGGTGCAGCTCTAGGCTCTGGATTGCTGATCTGGGAGAAATGGGGGGGTAGTTTAACACCATTTGTGGGGGAGTTGGGAGCGTTTCTCAGCGTTCATCCTTCTGGATGTGTTTCTGGCCGTACCTCTGCTGCTTTCCTTGACTGCCTCTTCCCAGATATCTGCCAGGATACAAACCAGACACTCTTCAAGCCGTGCCAGGGCTCAGAGGAAGTTCCATGCAACAAGCCTGTGCCCGTGAGCCTCTCTGAGGAGCCCTGTTGCCCCCTGCACCTCCGCCTGCCCCCCCAGATGTACGTCCCCGAGCAGGTCCTGGCTGTCCCCCAGGAGCTGGGAGCTGCTCCCACCGATCTGTACCTGAGCGCGGCCGAGCTCCAGCCCACGGAGAGTTTGCCTCTGGAATTCAGCGATGTAAGTGGGTCCCACGGGGACGCTGCCCTCCTGAGAGCCCGCCCAGAATGCTGCATCTGGGTCTGGGATGCTCAGTGCAGGAGGAGCTGCTGGAGCGAGGCCAAAGGAGGCCACGGAGCTGCTCCAAGGGCTGGAACACCTCTGGAGCCAGGCTGGGAGAGCTGGGGGTGCTCACCTGGAGAGGAGAGGGATCCAGGGACACCTTAGAGCCCCTTCCAGTGCCTGCAGAGAGGTGGAGAGGGACTTGGGACAAGGGATGGAGCGCCAGGATGAGGGGGAATGGCTTCCCACTGCCAGAGACAGGGTTAGATGGGCTATTGGGAAGGAATTCCTGTGAGGGTGGGGAGGCCCTGGCACAGGTGCCCAGAGAAGCTGTGGCTGCCCCTGGATCCCTGGCAGTGCCCAAGGCCAGGCTGGAGGGGGCTTGGAGCAGCCTGGGATGGTGGGAGCTGTCCCTGCCCATGGCAGGGGCTGGGATGGGATGAGCTTTACATTCCTTCCCAATCCAAAGCATCCTGAGATTCTGTGAAAATGCAGGAATGTGGAAGGTTTGGTGGCTGCTCCTTTGGAATGGCTGTGCTCATTGAAATCCTTTCAGGGGCCTCTTAGAAAGAGGATTTTTTTTCCCCTCCCATTTTCTCTCACATGAGGAAAAGACGAAGATTTTAATCCCCAGATTATTGTGGCATCCTGCATTGAAGCCAAGAGACTTCAAAGCCTCAGGAATGCATTTAGCCAAAAGCAAAGGCCCAGGATCTGTGGGAGCTGCTCCTCTGAGCGAGGTGTCCCCTCCGTGTTTGGATGCTCCCGAGATTGCCGAGCCCTGCTGTTGGAGGCAAAGCTGGGATGTGCTCTGGGGTTTGGTGATGGAGGAAGGATTCCAGCAGCAGGAGCCGCCTCAGATCAGATCCCAGCCCCTTTCTGTGCAAACAGGAGGTGGGTTTTTTGGGTTAGGAAGGAAAAACAGGACTGTTTTCCCTCATCCTGTCCTTTGAGAGGGTTCTGAGCTCCCTCTGGAGCGCTGCGGATTTGTGGAAGCTGCTGGGGGGCATCTGTGTTGTGTCTCACGTCGTGCCAGGCTGGGGAAGCGCCACTCGTGAGTCACGGGAATCTCGCCCTTGTGTCAAACCCCCTTTGGAGCCAAAACAAATCCCAGCCTCTCCCCTCGTCAGGGAGAGGGCAGATGGAGGAGTCCTCAGAGCCTGTCCGTCCCCATCTGTGGTGTCAGGGCAAGCGGAGGAGGTGTGAGATCCTAGGAGAGGGTGGGGATGTTCCACGTGTCCCCTGGAATGTTTGTGACAACCTGGAGAGCAGGGATTGATCTGGGGGTCCCCAGGAATGTGTGTAACATCCTGGAGAGCAGAGATTGCTCCAGGGGTCCCCAGGAATGTGTGTGACATCCTGGAGAGCAGGGATTGATCCGGGGGTCCCCAGGAATGTTTGTGACATGCTGGATACAGGGGACTGCTCTGGGGGTCCCCAGAAGGGCCTGGTTAGACCCTATCGAAGCCATTCCAGGTGCTGGAGGGACATTTTGGGGACAACACATCACGCTGGGCTCCAGGTGGTGTGTCCCACACCTTGTCCTCAGCAGTGTTAGCCAGGATCACGGCATTCCAGAGGGAGGAGGAGGAGGAGGGGGTTCCTGGGGTGTGTTCCTGGCTGCTGGCCAGGGGTCCCAGGGGCATGGCGCCCACTCCTCCTCCTCCCTTGCCCTTCTCCTCCATTTCCTGCTGCTTCAGAGGACTGGAGTCTCCTCAGACCCCTCCTGATGAGCCGCTGCGCTGTTTTCCCTGCCAGGACCTGGACGTGGTGGGTGATGGGATGCAGTGCCCCCCTTCCCCTCTGCTCTTTGACCCTTCTGTGACCCTCGATCCATCCCTGCGGGACATGGCCGAGGCTCCCATCGACATCCTGGCACTGGAGGAGACAGACAGGGGCAGCTCCTCCACCCCGCTCATCCCTTCGGCCGAGCTGCCCGCGCAGGTACGGCCGGGTGGGACCCATCACCCACCCCGGGATGGGTTTTTACCAGCAGGAGACCCCGCCCTTCTTCCCACCAGGAGGGGCTCCTCTTCCACCCCGCAGCTCCAGAGCCTGGGTGTGCCCATGGTCTGGATGGCATTAGGAGTGCCGGGGTGGGGGTGGCAGCCAGAGCCTGGCCCCCGAGGTGGCTCCGTGGGTGGCTCAGTGCCACCCTTGTCCTGGGTGGGGATGTCTGGGACACTGGGGATGTCTGGCCAGGGGGGTTGCCTGCTGTTGGAACCTCTTAATCCCAGCTGGGGGTTTTTAGGGGAGTTGTTTCCCAGGCCAGGGGTTCTCCATTCTTCCTTGGAGTCTTACTTTTCACTGGAATAACTGAAACTTGCTCCTGTCGTTCTGCCTGGAGCCTGGGGCTTCTTTGGGATTTCCCCACAGAGTGTCCTCTTTGGTGATGTCACCCACCTCCCTGTCCTGCCTCCTCTGTCATGAGAGCCGAGTTTTGGGGTGGGGGGGACCCCAGCCCAGGCTCTGACTGAAGACCCCCGGTTTGCTGTAGCCGTTGGTTTCAAGCAGGAGCCCACAGGAAGCGTCTCCCGGTCTGTTGGTGCTCCCATCCCATGGAACAGCCAATTCGTGTGGGAGCGACACTGTCCCCAGCTGTGTCCCACCACAGCCAACACACACCGTCCCTGTCCTGTCCCCAGCAGGGTCACCTCCCGTACCAGCCGGGGCCCCGGCATGACCAGCAGCAGCAGCCACAGGAAACAGCCTCGTCCACCCCGGCCCGGGGAGCAGCTGCCAACGGGAGCCTGGAGCCAGGGGCCGTGAGCTGAGCCCGGCAGCTCCGGGGTCTCCACACCCGGGGGACCCCCAGTGTGGGATATGGGGGGGACTCGGGTGCTGGAGTCCTGCTCCCGTGCCAGGATGAGCTGCAGCTCCGGCTCCTCCACTGGTTCCTGGAGCCACAGGGACCCCTGAAACCCCAGCGTGGGGTCTCCAGACCCTCCCCTCCTCTCTGGGGATGGAGCAGCCGCAGAAGACCTGGAGAAGAGGGGGAGAAACCACGGAAGTTCTGGGATCCTTTGCCACGCCCTGATGTGCCCCGGGGGGGGGGTGACGTGGCCCTGTAACGTTTTGAGGGGACAGAGGTTCCTTCCCACGGGGTCCCCCACAATAAAGTGACGGAGGTGGGCACTCGGTGTCCCTGTGTCTGGATCAGCCGGTGGATGGGCGGGGGGATGTCCGGGGGTGCCCTGGGGGCTGTGTCCCCTCCCGGGGAGGGGGGACCCCGCTGCTGCCAGGCCCCGCCTCCTGCTACCGGGGGGGCTCTTTGGGGGTCACCCTTCATTTCGGTCTCGGCTGCAGTGCCGGGGGGGACACACTCGGGGGGGCTCCGTGGGGCGCGGGTCGGGCCGATCCCATCCCGGGGCAGCCGCGATCGGTGGCTCGGTACCGATCCCCGCCGCGGGGAAGGAGGGGCGGGGGGTACCGGCTCCGTCTCGGGCGGTTCCGGGGATCACGGGAAGGGGGGGATGCGGGGGGGGTGCCCGGGGCGGGGGTGCGGCGGCGGCACCGGGACTCCCCCGCCGCCCCCGGGCGCGGATTGGCGGCGGTGGGGGCGCAGGGCGGGGCCGGCCCGGTGGAGCCATGACGTCACCGCCGCCGCCAGTCCCGCCCCGGCCCCGGTCCCGGTCCCAGCCCCGGCCATGCCGTCCCGGCCCTGGCCCCGGCCCCGCCGTAGCCCCCGGTGAGTCCGGTCGCTCCGCGGCGGGGGGGCAGGCGGGGGGCCGGGGGGTCGGGCCGCTCCTCGGGGGCACCGGAGGCGGGGGGGCATCCGTGGCCTCCGGGCACCGGATCGTGCCGTGGGAGGGTGGGGGTTGACCCCGGGGAAACGGCGGGGGTGGCCCGGTGTTCCCCTGGTGCCCCCCGGTGCATCCCTGTTGTGTCCTCGGCTCTCCCCGCTGTCTCCGGTGCATCCTGGGGTGTCCCCGGTGTCCCCCCAGAGCATCCCGGCTGTTTCTGAGGTGTCCCCGCTGCATCCTGGCTGTTCCTGGGGTGTCCCCAATGTCCCCGGTGCATTCCGGCTGTCCCCAGTGTCACCAGTGCATCCTGACTCTCCCTGGTGTGTCCCCAGTGTCCCCATTGCATCCCGGCTTGTCCTCCCTGGGGTGTCCCCAGTGTCCCCAGTGCATCCTGACTCTCCGTGGGGTATTCCAGGTGTCCCCACTGCATCCTGACTCTTCCTGGTGTGTTCCCACCGCATCCTGACTGTCCCTGCGGTGTCCTCAGTGTCCCCACTGCATCCCGACTGTCCCTGGGGTGTCCCCCACTGTCTTTCATCCCACCCGCCGGTCCCCAGTGTCCCCAGTACACCCCAGCTGCCCCCTGCATGTGTCTCTGTTGTCCCCACCACATCCTGACTGTTCCCAGTGTCCCCACCGCATCTCTGGCTGTCCCTGCGTGTCCCTGGCGAGTCCCAGCTGTCCTCGATGTGTCCCTGCACCCCGAGGCTGTTTCTCTAGCACATCCCACTTGTCCCCGGTGTATCCCGGCTGTCCCCAGGGTGTCCTTGCCGTCCCTGGTGCATCCTGGCTGTCCCTGGACTGTCCCCAGTGTGTCCTGGCTGTCCCCAGAACAGCTCAGCAGGGCTGGGGGCACTCGGGGCTGTCACCCCATGTCCCTGGACTGTCCCCAGTGTGTCCTGGCTGTCCCCAAAGCAGCTCAGCACGGTTGGGGGCACTCGGGGCTGTCATCCCACATCCCTGGACTGTCCCCAGTGTGTCCTGGCTGTCCCCAGAGCAGCTCAGCAGGGTTGGGGGCACTCAGGACTGTCATCCCACGTCCCTGGGCTCGGAGTGGGGGCCCTGCTGTGGGGCAGGCCAGGGCCAGCCCGTCACAGCCACGCTGGCATGTCCTGGGCTGCGGTTTGGGCACGTGCCGTGCCCCCACGCCGTGTGTCCACAGTGCCCGGGGCAGCGGGGAACAAGTGACTGGGGGGTACTGGGGAGGGGACGGGGGCTCTGGGTGGCCCTGGCTGTGCCACAGCCGTGTCCCCCTCCCCACAGGGACCCTCGCGCTGCCCCCGCGGGGCCCCACGCTGGGGGAGGGGATGGCCGCGCTGTCCATCTGTCGGGGCCCCCCCGGCTGTCCCCGCCGGGGGCTTGGGGGGGCCGCGGGCTGCTCTTCCCCTCCAGACAGAGCCTCACTTCCCCCCGTGACGCAGCCGGAGCCGCCGGCCCCGGGGCCGCTTCCTGCGCGGGGGGCAGGCGAGGGGCCCACGGGCACCTCAGGGACAATGGGGACCAAAGGGACCCGCGTGGGTTCGCCCCACGGGCTGCAGGGGCCGGGGACAGCATGTGCGAGGTCTGCCCGTGCCCCCAGGACCTTCCCCTTGTCCCTCCATCACCCCCAGACCATCTTCTTGTTCCCCGCATCACCACCAGACCCTCCTCTTGTCCCCTCCGGTCTCCCTCGTCCTGCCGAGCGCCCCCCGCCCCGCCGCGGTGCCGTGGGGTCCGGGTGAACCGGGGACGCGTGGCCCCGTGTGAACCCCAAAACCCCAAACCTCCCCCTCGTGGGGCGGGGGCTGGAGGCCGCGGCCGGGGGTCACGGCTCGGCGCCGCGTCTGCAGCCCCGGGGGGCTCCCCGAGGGGTTCCCGGGCTCCGGGGGGTCCCTCCAGAGGGTGCGGGATGCCCTCTGGGGATCCCTCTGTGCGCTGGCCTGTCCCCCCCGGCGGTGCCCGGTGCCGCGGGGGGATTCCCGGTGCTTCCTCTCCCGGGTTGGTTCCCGGTGTGCCGGTGCCGCCGCTCCCGGGGGCCCCGGCGCCGGTTCCCCGGGGCTGGCGCTGGCGGAGCCGCGCACCGGGGGAGGCGGTGGCTCCATCCCAGCTCCTCCCCGGCCGCGGCGGGAAGGCGGAGCCGCCGCCGCCGCCTCCCAACAATAGCGCGGCCGGGCCGGGCCGGGATGGAAACGCCGCTGCCGCCGGGACCGGCCCCAGGGCCGCTCTGAGCCGAGACTGGCGGAGCCGCCGGGAGCCCCGGGCGTGAGTACGGGCCGGGGCCGGGGCTCAGCACAGGCACGCGGTGGCACCGGCGGCGGGGGGAGCCCGGGGTGGAGCGGGGGGTGTGCGGCACTGGGGGGGCCGAGGGTCCTGTGCGCCGGGGCTGCGCATGCCGGTGCCCCGGGGCCGGGGTCAGCACCGGGGGTGCTGCATATCCCAATATCCCGGAGGTGCTGCACATCCCGGTGCCCTGGTGCCGATTCCGGTCCCAGTGGTCCTGCGCATCCTCGTGACCCTGTGCCGGTGGCGGTCCTGGTCCTGGGGGCATACCGGTGCTCCGGGGCTGATGCCGGTGCCCGTCCCAGTGGTGCTGCACATCCCGGTGCCCCAGGGCTGGTCCTGGTCCCGGTCCCAGGCGTGCTGTGCATCCTGGTGCCGCTCAGGTTCCCCTGTACCACCGGGAGGGAGGTGGGCAGCAGGAAGGGTCCCTGCGGCTCTTGGTGCCAGTGGGGTCAGGACTCGGCCCTGGGGGTCTTTTGAGGCTCCTTCCCCGTCCTCAGCCCAGTTCTCCCCGGCAGGTGACACCGCACAGGGACGGGGCTGGGGACATCCGAAGCCAGGTAAGGGAGGGCCGGGCTGTGCAGGGCCTGAGGGTGCCTCAGGCCAGGTGCCACCAGCCAGGGGCCGGCAGGGACCCCAGCGTGACACGTGTCCCTTGCAGCAGTGATGTCGGAGAGTGTGGCCGAAGCACCGGGAGCCGGGAGCCCGGCAGCGCTGGGTGAGACGGGCACCAGCCATGAGCTGCTGCAGCGCCTGCGGGAGCTGGAGGTATGCGGGAATGGGACCACCAGGACACGGGATCACTGGGCAGCTGTGGCTGGTGCCACCAGGCAGCTGTGGCCACTGTGAATCCATGGCCATGGCCACCATGCAGCCAGTGCCAAGAGCCAGCTGTGGCCAGTGCCATGGAGCCCACAGTCTGGACTCCATGGTGATGGGTCACACTGTCCAGCTTTCCACGGCCGTTGTGTGCCACTGCTCCTGGGGCAGCCCCATCCTGCCATGAGTGGCCCTGAGTGCCACCAGGAGACAGAGGTCTGCTTGGTGCCATGGGGATGTCCACGGTGTCCCCTGAGCTGTCCCTGCTCTGTTGTAGGCAGAGAATTCAGCCCTGGCCCAGGCCAATGAGAACCAGCGGGAGACGTACGAACGCTGCCTGGACGAGGTACTGGAGAACACAGCCACACACGGGGCACACACGTGGTACACACATGCACACGCGTGTGCGGGGGCACGAGGCCGTGTGTGCCCATGTGCCCCACCCCAGACCTCCCCTCTGCTCCCCAGGTTGCCAACCACGTGGTGCAGGCGCTGCTCAACCAGAAGGTGGGTGGCAGGAGGGCGGGAGGGTGTTGGGGGGCTCGGGAGGATGTTGAGGGGCTCGGGGGGTCCTGGCTGACCCCCCACGCCCCGGTCAGGACCTGCGTGAGGAGTGCATCAAGCTGAAGAAGCGTGTCTTCGAGCTGGAGCGGCAGAACCAGGTGCTGAGCGACCTGTTCCAGCAGAAGCTGCAGCTCTCCACTGGGTCCCTGCCCCAGGTATGCCCAGGGCTGCATCGGAGCTGGGGGGTGGGCATGGGGAAGAGCTCCCCCAGAGCTTAACCCACCACCTCTCTCCTCTCCAGCTGCCGCTGCACCCAGTGCCAGTAGCCCCAGATGTCCCGGTCACCCCCCAGCCAGGCTCTGCTGAGCAACAGCCCCCCCCGCTGCTCCCTGGCCTCTGTGTGCCCCTGCCTGAGGTGGGTACCGGTGTTCCCAACCCCTTCCTGTTCTAGTGTCCCCCTCTCCGGGCTGTGTCACCCCCTTCCCCATTGTCTTCTCCCAGTGTGTGGTGTCACCAAGCCTGTGACACGTGGCTTTCCAGGCCCACGGTGTCCTGTCTCCCTCCCTGGATCTGTGGTGTCCCCATCCATGTGCCTGTGCCATCATACTTTCAGCAGTGTCCCTGTGCTCCCTGTGGTGTCACCTCTCCAGTTCCATGGTGTCCACCTCCCCAAGCCCCTCCGTCTGTGATGTCTCTGGCTCCAAAACCCATTGCCCCAGATGTCCCTGTCCCCATTGTGTCCCCATCCCAAAGCCTATTGTGCACCTCTCTGTGTTTCCAGAGTGTCCCTCTGGTACCAGGGGGCTCAGTGCCAGGTGCCCACAGGGTGACTATGCCTGGTCCCCGCAGGTGCTGCCACCGGTGCCATCAGGCAGCCCTGGGCTCAGCCCTGGTGCCCCACCCCTGGATGCCTTGTCCCCCTTCTTCAAAAAGAAAGCCCAAATCCTGGAGGTGCTGCGCAAGCTGGAGGAGACAGACCCGCTCTTGGGGCCCCCTCCGGCCTCCCCTGGCTCCCCCGAGCCCTGCTCAGCCCCGGGTTGGCCCCCCTGCCCACTGCGGGGCCCGGGGGCTGTGGGGGGCTGGCGGGGGACCGAGGGCAGCCCCTGCTCCTCACCAGAGGAAGGGGGGCCGCCGCGGGGGGCTCTGCTCAGCGCCTTGGCTGAGCGGCTGCTGCGAGGTGAGGGAGGGGGCTGCTGCCGGAGCAATGGCGAAGCCCCTGGGGGACCCCCCCGGCAGCGGCGCGGGGAGCACCCCGCCTTCCTGGGACTCTACACGCCGGGCGAGGAGAGCCCCGAGGGGAGCTTCACCCCGCTCTCACCTGGGGGGGTCCCCAACCCCCTGCCCTCCCCCAGCAAGGTGCTCAAGCTGCCAGCCCCCCCCGGGGGGCTGCGCCTCAGCCCCCAGCTCGCCCACCCCTCCAAGATCCCCTGTCGTGGCGCCCACCCCGAGGCCTCACCGGGGCTCAGCCGCCGCCCATCCCCCGATGCCCCCCCAGAGCCCGGCTCCACCGAGCCCTCCGCCTTCCCCCACCCCCGCACCTTCGAGGCGGTCGAGCAGCCCCCTGGGCCACCGGGACCCCTGGCCGGCGGGGAGCGGGCGGCCGCTTCCCCCCCCAGCTCCCGCCGTGGCACGGGGGGCTCGGCTCCCTGCCGCCGCCCTGGCAAGAAGCCCCCCGAGCCGGGCTACCTGCCCTTCAAGGAGCGCCTGGCCGCCCTGGGCAAGCTGCGGGGGGCAGAGGGCCGCGAGCCGCCTGGCCCGGGGCGGCCCGAACGGGGCCACGGGGCCGAGCTGCGCCCTCCGCCCCGGGGGGGTTTGGGGGGCAGCCTGAAGCACCCCGAGCCGGCGCACGGCGCGGAGCCCCTGGCCCGCTGCTACTCCTCCGGCTCCATGGGCGACCCCGGCAAGGCGGGGGGCAAGGGGCGCCCCGTCACCGGCCGGACCCCCTCACGGACCCCCCCCACGCCCCCTGCCAAGGCCTCCCGCAGCCCTCACGGCAGCCCCACCAAGCTGCCCACCAAGGCGGGCAAAGCGGGGGCGCCGCGGGGCGAGGAGCCAGCGGGCGCCAAGGCGGGCGGGGGTCCCCATAAAACCCCCGCAGACCCCGAGCCCACGGGGCCGGCGGCGAGCGCCGCGGGGCACTCGGCCATCGAGGAGAAGGTGATGAAGGGCATCGAGGAGAACGTGCTGCGGCTGCAGGGGCAGGAGCGGGCGCCGGGCGCCGAGGCCAAGGGCAAGGCGGCGGGGCTGGCGAGCTGGTTCGGGCTGCGGCGCAGCAAGCTGCCGGCGCTGAGCCGGCGTGGGGACGGGGGGCGCGGGCGCGAGTGGGCCGGGACCCCCGCGCCCCTGCGCCGAGAGGTCAAGTTGGCCGCCCGCAAGCTGGAAGCCGAGAGTCTCAACATCTCGAAGCTGATGGAGAAGGCGGAGGATCTGCGGAAGGCGCTGCGGGAGGAACACGCGTTCCTGCAGGGACTGGCGCTGGAGAAGGGGCGTCCCCGCGGGCCCCCGCGAGGCCCCGGCCCCCTCCCCGTGATGTACCAGGAGGTGACGGCCGAGACCTTCATGCAGCAGCTGTTGGACAGGTCAGCTCCCACCTGGGTCCCTTCGGGGTAGGGGGGAGGGTGGGGCGTCCCCCTGATCGTTGCCTCCCCCCAGGGTGGACGGGAAGGACGTCCCCTACGAGACCCGCCTGGAGCACAAGCGGGAGCTTTGTGACCTCCGGAGGGTCCCCCCCGACGCCAAAGAACCCCGGCTCTGCCGCCCGCCCCGCAACGGCATCGTGGGACACCTGCGGGAGCCCTCGGACAAGGTGAGGACCCCCGCTCCAGCCCCCAGGCCTCCGCTCCGGGGGGACCCCGCAGCCGTTCAGCCTCTGCATCCCCGCAGGTGCCTGACGTGGGGCTCCGGGACGAGCTCCCGTCCGACGAGAGCTTGTCCGAGTCGGGGACGTCGCAGCATTTCGCTGGTGAGGGGGCGATGGGGGGGTTAGGGCGGAGAGGGGGCACCAGGGTGGACCCCCCGGCATTGACCCCTCCCCTTGTGCTGCAGCCTGTGGGTCTCTGACGCGGACACTGGACAGCGGGATCGGGACCTTCCCGCCCCCTGACTATGGGGGGGTCCCCGCCAAGAGCACCCCCAAACCGCGGGGCCGCCCCGAGCCGCTGCCCGGGGCCGTGCCGGCCGCCGTCACCAAAGTGCCGCGCAAGGCCCGGACGCTGGAGCGAGAGGTGCCCAGCGCCGAGGAGCTGCTGGTGCCTGGAAAGCACCGGAGCGCCCCGGGGTGCCGCCTCCCGCCCCCCCCCAGCTCACACGGCCACCGCGCTGCACCCCAAGGTGGGTGTCCCCTTCCCCGTGCCCCAAGGTGGGTGTCCCCCTTCCGTGCCGGGTGTGCCCCCACCCCCGTTCAGGTGCAACAGGGGCTCGGCCCCACGGTGGGGGGCTGGGGGTGTGGAGGCCCTGCAGGTCAGCGCTGGCCCCCCGTTGTTCCGCAGACACCGGGGAGGACGCCCGGAAGCCGCGGCACGTCCAGCAGAGCAAGAACTGGACCTTCCCCAATGCCAAAGCCTGCAGTGCTGCTGACCCCTTCGTGTGCCCCCCCGGGGGGCTGGAGGGGCTGCATCGGCCTGTGCAGGTAAGGGCAGGCTGTGGGAGCCCTGAAATCCTGGAGTACCCCAAAACCTTGGTGTGGGGTCCCTGAAACTCCAGAGTGAGGACACTGAAGCAAGACCCCAAAACCCCAGCACAGGGACCCCAGACCCTCCTGGCCATGCTGTGGCGATGGAGAAGCCATGGGGAGAGGATGTGGGGGGACACTCCCCAGAGTGATCATTTGCCACATCCTCATGTGCCCCGAGGGGTGGGGGGGATTTAAAATGCCCCTCTAATGTTTTGGGGGGGGGGGGGGACACAGAGGTTCCCCCCACGGGGGAGTGAGAACGTGGGTGTCATTAGCACAGGCAACCCCCCCTGCCCACGCTGTCCCTCCCCAGGCCCCTGTGTGCAGCCCGGCGGGGCATCGGGGGGCATCCCCGGAGGCCCCCCCACCGCTGCCCCCTGCCCTGAGCGCTAGCAGCAGCCGGACCCCCAGCGCCTCAGACGTGGGGGACGAGGGCAGCACGGAGGCGCGGTCCCGGGACGGGGGGCACGGCCCCGCCGGGCTGGAGCACTCCGAGTCCCTCAGCGATTCGCTCTACGACAGCCTCTCCTCCTGCGGCAGCCAGGGCTGAGCGGCCCCGGCCCTGCTCCCACGTCTTCCACCCTGTCCCCGCTGCTCCCCGCTCCCGCTCTGAGGGTGCTGCCTGGATTGGGGGGGTCCGGTGTCCTGTCGCTCCCTGTCCCGGCTCTCTCCGATGGTGCTATGGCTCTGTACAGCCCCCGCCGATGGGTTTTTAACTCAATAAAGCCGCCCCCTCCCCCCCCCCCGCCCGGGTTATTTATACACGTGATGGTGCAGCCGCTGTGTCCCTGCGCTCCAGGGAGGGTCGGATGGACGCGGGGGGATGGAGGGATGGACGGATGGACGCGGGGGATGGAAAGAGGGGGACGAGAGTTTGGAGTCTGAGCGATTTATTGAATCATCCCGGTGTACAAAGAGCGGAGGTGGCGGGACTGAGAGCGCTGGGAATGCGATGTCCCCGCGGCCCCCTCCCAGCACACGTTCGTTTCTTGGCACTGGTGCTCAAGGGGAGGCTCCACCAATGAGTTTGGCTGAGGGGGGGTCGCACCAACGACCCCCCGGGGGCTGGTTTGGGGCTTTACAGCCTCCCGGGGAAGGGTAACACCCCGGGTGCTGGTGGGGCTGGGGACAAACCTCGGAGGAAAGAGGACAAGTGGGTGACCACTCCAAGGGCCACAGGCTGGGGGGAAAACCAGGGGGAGCCAAATTCCAGCAGGATCCACAAATTGACTGGTTTATAATAAAAAAAAAAAAAAAAAAAAGCTGAACGAGAGAAAAACCCACGAGGTGCGAAAGCTTCTGGCTGCTTCCTCGGCAGCAAAGCGCAGCCCCTTTAATGACAGAGAGGGACGGGAGGGGACATGGGGACACAGGGGTGGCTCCGCCTCGGCCCAGAGCCGCTTCACTTCTTCTCCTTCTTCTTGTTCTGCAAGAGGAAAGGTGGCCACGGTCACCGTGGGCTCCATCCCTCTGTCCCCCTGCCCTGCCCGGGGACCCTCACCTACCTCGGACATGCCCAGGATCATCAGGAGCTCCCGGAAGATGTTCACGAAGTCGAGGAAGAGATCAACGCAGTGCCTGGGGGAGGGAGGGAGGGAGGGAGAGAGGGAGGGATGGATGCTCAGGGTAGGCCACCCTGCCCCCTGTGTCACCCCCCCTGTGTCCCCAGCACCCACCAGATGTAATCCTTGTCGCCGCTCTCCGCCTTCTCAATGATGAGCTGCGTGTCGAAGAGCACGAAGCCGCACATGATCATCAGCGCCACGTACAGGTTGGCCTGCAGGGGAGAGAGGGACATGAGGTGGGGACAGTCCCCTGCTGGTGTCACCTGTCTGTCTGCCCATCCTCAGCGGGGTCCCAGCAGCTGGAAGGGGACTCACTGTGAAGAGCCAGGTGGATCTCACGAAGGCGTTCACCAGGGAGGAGAGGAGCATCAGGGTGAGGCCGGAGAGCAGGAAACCTGCAGGGCGAGGGCAGGGGGTGAGGGCCAGGTCTGGGGAGCCCCCCACGCCCCGCAGGGAGCCCCCAGCCCCCTGAGAGTCCTCCCCAAAGCCCCTCTCACCTCCTAGGTAGAGGTAGCTGCGGCGCCGGGCGTACAGGGCGCTCAGTGAGAAGCAGGCGAAGATGGTGGCAGTGCCCAGGAAAGCAGTAGGGATGATGCTGGGAGGGGAAAGAGGTGGTCAGAGGGTTTTGGGGTCAGCTGGGGGGCATCAGCAGGGCTTGGGGGGTAGCTGGGGGTGGGGAATGGGATCTGTGTGGCAGTTGGAGGTGGGGGACGGAGTCTGTGGGAGCATCTCCTACCTGGGGTTGATGGAGATGCACATTTGCAGGAGGGGTCCCAGGTTGATGCCTGGAAGGACAGAACTGATTGTCACCAGAGCCATTC
Source organism: Corvus kubaryi (assembly GCF_017639235.1). NCBI lineage: Eukaryota > Metazoa > Chordata > Aves > Passeriformes > Corvidae > Corvus > Corvus kubaryi. The sequence continues at coordinate 130,997 of NW_024581097.1, read as the reverse complement.
TGGGGGCTCCATCCGGCCCCTCCACAGGATTTGGGGTCCTGTGGGATGCGGGGGGTAGTTGTGGTGCCCACCTACCCGTGAGGAAGGCGAAGCCAACCAGCATCCCCAGCCGCTTCTGCTCGGTCTCGCGGCTGTGCGGGGTGGCCGTGAGCCAAACCATCAGCCCCAGTGCGCCCAGGCCAGTCAGGAGCCCGAACTGGGAGAGTGAAGAGACAGATGAGGGCTGGGCATTGCCTCACCTGGGTGGTGCAGGGCTTGGGGTGCCACCTGTGACCCTTCAAAGGCCCCTCACCTGGAACAGGTGGGTCACCACGTTGATGTAGGCGCCTGCAGCCGCCACAAACATGCAGATGGCGAAGCTGCCATAGACCCTCTTCAGGTGCTCCTGGGTGGAGGCTGAGCTGTGGGCAAGGAGGAGGTGGTGAGGGGGTCAGGGAGGGCTGGCGCAGCCCCCAGGCCCCCCGCCCTGCCTGTGTGTCACTCACATGTGGGAGAACTTGAAGAGGGCATCAAAGTTAATGCTCCGGTCGAAGACGTTCATGGTGCCAGGCTGGGATGGGCCCACGGCCGCTCCACAGGGGTGCAAGCTGTGAGGGGAAGCAGGGTCAGGAAGGATCTGGAGCCTACCCAAAGCTCCCAAACTTCCCCCAGGAGCCGGGTGGGAGCCCAGGAGCTGCGGAGTGAGTGGCAGGAGCTGCGGAGCTGCTGGGGCTCCGGAGCCTTCCTTGTCCAGCTGGTGCAAGCACTGCTGGCTGTTGCAAGGCCAGGGTGGCCCCCGGGGTGTTGCAGGGCTGTTGCAAGGCCAGGGCGGCCCTCGGGGATCCCACAATGGGGCTGTTGTGAGGCCACGGGAGCCCCTGAAGAGTGCCCGGTGCTGTGGGAGCGCTGCCGGCAGCTGGAAACGTCTTTGTGCCAGGTGACTATTAGTGCCTGTAATGACGTCCCCAGAGGTGGCTCTGGCAGCGGGAGGCTCCCGGCAGGGCCTCCTCCTCCTTCTCCTCTTCCTCGCCCTCCTCCTTGTCCTCGTCCAGCCGGCTCGGCCGGCTCTGTCCCCTCTGGCACCTGCCAGAGCCCGACCTGCCCAGCCAGTGGCACGAGCCACCTGTCCCCGAGGGATGGAGGGGACCAAACAGGGCCTGCCGGGGGACAGGGGCTTCCGGCAGCTGCCCCGGCAGAGGGGAGGGTCTCGGAGAGGGGCCTCATCCTGCCACACCAGCACGGCCCAGGCGTGCACAGGTCACAACTCAGCACTGGGACAGTGCCATGGGGTGGCACTGGACCGGTGTCACCCCTGGGCTGGTGCCACGAGGCCCTGGGGCAGCCCCAGGTCAGAGGGCAAGGCAAGGGAGGAGGTGCGGCCATGGGGACAGTCCCCGCCGGGGTGTGGCGGCGGGGGTGTGTGTGACAGGGGCGTGACAGCCCCCGCCGGGGGTGACACCCCTCGGGTCCCAGTGACAGCCGGTTCCACTGGGCAGGGCCCGGTGAGTGCCGGTCCCGGGCCGGCCGGACCCCGAGCCGCCCTCCCCGCCCCCAGCGCCGCTTTCGCTTTCGCCGGTGCCGCCCCTGGTCAGCTCCAAGCGACCTTTACCCGCTGCTTCCTGCACCCCCTCCCCGGCGCTGCCCCGGCGCTGCCCCGGCGCTTCCCCCCCCCTCCACCGCCCCGATCCCCCCCGATCCTCCCGTTAGAACCGGGCGGAGACCCCCGGGGCCCAACCCGTGCGCGCCGCTCCCCCCCCACCCCCCCCGCCACGGGGCCTGGTGGGGGCGGGACCGCCGCGGTCCGCTCGGGGCGCGTTCTGGGGGCGTTGTGGGATTTCCCGGGGTCCGCAGCCGCCCTGGGACCCCCGGGGCTCCCCCGGGGCTGCCCGGGCCCGCCCGCACCTGCGCCGCGTCCGCCGTCCGTGCCAGGCCGCGAGCTCTGCGCCACGCCCCCGCCGCTCATTGGCTGAGCCCCCGCGTAGTCCCGCCTCCCGCGTCATCCCATTGGCTCTCGTCAGCGCGGGGGGCGGGGCTCGTCTCGAGCCGCCGTCACGGCCCGGGCCGCGCCCGAGCGCCGCCGTTGGGCGAGCAGCGCCCGCCCCCGCGCGCGAGCGCGGCGCTGATTGGTCAATGTGGGTCCGCTCCGGCCAATCGGAGAGTGCCGCTCGCTGCCGGCCTTTGCGCGCCCTCCGGTGGCGCCGCCGCGGAAGTGCAGCGCCGGGGCGGGCCCGGGCGGGGCGGGCGGGGCGGGCCCGGGAGGCGGTGGCAGCGCCGGACACGACGGGCTGAACCTCCCCCGCCGCCCCCCGGTGCCTGGGCCGGGGATGGGGAACGTGGAGAGCGCGGACGGGGAGGCGCTGCCCCGGGGCCCGGGAACGGCGGCGGCCCCGGGGGGGCCCGGACTGTTCGCCCCGGGCAAGATGCCGATGCCGGAGCCCTGCGAGCTGGAGGAGCGCTTCGCCCTGGTGCTGGTGAGAGGCCGACCCCCGCCGCGCTCCCCAGCTCCCGGTGCTCACCCTCCGTTCCCTCCGTGTGCCCTCCCGGTGCGCTTCGCCTGTTCGCTCCGTCCCTGTTCCCGCTGAGCCCCCACTCCGGTTCATCCCTTCCCGGGACTCCTCCCGATGCGCTCTCCCGGTCCAGTTGGCGGGCACCGGGTACCGCCGGGACGGCACCGCCGCCCGGAGCCACCGGGGGCGGGCGGGGAGCGCCGGTGCCCGGGGGGATGGGCAGTGGCCGCGGGGCCGCGGGGAACACCCCACCCGGGACAGCCCCGGGGGGTGACGCCACTCCCGGTGCCACCGCGGGGGCTCCTGAGGCCCGGGAACTTTGTGAGCCGGGAAAGTCCCGTCGGGGCAGCGCGCGGGGCTGGAGTTGGGTTTCTCCGTGGGTGCGGGGGACCGCAGGGCTGGGATTCCCCTCTGGGTGCGGCGGTTCCCGGTGGATGCAGTGGTTCCCGGTGGGCGCGGGTGCTCTGCGCGGTCCCAGGTCCGCTGTCACAGCCGGGGCGGTGGCTACCCCGGTGCCACCGCGGCCCAGGGACGTGTCTCGGCAATGCCCCCGGTGCCGCTGGGACCACCAACACCGCCGAGGTGTCCCACCGGCGCTTGGGTCACCCACGAGCCGTCCCGGTGGCCCCACCGCGGCGCCGGCTTTGTTTTGGGGGGGGGGGGGGACATCATGGCTGGGTGACACCGGTGCCCCCCGGCAACCGGCCCCGCCATCCCGGTGGGAGCCGCCGCCAGCGGAAGCCGCAGCCGGGCAGGAAATGCCGAGAGTGGTCCCACGGGGCTCTGGAAGCCGAGCTCAGGGGCAACGGGGGGCACCGGCAGCCACGGCGTGGGCGCGTCCCGCCGGTGACGAGGGGCTCCCGCCCGCGGCGGCGCTGCCCGTCCCGCATCCCACGCGGGGCGGATGCGGCCGCCGGTGTCCGCGGGGCCTGTGGCGGGGGGACACGTCCTGCCAGGCGACACCGGTGCCGGGGGGATCAGTTTGCAGGGTGGTGGCACCAGCCACCCCCCCCCCCCCAAAATGTCCCCGCGGCCGTCGGCGGCGCCCGGTGCCGTCCCGGCTGCTGCCGGGGGTGGAAAATATTCCATCATGTGATAGAGCTCCGGCGGCCCCCGCAGGCGAGGATCCGCCCCGGAGCCCCTCAGCCCCGGGGCGGGCTCCAGCCCCGGTAGCACCGTTTCCCGGAGGTTTTCAGCCCCGGGACAGCCATGGAGGCTCCCAGTGGGACCAACGGCGGAGGAAGTGCCCGGCCGGGAGCGGCCGCGCTCCCACCACAAAGGCAGGAAACGGAGCGGCGGGAACGCCGGGACGGGCGGCTGCGCTTCAAAGCCCCCCGCGGGTGCCCCTCGACCCCACCCGGGGTCTCTGTGTGTCCTTTCCGCCTCCATTCCCAGGGGGGGCCGGGATTTTACTGGTGGCCACGGGGGAATAACCGCAGTGCTTTGGGGAGGGGATGGTGCCCCTTTTGGGGGCAGTTTTAGCGGCCCCGTGCTGGTGGTCAGTCCCGTGGGAATCTGCGGGTCCAGCGGGACCCTCACCCAGGGGTGCTCGGCCTCGCCCAGGCTCTGTCCCGGTTTCCTGCGGCTCCGTGGGATCGGGATGAGCAGGGGAAGGCTAACTTTAGCTGACATGGGGTGGGTGGAGCAGCGCTGGTGACCGGCTCCTGATAGCGGGGCTGCCCGGAGCTGCGTCACTGCGGTGGCATCTCCCACTAGGGTGGCATCATGCGCTGGGCTGGCATCTCCCACCAGGGTGGCATCACCCAGCACGATGGCACCACCCACCTGGGCTGGCATCTTTCACTTGTGTGGCATTGCCCACCAGAGCAGTCCCAGTCCCATGACTCTCTGGCATCCCTGGTGCCCACTGTGGCACCCCATTTGTCCTGTGCCCCACCCCGCACAGAGGATGCTGGGGTCCCCCCATGGCTCATCCCAGTGACCCGACGGGCTGGCACCAGAGCCTGGCCTTGTGCCCGGTGCCCGGGTGAGCAGACACCTGTGCTGGGACTTGTGCCCAGTGTCCCAGTGCCGGGCCTCATGTCCGGTGTCCTGGTGAGCTGGCACCGGTGCCTGGCCTCGTGCCGCGGTCAGGAGTGGAGGCTGCGGTTTGTCGCGCGGAAGCGGGTGCAGACAGGAAGGATGCGTCAGGGATAGGCAGATTTGGTGCTGCTGGCGGCTGGCAAGTGGCCCCAGTGGCACTGCTGTCCCCGTGCCACATCTGTGCCTGTTGCTGCATCCTGGTGCCCTGGCTATGTCATGGGTCAGGGTGCCCTTAGAGGAGACCCTGGCTGTGCTGGGGGTGCTTTTTGGGGGCACCTAGGCTGTGCCATGGGTCTGGGTGCCCCTTGGGGGGCACTGTCCCCATGTCCCCCAGGGTGACACCCCCCCTCTGTCCCCAGAGCTCCATGAACCTGCCCCCAGACAAAGCCCGGCTCCTGCGCCAGTATGACAACGAGAAGAAGTGGGACCTCATCTGTGACCAGGTGGGGGCTGGGTGGTCCATGGGGGTCGGGCGGGGACACTGTGCTGCTGTCCCAGTGTCACCAACACCCTTCTGTCCCCCCCAGGAGCGGTTCCAGGTGAAGAGTCCCCCCCACGCCTACATCCAGAAGCTGCGCAGCTTCCTGGAGCCAGGTGTCACACGGAAGGTGAGGGGCTGGGAGGTTTGGGGGAGCCTTAGGGAGTTTGGGGGGTCTGGGGGAGCACGGCTCAGCCTCGCTCTGCCCCCAGAAGTTCAGGAGGAGGGTGCAGGAGTCGACCAAGGTGCTGCGCGAGCTGGAGATCAGCCTGAGGACGAACCACATCGGGTGAGTGTGGGGTCCTGGGGGGGGTTATGGGGTCGCAGGGAGGGGTAGTGGAGTCCAGCCCAGGGCTGCAGGGCCGCAGAGTGGGGTGCGCAGTTCCGGATGGGGTGTGGGGTCCCGGGGGGGCGGTGGGGTCCTGTCACCAGCCCCACACAGCTGCAGGGGAAGCCGGAGGCGCTGCAGGAACTGGGCCGGTTCCTGCCCCGGCCCGCGGGCAGGTCCCGGGGGCGGATGCCGGTGCGGATGGCCGGCGATGACGCCCTGAACGAGGCAGCGCGGCCAGATCCTGGCCGGCTCCTCCCGACCAACCGGAGGGCTCGGTCGGCACCATCCCCGAGCCGGTGACACCCCGACCCGCACCGGGATGCCCCGGGGCTGCGCGGGGCGTCGGGTGGGACGGAGCCGTCCGGGGGGTGTTGGGGACATCAGCGGCGGGTGCCCGGTGGCACGGTCGTTCCCGGGCCGGCTCGGTCGTGCCCGGGCCGGCTCGTGCACGTGCCGGCTGTTCCCCGCCGCCGGCCCCGCTCGTCCCTGCCCACGGACCCAAAATAGCAGCAGCCGGAGACAGGAAACGGGCTGAGGCGAGGGGCTGGCGGCGGCAGGAAAGGGGCGGCCGCGGCCCCCGTGGCTCCCTGACGCACGGCTGTGGGCAGGCGTGGGGACCCCCGGTGCTCCCAATGCTCCTGGGTGAATCCCCCACCCCGCGCACCCCACTCCGCGCACCCCCACCCCGCTTGCCCCCCTCGTTGCCCCTGGGCACAGCACCTCACAAGTGCACCCCAACACCTTCCCGGGGGTCGGGGCAGCCCGAATCCCCTCCAAATTCCCCCGCGAGGTTCCCAGGGTGGGGGTGCAGCCTCAGCAGCCACCTCCGTTTCCCGCCCACACCGAGCCCTCCCTGCCCTGCACTCCTCAGATAACCCCGTGCTGGCGCTGGCACCAGCGATAGCAGAGGGGCTGCAACCACCACGGCAACCCCGGGGTGCCCCCACCATCCCCCCACCGTCCCCGTGCCAGGACAGGGGTCTCCGTGGTGGAGGGGGTTGTGTCGGGGGGGATCCCCGACTCCTGCGGGCTCTGACGGGTCCCTGGTGCCGCAGGTGGGTGCGGGAGTTCCTCAATGATGAGAACAAGGGGCTGGACGTGCTGGTGAACTACCTGTCCTTCGCCCAGTGCGCCGTCATGTGAGTGGGGTCGGGGGGTCACTGGGGTGAGGGGGGACCCAGGGAGTCCTTGGGAAATGTGGAGGTTCCTGGTCGCTGTGGCAGCTCCCTGCTGCCGACGCCTGATACTGCTCGGTCCCTTATCACCCCTACGGCAGGGACCTGTCTGCACTGGGCTTCTGAGGGACGCGGGATTTTCAGAGCCTTCCTGCCTGCTTTGGGCATGCCAGAGCCACCCTCGTGCCTCTCCCCACCCCGCCACTGCCCTCTCGCCACCTGCCTCAGTGCTTGCATCCGTGCTGGAGCCGTGTGCCCCCCGCCAGAGCCGTGTGCCCCCTTGCCAAAGCCGTGTGCCCCCTTGCCAAAGCCGTGTGCCCCCCGCCAAAGCCGTGTGCCCCCCGCCAAAGCCGTGTGCCTCCTGCTGCGCGCGTGTCCCCCCACCAGGTTGGATTTTGAGGGCCTGGATGGCGGCGAGGATGGCGCACTGGAGAAGCTGCGTGCCTGGAGCAGGTCCATCGAGGATCTGCAGCACCCCAGCGCCCTGCCCGCCCCCTTCGCCAGCAGCCTGGCCCGCTCTGCCCGCCAGACCGCCCTACGGTACGTGCCCAGGGGATGTCCCACTGTGGGGGGACGTCCTGCCATGGGGGTACGTCCTGCTTCAGGGCTTTGCTGGCCACGGCGCTGCCGCTTGCCGCCTGCTGTGCTGCGTGCCGTGGTGTGTGCCGGCGTGCCATGGTGTGTGTGACATGGTGTGTGCCGTGCCA
>NW_024581097.1:108430-123767 GCF_017639235.1 Corvus kubaryi | reverse complement strand
TGTGTGTGACATGGTGTGTGCCGTGCCAAGCACTGTCCTGCCGTGGCTTGTACAGTCGTGCCCGGTGCCACTCAGCGCCCTGTCCTGTGCCATGCACATCAGCTGCATGTCACAAATGCAGTGCCCGGAGCTCAGGCTGTGCCTCGCCGTTGGCGTGGCTCTGCTGTGGCACGTGCCACGCGTGCTGTGTCCCGTTCTGCCTCGCGCGCCGTGTCTGCCCTGCCAGCCCGTGCAGCCCCGGCGCTGCCGTCACTGTCCGGCCATCGCCGTCCTGCCTGTCCTCTGCCCACCACGGCTCAGCTCACCCTTGCTCTGGCTCTGCCCCCGCGCCCCGGGGTAATGCACCCCGTCTCTGCTTCCAGGGCCGGGGTCCCCCTCTCTGGCTGTGCTCTCTCTCTCTCTCCTCCGTGCCCACCTCGCCGCTCGCCCGCCCGCCGGGTAAGTACTGGCTGTCCGGGGCCAGCCCAGTGCCGCGTCTGCAGACTCTGTCCCTCTCGCCCTCCGACCGCTTCTCTCTGCCTTTGCCCCTCCGAAATCCCTGCTGTCCCCACACTGTCCCCACACTGTCCCTCGGTTCCCACCCGGGTGAGCGCTGGCGGTGCAGCACCGGTGGGGGACGGTCCCGCTCACTGTGTGCCGTGTCCCGCAGCTATGGGACACTGCCCAGCCGCAGGGCGCTGAAGAACTCGCGCCTGGTGAGCCAGAAGGATGATGTCCACCTCTGCATCATGTGTCTTCGGGCCATCATGAACTACCAGGTACTGTCACCCTGCGGTGGGGACACTGCTGTCACCACTGCCACCACGGCTGACGCCGTCCCTGCTCCGTCCCCACAGTACGGCTTCAACCTGGTCATGTCTCACCCGCACGCTGTCAATGAGATCGCCCTGAGCCTCAACAACAAGAACCCGAGGTAAGGGAGGGTCTGGCAGGGTGGGACAGGGGTCCTGGGGCTGGCTGGGGGTGTTGCTGATGCTGATGGTGACGCTGTGCCCAGGATGAAGGCTCTGGTGCTGGAGCTGCTGGCAGCTGTCTGCCTGGTGAGGGGCGGCCACGAGATCATCCTCGCTGCCTTTGACAACTTCAAGGAGGTACGAGGGGAGTGGGAACTGCAAGTCTGGGCTGGGGGGTGGGAATGGGGGGACACAGGACCAGACTGGGATTGGGGGGGACCAGAGGGGAGACAGGAACAGCCCCAAATGGGGGGAACAGGAGCACCAGAGAGAGGCTGGGATTGGGGAACAGGACCCCAGGAACGGAGGAAGGGAGGACCCCAGGTCCAGACTGGGATAGGGTCACTGGGGACCCCAGGACCAATGTGAGATGAGGGGAAACCCCAGGAGAAGGCTGGGATGCGGAGTCTGGAGTGAAGGGGATGGAGGGATGAGGGAGGATGAGGAATAGGGGGTCTGGGAGCACCAGGACCAGACTGGGATTAGGGAAGTGGAGTCCAGGAGATGGGGGGAGTCAGTGGCTGGGGGGGCCACGCCAGGTTAACCCCGTTTCTGCCTGCTCAGGTGTGCAAGGAGAAGCACCGCTTTGAGCGGCTGATGGAATACTTCCGCAACGAGGACAGCAGCATCGACTTCATGGTGGGACACCCTGTCCTGGGCGAGGAGGAGGGTCTCTGGGGGGCAGGAGAGCTCCCAGTGACACCAGCCCTGCCTGCAGGTGGCCTGCATGCAGTTCATCAACATCGTGGTGCACTCGGTGGAGGACATGAACTTCCGCGTCCATCTCCAGTATGAGTTCACCAAACTGGGGCTGGAGGAGTTCCTGCAGGTACGGGGGGGGTCGAGGGTCAGGGGAGCTGTGCCAGGGGGCTCCCCCATCCTTGACGCCGCCTTCGTGCCCACAGAAGTCGAGGCACACGGAGAGCGAGAAGCTGCAGGTGCAGATCCAGGCATACCTGGACAATGTCTTCGACGTGGGCGGGCTGCTGGAGGATGCCGAGACCAAGAATGTGGCCCTGGAGAAGGTGGAGGAGCTGGAGGAGCACCTGTCCCACGTATGTGAGCACAGGGGGTTGCAGGGACGTTCCTTGCTGGGTCCCGGGGAGATCTACGGTGACACCGGGTAGGGGTCCCTGGGCTGCTGTCACAGCCGTGTCCCCCTCCCCAGCTAACGGAGAAGCTGCTGGACCTGGAGAACGAGAACATGATGCGGGTGGCGGAACTGGAGAAGCAGCTGCTGCAGCGAGAGAAGGAGCTGGAGGTGGTCAAGGTGCGTTGTGGGGGCCGTAGGGGCTGTAGGGAGTGGGGAAGGGTCCCGACCCCCCCGGCCTGACGCTCGCTGTCCCCAGGAGACCTACGAGCACACGAGCCACCAGGTGCACACGCTGCGCAGGATGATCAAGGAGAAGGACGAGGCTTTCCGGCGGCACTACGGCTCCGAGCCGCCCCCGCTGCCCAGCGCCGAGCCACCTCCCCCGCCCGAGCCCTTGGAGGAGACCCTGCGGCTCCCGGTCCCGCCCCCGGTGGAGGCTGCGCCCCCCCCGCCCCCACCGCCTCCCCCGCTGCCGCCCCCCGCGCCCCCGCTCCCAGGTGAGGAAGGGGAAGCCCCCGGGGCACCCCAAAACGGGGGCATCTCCGAGCTGAGCTGTGCCCTGGGTGGGAGGGCTCCCAAACAGGGAGGTTCCCGGTGCTGGGCCACGCCCGAGGCTGGGCGGTCCCCAGAATTGGGGTCTCACCCTCTGATGGCTTCGCAGGGAAGTGCCCCCCAGCCCCGCCGCTGCCCGGGGCTTCACCCTCCATCGCCCTCACCGTCGGGCTCTCAGGTACGTGGGGACATGTCCTGTGCCTCCACATGACAGTGGGGATGAGGGGGGACCATGGGATGGGGACAGGGAGGGTGTGGGGACCGCAGGGATGGGGGTGGAGGCCAGGGAGGATGTGGAGACTGTGAGGACAGGGAACAGGGAGGACGTGGGGACTGGGACAGTGGGGACAGAGACAGGGGACAGGATGGATGTGGGGACCACGGGGACGGGGATGGTGTAGGGACTGTGCAGGCAGCGAGGACGTGGGAACTGTGAGGACAGGGACAGGGAAGGGTTGCAGGCACCAGGGTGTTGGGGTTGCAATCCCCAAGGAACACCCACTCAGGGATGGGGTGGCCCAGGGGATGGTGACACCAGGCTGGGGTGGCTCAAGGTGGGCACAGGACATGTCCCCATGCCCCGGGGGTGCTGAGCTGGCTCCCACCCCGCCGGCAGCCATCCGGATCAAGAAGCCCATCAAGACCAAATTCCGGTTGCCTGTGTTCAACTGGACGGCGCTGAAGCCCAGCCAGATCAGCGGGACGGTGTTCAGCGAGCTGGACGACGAGCGTGTGCTGGAGGTGAGCCCAGGAGCCCCTCCCCACTGATGGGCACCCCCACCCCCACTTCTGACCCTCCTCGTCCCCCCAGGACCTGGACCTGGAGCGCTTCGAGGAGCTGTTCAAGACCAAGGCGCAGGGCCCGGCGCTGGACCTGGTGTGTGCCAAGAGCAAGGCGGCGCAGAAAGTGGCCACCAAGGTGACCCTGCTGGAGGCCAACCGTGCCAAGAACTTGGCCATCACCCTGCGCAAGGCCGGGCGCAGCGCCGACGAGATCTGCCGGGCCATCCACACGTATGGCCCCGCGCCGGGGGGACAGGGGGGCTGGGGGACAGGATCTGGAGGGGGTGCAGGGGAGCTGGAGGGGGGCAAGGGGGCCAGGAATGGGGCAGGGAGGGTCAGGAATAGGGTGCAGGGGGCAGACAGGGTTCAAGGGTGCTGGTGGGGGTGCAGGGGGTCAGGCAAAGTGCAGAGGGGCTCGTTGGGGTGCAGAGGGCTTGGACAGGTGATCTGGCTGAGGTTCTAGTGGCTCGGGGGGTGTGGATGGGGTGCGGGGGTTTCAGGCAGGGTACAGGGCCTTGGCTGGGGTACAGTGGGAACAGTTGGGATGCAGGGGAGCCCGTTGGGGTGCAGAGGAACCAGGCAGGGTTCATGGGGATTGGCTGGGTTGTGGAGGGTTTGGCTGGGGGGCAAATGGTCTGGTTGGGGTTCAGGGGGGCCAGGCAGGGTACAGGGGCACTGGTGGGGTGCAGGGGGGTTTGTTGGGGTTCAGAAAGCACAGGCAGAGTGTGGCAGGCCTGGTTGGGATGCAGGAGGGACAGGCAGGGTTCGAGAGGGCTGAGTGGGGTGCAGATGGTTCAGCTGGGGGGGCAGAGTGAATGCTTAGGGTTCAGGGGACCTAGGCAGAGTACAGGGGGTCTTGGCAGAGGTGCAGCGGGAGTTGTTTGGGGTTCAAGGGTGCCAGGCAGGGTGCAGAGAGACTGTCTAGAATGCAGGGGGGCTTGTTGGGCTGCAGAGGGTCTGGCCAGGGGAAGGGGGGGTCCATAGGGGTACAGGAGAGGCAGGCACGATGCAGAAGGGCTTGTCGGGGTGCTTGTTGGGGGGCACATGGTCTGCTTGGGGTTCAGGAGGTCCAGGCAGGGAACAGAGGTTCAGGCAGCGTGTAGGGGGTCTGGCTGAGGTTCAGGGTGGCCAAGCAGGTTGCAGGGAGCCAGGCTGGGATCCAGGGTTCGCAGGCTGGGAGCTGCTCCCCAGCGTTGTGGTGCGGGGCAGGTTTGACCTGGCAACGCTGCCAGTGGACTTTGTGGAGTGCCTGATGCGGTTCCTGCCCACGGAGGCGGAGGCGAAGGCGCTGCGGCAGTACGAGCGCGAGCGGAAGCCGCTGGAGGAGCTGGCAGATGAGGACCGGTTCATGCTGCAGTTCAGCAAGGTGGAGCGGCTGCCGCAGCGCATGGCCATCATGGCCTTCCTCGGCAACTTCGCCGAGAACATCCAGATGCTGACGCCGGTACGGAGCTGGGGAGGGGGATACCGGACACGCCAGGGGGGTCCCTGCACCCCGAGGCCCGGCTGAGTCCCCCCATCCTGTCCCCCTGCAGCAGCTCAACGCCATCATCGCAGCCTCGGCCTCTGTCAAGTCGTCCCAGAAGCTGAAGCACATGTTGGAGGTGGGGATGTGAGGATGGGCCGGGTGGGGGTCCTGCACTCCCACCTCACCGTAGCTGGGTGAGGGGGATCCTGTGGGGGTCTCGCTCCCTCCTGACCCTCCAACCCCGCTGCTTTGCCCCTGCAGATCATCTTGGCACTGGGCAACTACATGAACAGCAGCAAACGCGGTGCAGTCTACGGCTTCAAATTGCAGAGCCTGGACCTGGTGGGCAGCCCCTCCCTGGCTCCCTGGGACCCCGGGGCTCCCATCCCACAGCACTGACCCCTTCCCCAAATCCTCCTGCAGCTCCTGGACACCAAGTCGACAGACAGGAAGATGACGCTGCTGCACTTCATCGCGCTGACAGTGCGGGAGAAGTACCCAGAGCTGGCGACCTTCTGGCAGGAGCTGCACTTTGTGGAGAAGGCTGCAGCAGGTGCCCCTCAACCTGTGCCCACAGCCCCACCTCGCTGTCCCAACCCCATGCAGCCCCTGACCCGCCCCGTGTCCCTGCAGTGTCCCTGGAGAACGTATTGCTGGACGTGAAGGAGCTGGGCCGGGGGATGGAGCTGCTGCGGCGGGAGTGTGGGCAGCACGAGAGCGCGGTGCTGCGCGGCTTCCTGGGCGGCAGCGAGGGGCAGCTCGAGCGGCTGCAGCGCGACGCGCGCACGGCCGAGGTGAGGGTGGCCCACACCTGGCCTGGCACTGACCACGGGCACACCTGCGCAGCCACACCTTGCTCTGCACACTCCCCGTGCACAGCTGATCATCCACACCTTGCCTTGCATGGTCCCTGTGCACATCTGGTCCCACTCCTTGCTTTGCACATTCCCCGTGCACACCTGCTCATCCACACCTTGCTTTGCACACTCCCCGTGCACACCTGCTCATCCACTCCTTGCTTTGCACGCTCCCCGTGCACACCTGCTCATCCACGCTTTGCACGCTCCTTGTGCACACCTGCTCATCCACACCTTGCTTTGCACGCTCCCTGTGCACACCTGCTCATCCACACCTTGCTTTGCACGCTCCTTGTGCACATCTGCTCATCCACCTTGCTCTGCGTGCTCCTCTTGCACTTCTGCTTTCCTTTGCATGCTCCATGTCATTCCTCGTCATCCACACCTTGCTCTGTGCATTCCTCATGCACATCTGGTTCCACTCCTTGCCTTGCACGCTCCTTGTGCACATCTGCTCATCCACACCTTGTTGTGCACGATCCTTGTGCATTCCTTGTCATCCACACCTTGCTTTGCACACTTCTGGTGTGCTCCTGCCCTTTCTCTGCACGCTCCCCGTGCATTCCTTGTCACACACACCTTGCTCTGCACACTTCTTCTGCACTCCTGCCTTGCTTTGCTCATGTGTGATGCCCGCCATGCCTTGCACTCGCCCCGTGCCGGACACTGCCCATCCCTGACCACCGCTCCTGTGCCAGGACGCCTACAACACCGTGGTGAGGTATTTTGGTGAAAGCCCCAAGACGACCCCCCCGTCCGTCTTCTTCCCAGTCTTTGTGCGGTTCATCCACTCTTACAAGGTGAGGTGGGGCCGGGAGGGGATACACGGTCCGTGGGTCACACCACGGAGGGGGGAAAGCTGACGCTCCCCACCTGCGTGCCCTGGCAGGACGCGGAGCAGGAAAACGAGACACGGAAGAAGCAGGAGGAGGTGATGCGAGAGAAGCTGCTGGCACAGGAGGCTAAAAAGCAGGAGAAGGTTAGTGGAGGCAGGCATGGGGTGGGCTGGGCAGTAGGGGGCACAGAGGGAACACCCATGCCTCTAATCCCTGCCCCACTTGCAGCGGAACAAGTGGCAGCAGCAGGAGCTGATCGCGGAGCTGCGGCGGCGCCAGGCCAAGGACCACCGGCCCATGTACGAGGGCAAGGATGGCACCATCGAGGACATCATCACCGGTACGGCCCCCCTGGCCCCTGGCCCCCTGCCCTGGCCCCGCCAGCCACGGGGGCTGACGTGTCCCTGTCCCCCCCGTTCCCTGCCCGTACCCCCACAGCGCTGAAGAGCGTCCCCTTCACTGCCCGCACGGCCAAGCGGGGCTCCCGCTTCTTCTGCGACCCGTCCCACCACGACGAGTCCAGCTGTTAAGACCCCAGGTACAACCTGCATGCCTGGATCCCCTTGGATCCCACCTGGATGCCCCTGGGTTCCCCCTGACCCTGCATGCCCCCTTCTGCACGTCCCCTCCCTGCATGTTGTCACCCCAGGGTGTCGGGTGTGCTCTGGTCCTTTGGATCGGGGCAGGATCTTAATGCAAGGCTGGATCCCAGCACAGGATCCTGGCACAAGATCCCAGTGCAAGGCTGGATCCCAGCACAGGATCCTGGCACAAGATCCCAGTGCAAGGCTGGATCCCAGCACAGGATCCCGGCACAAGACCCTGGTGCAAGGCTGGATCCCAGCCCAAAGCTGGATCCCAGAACAAGATCCCAGTGCAAGGCTGGATCCCAGCACTGGATCCCAGCACAAGATCCCAGTGCAAGGCTGGATCCCAGCACAAGGCTGGATCCCAGCACAGGATCCCAGCACAAGATCCCAGTGCAAGGCTGGATCCCAGCACAGGATCCTGCAAGATCCCAGTGCAAGGCTGGATCCCAGCACAGGATCCCAGCACAAGATCCCAGTGCAAGGCTGGATCTCAGCACAAGATCCCAGTGCAAGGCTGGATCCCAGCACAGGATCCCGGCACAAGATCCCAGTGCAAGGCTGGATCCCAGCACAGGATCCTGGCACAAGATCCCGGTGCAAGGCTGGATCCCAGCCCAAAGCTGGATCCCAGCACAAGATCCCAGTGCAAGGCTGGATCCCAGCACAAAGCTGGATCCCAGCACAGGATCCTACTGTAACGCTGAGTCTCAGCACTGGATCCTGGTTCAAGGCTGGATCCCAGCATAAGGCTGGGTGTAAGGCTGGGTCCTGGCACTGGATCCCAGTGAAACGTTGCTGCCCGGCACAGAGTCCTGGCACTGGATCCCAGTCCAGGATCCCAGTGCAAGGCTGGGCCCTGGCACAGGATTCCAGGTCAATGCTGGTACCCAGCACAGAGTCCCAGCACAGGATCCCAGCACTGGATCCTGGAGCAAGGCTGGATTCCAGCACAGATCCCACTGCAATATTGGATCCCAGAGTGGGGTCTTAGTGCATCACCGGATCCCAGGGCAGGATCCCAGTCAGTCCCAAGATGAGATCCCAGCACAATACTGGATCCTAGGCTGGCATCCCAGTGCACTACTGGGTCCCAGTACAAGGTCCCAGTACACTGCTGGGTTCCAGGGCAGGATCCTAGGGCAAAACTGGATCCCAGGGTAGGCTCCCAGTGCACTACTGGAGCCCAGAGTGGGGTTCCCAGTGCATTACTGGGTCCCAGCCCAGTGCCTGGAGGACTCACCCTGTGCTGCCTGCGCTCTGGGGGGGTCACCTGGGCCCCCCTCAGGCCAGGCCGGGTGTCGCTGGCTCTGTCCCTGACTGTCCCTTCCATCCCACAGCCCGAAGGTGGATCCGCCTGTAGCCGAGCGAGGCTGAGGAGCCCGACCAGGGGGCAGGGGAGGACTGGGGCTGCCTCAGTTTCCCTTCCTCACCCCCCTCTGCCCCCCAGGTGCCCAGAGAGGCTCCGTCCTGCCCTGACACCATGTGGGGACAGGGCCAAAATGTCCTCGTGCCACCATCCTCACGGGTGACATCCCTGTGCCTGGGGAGACCCTGCACCCAGACCACCCCCTGCCCACCCAAGGCAGAGGCCAAATCCATCTGTGGTGGAGCCCCAGCATCAGGAGCTGACCCGTGGGGTGCCCCCTCCCCATCGGGGTCCCCTTGTCCCCGGGGGGCTCACTGCCTCAGAGCCCCCACCCCCACTACAGGGACCACGGGGACCCCCCCACCCAGCGCTCGACACTTTGACCACTGATGTGAACACTAAGTGCCAAAAAAAAGGGACCAAAGCCAGGCTGGGGGGTGCCGGGAGAGGGGCAGGATGGTGCCCCCCGCCCCAGGACCCCCCTGGCCCTCCCCCCACAGTGACTTTTTGTACATGTGAAATATATGGAGTCTTTTACACGGCCACTGCCTGATTTGGGGGAGCGTGGTGGGGGCACAGAGGCAGCCCAGGAGCCTGAGGAGCCTCCCCAGGCCAGAGCTCCTGTGGCGGGGGGCGAGGAGGGGGCACACGGATGTGCAGGGAGCAGACATTTGGCAAGGCTTTGCAGCGCTGTTACTAAAGCTGCGGGATTAAGGAGAGGGGGCATCTGCTTTTGGGAGGAATTGGGAGCCCCCCCCACATCACCAGCCCCACTTCAGTGTGGGGTGACCCCCAGTTCATCCCACTTTTGGTGGCTGTGGGGTGCTGGGAGCAGAGTCAAGGCTGGGAGGGGCAGCAGGGGGAGCAGGATGAGGTCCCAAAGGGAGCAGAGGGGCAGGATGGGGCCAGGAGGGCAGAAAGGGCTTGCGGGGGTGGAATGTGGCCATGGGGGTGCGAGGGGCTGGGAGGGGCAGGATGCGACCCCAGACCCCCAGCAGTGGCACAGGGCCTGGCCTCCCTCGCTGAGCTCCACCAGCCCAGGGATTAGCCCTGAAACAGGGAATAAAAGTTTCCCCTAATCCTCTTGGGGGGATTACCAGCACTGCCGCGCCCAGGGTGGGATCTGGCCCGGCCTCAGCCCCCCCAGCGCCGCTGCTGACCTGGGACCTTTTAATCCACATTTAATGGATGAGCCCCTGCTCCGTCCTGGGGGACCCTCGGAGATGCTGTGGGCAAAGATGCTGCTGTCCAGCCATGTCCATCCACATCCAGCCGTGTCCATCCATCCATCCGTCCACCTCTGTCTGCCAGGCTGAGGCAGGTCCCTACCTGCCCTCAGTGACATCCACCCCCGAGTCCCCAGCCTCGGGTAGGATCCCAGTGCACATCCTGCTCCGTTCCCGAGGGTCACTGGAGATGCTGCAGGCAAGGATGCAGCTGCCCAGCCACGTCCATCCACGGCGATCCGCGTCCACCTACCCATCCGTCCATCTGTCCATCCACTGGGCTCTGCCTGCCCAGTCCCTACATGCACTCGGTGACATCTACCCACACAAGCCCCCAGCGCTGTCCCAGTCCCTTGGAGATGCTACGGGCAAGGACGCTGCTGTCCATCCATATCCGGCTGTGCCCGGCCGTCCACCCATCCATCTGTCCACGCAGCCGGCTCCAGCCGGTCCCTACGTGCCCTCGGTGCCACCGTTGGGCTCGGACAGGCGTCGCTCGCCCTGGGCTGTGGGCGCTGCCAGGCTCTCAGCCTGCAGGAGCAGGTTGCAGCCGAGGAAGAGGATGGCAAAGGTGACGGCGAGGCAGAGCACCAGGACCACGGCGATCTGGGCAGCCTCGCTCACCCCCGTGTCCTCGCGGGTAGCATTCATGTCCCCCTCCTCCTCCTCCTCTTCTTCCTCCTGGGAGCCGAGTGTGGCGGTGACAGACGGGGAGGGTTTAAGTGATGTCAAGGACTGTCTTATCCCTCCCTGCCATGGCCCCCCTCACGCTCGCTGGCACTGGGTGCTCCCCCCGGGAAGGGGCAGTAGCTTTGCCCCGCCTTGGAGCCCCCCTGGAGGGGTGCAGGGTCCTGCAAGGAAGGAGGAGTCACCCCAGCCCCCTCCCTAGGTGCCTTGGGGGGCAGCTGGGGCTGTCCAACTGCCCACTCTGCCTCTCCCCACTGTAGCAACTCAGCCTCGTGGCACTGGGGTGTAATGGGGACACCCAGCTCAGCCCCATGGCTCAGGGGACCCCCAGTTCAGCCCCACAGCACTGCGGTCCCCCAGCTCAGCCCCATGGTACGAGCTGTGCAATGGCATTCCCCAGCTCAGCTCCATTACACTGGGCTCCTCCAGCTCAGCTCTACAGCACGGGGGTGGAGTGGGGACCCCCAGCCCAGCCCCTTGGTTTTGGATGTGATGGGGGACCACCAGCTCAGCCTCAGCATCCACTTCCCCCCTCCCACGGCCCCCAGCCCCCACAGCCAGGATGTGACCAGGCTCCATGTGAAAGCAGAAACACTTTATTTTTGCGGCAGCTCCGGCCCCCCAGGGACAGGGGTGACACCGGGGGACAGGTGGTGATAAGGGACATGGCCAGCACTGGCTGTGTGGCACCAAGTGTGCTGCAGAGGGGTGGGGTTCAGGTGTCACCCTGACCCCCAGCACCCTCTGCCAGGCTCCAGCACCACTCTGAGCTGGTGCCACAATGCCCTGAGGACTCACCCCGGTCATCAGCCAGGCCGGAGCCACCGAGCCAGTTCTCCAGGATGGACAAAACCTCACGGCATAAACCAAGGAGCAGCAACCCCCAAATTACAGGCTAGGCCAAGCCCAGCTCCTCCCAGAGGCTTTTTGGAGGTGAAGGAGGGGATCCAAGCAGAGTCACTGTCCCAGAGAAGTGCCACTGCCCATGGTGACCCTGCCTGGGTGACACCAGCCCTACAGCGCCAGTGTGTCCTTGATGAGCCGGCGCATGGTGGTGGTGACTGAGGTGCCCAGGGAGTCCGTGATCTGGTAGGAGATCTTGTACAGGTAGGGCTGCACGTCCTTCAGGCTGGTGTCGAAGACATTGTCCACCTCGGACTGGGTGGGCATCTTGGGCAGGTACTCGTGGCGGTTCATCACCTCCACAATGTTGATGATCTTCTCGCAGAGCTTCTCACCCACCTTCTCGCGGCAGATCTGCCGCTCCTGCTCGTTTGCCAGATTCACCACATTCACCTTGATGGTCCAGAGCTCCCAGGGGATGCACTCGTCCGAGAAGGGCCACCGTGACTTCTTCTTCTGGTAGAACTCCAGGGAGATTTGCCCCATCCCATCGGAGCCGGAACCACGCAGCGCGTCCTGCGTGACAGCGTGCGGTTCATGAGGGAGCAGGGACTGGCTGACCCCTCCTCGGGCACATCCCATTGGCTTTTACAGAATCACTGAATGTCCTGAGTTGGAAGAGACCCCCAAGGATCATCCAGTCAAACTCCTGGCCCTGCACAGGACACCCCAACAATCTCACCCTGAAGCTCTGGCAGCCTTGGGGCCATGACCAAATCCTGGGGAGCTGTTCCAGTGCCCAACCATCCTCTGGGGGAAGAACCTTTTCCCAATATCCAGCCTTCCCTGACACAGCTCCATCCGTTCCCTCGGGTCCTGTCACTGTCCCAGGGAGCAGAGATCGGAGCTGCGCTAGGGATGAGCCTCCTCTCAGTCTCCTCCAGCTGAACAGATCTTGTGCCCTCAGCTGCTCCTTGTATGCCTTCCCCTTAAGGCCCTTTACGCTCCCATTTTCATCCCTGCTGGCTCCCCCCTTTACCTTGAACTCCCCGACGGCCTTGCGGAGGGCCCGGTCGAGCTCCTCAGAGGAGACACGGACGTAGGCAAAGTCGATGAAGTCGCAGTCCACGTCCTGGGTGCCCACGGTGCCGATGGAGTAGGTGCCCTCCTTCTTGTAGTGGAACTTGCCGGTGCTGCGGTGCAGCAGGACGGTGTGGAGCACGGCCAGCATGGCCTCCTCCACCTGCCGCCCCTCCACCGACACCTCCAGCACCTCGGCGCGGCAGTTCATGGCAGGGGCGGCGCTGGAGGGGGCACAGCAGCAGGTGCTGAGGGGACACAAGGGTGGGTGGGGGGTGTTGGTTGCACCCCTGCTTGGGTGACAGCCCCTCTGCCAAATCCCCTGTGTGCTGGTGTCCCAGTGAGTGCCCCCCCAGAGGGACCTGGTGTGGCCCTCCTGGTAATCCACAGGGACCCAGATGTCCTGATTTGAGTCCCTCACGTGCCACAAGGATCCAGGCGTCCTTGGTATAGGCCCCCCGTAGCCCCACAGAGACCCAGATGTCTTGGTCTGAGTACCTCACATCCCACAGATATGGACCCTCCCACGCACCTCGTAAAAGTTCGGGGCGTCCAGGTCTGGGTGTCCCGCAGGGATCCGGGTGTCCACAAGGACCCAAATACCCCGCTCTGGTCTCCTCACACCCCAGGGCGGTATCCCAGTGTGTGCCCGCTCACCTCACAGGGGCCCCGCGGTCCCACTACAGGCCCCTCAATATCCCACAGGGACCCAGATGTCTTGGCTCGAGCCTCTAACAACCCAGAGAAACCACCTCAGTCTCCCTCGGAGCGCCTCAGGTTCCCTCCAGGCTCGAGGCCCCGAATCCCCCTGGGCCCCCGGGCCCCCTCACCCCCGGTCCCGGTGCCGGTGCCGGTCCCCGCCCGAGGCCGCACTCACCGCCCGGGCCCGACCATCTGACGGCGCGGAGGAGGGAAGTGGATCGTCCCATCTGCGCAGGGGATCAGAACACCCCACCGGCCACCTTAGTGGCCCTTCCCGTCATATCCGCCGTGTTCATCACTCTGAACTTGACTCGGTTAACACTGTGTCCCTTCGGTGCCGTTCCCGGCCGCGGAGCGTCTCCCGGGGGTGGAATCGCCGTTCCGAGTGCGCGGATTCCCCTCTCCCCGGTTTGGTTCGTTCCCAAGGGGCCATAGAGCTGCAATGCCGCAGCGCAGAGCGGCTCAGCGGCTCCATTGCGCCCCCTATGCTGGAGGCTCCGCGGCGGTACTGCAGCGGGGCGGGCGGTCCGGTGTCCCCCGCTGACCCCCGCGGGGACGCGGCGAGAACGGGGCGACACGCGTGGGGACAGGGGCCACAGGGGCACGGGGGACACCTCTATGGGGACAGAAGGGACACGAGGATATGGGACAGCAGGGCCGTGGGGAAATGAGGAAAGGGGGACACAGGGACAGATGGACACAAGGGACAGAGTGACGCAGCGATATGGGGACACGGGACAGATACTGGGTAAAGGGACATGAAGAGTAGGGGGACAACGGGACAGCGGGATGGCTGGATATGGGGATATGGATGGACATGGGAGACACATGGATATGGGGACACAGGGCACAGGGGATAGTGGAAACAGGGACGTGGGGACTTGGGGGACGCAGTAAGAGGGGATGGATGGACATGGGGACACAGGGCACAGGGAATACTGGAAACAGAGACCTGGGAATATGGGGGATATGGGAATAGAGGGATGGATGGAGAGACACGGGGACAGTGGGACGGATGGACACAGGGAGAGAGGGATGGATGGATAGGCAGACATGGGGGACACAGGGAGTGGGGACATGGGGATTTGGGGCACTGATCGGCCACGCTGCCATGGGGACACATGGCCTGGTGTAAACAGCAGCAAGAATGTGGCCATGACGTGTCACCGGGCGGGGAGCAGGGCACACACCGAGACACCTGCGCAGCACACACCGAGACACCTGCGCAGGCACACACCGAGACACCTGCGCCGCACACACCGAGACACCTGCGCAGGCACACACCGAGACACCTGCGCCGCACACACCGAGACACCTGCGCAGCACACACAGAGACACCCGTGTCTGTGCCGTGCAGCCCCGGGACCACCGGCGTGGCCGGAGCTGCCCACGGAGCTGCTTTTACTCGGCCCCGCTGGTACCATCCCCGTCCCTCCTGCAGCAGCCCCTGCCAAGAGAAAGGGGACAGCGATGAGGACAAGGTGGGCAGAAGCCTGCCCTGAGCTGTGGGGAGGGGACGGAGACCTGCGGCACGGCCATTCCTGCTCCGCAGCCGGAGCAGAGCCACGCGGAGCCGAGTCGTGCCGTGCCGGGTGCCCACCCCGTGCCCCCCGTGCCCACTGCGTGCAGCTCCGCTCTTCCCCACCCCGACTCCCGTTCGCGGCCCCGCCGTGCGTCAGCGCTGTGTCCATGGCGGGGGCGGCGGCGGGGGGGACAGAGGGACCCTTGTTTTGTGTCACCGCGGGGCGCCCCCGGCCCCGCGCCTCAATGTGGCCCTTGTTCCGCACCGGCCCTGGGTGTCCCCGTTAACGTTTGCTCCGGGGCCAGGCTGTCCCCAGCAGGAGGAAGGGGACAAGCCGGGGGACACATCAGCCGCGCGTGTCACCCCCCTGCCTTGGAACCCCCGGCTCCGTCCCCAGCTCCCGGGATCGGGACCCCAAAACGTCATCACCCCCCCCCCCCCCCGCCAGGGCTGGCCCTGCCAATGGCCACGTCCCCGGGAACACGAGCGGGGGACACGGTCACGCTTCCCGGTTATTTTGGGGAGGATAAATCAGGCAGGCGACAGGTGCGGGGCCGCGGCAGCCGCCGATGAGTGACGGCTCAAGGGCAGCGGCGTGGGCAACGTGCGGCTCCGGCGTCCCGGCTGTCCCCGGCTCCGGAGCCCCGGCTGTCCCCGGCTCCGGCTCCGGAGCCCCGGCTGTCCCCGGCTCCGGCGTCCCGGCTGTCCCCGGCTCCGGCTCCGGAGCCCCGGCTGTCCCCGGCTCCGGCTGTCCCCAGCCGGGGCTCCAGAGCTGGGGA
>NW_024581097.1:73550-108330 GCF_017639235.1 Corvus kubaryi | reverse complement strand
GTCCCCGGCTCCGGCGTCCCGGCTGTCCCCGGCTCCGGCTCCGGAGCCCCGGCTGTCCCCGGCTCCGGCTGTCCCCAGCTCTGGAGCCCCGGCTGTTCTTGTCTTTGGCATCCCGGCTGTCCCTGGCTCCGGTGCCCCAGCTGTCCCCAGATCCACCGACCCGGCATCCCGGCTCCGGCGCTCCAGCTGTCCCCGGCTCCATCGCCCCGGCTGTCCCAGCTCCAGTAGACTGTTTTTTTCCCCAGCTCCAACGTCCTGTTTTTATCCAGCCCAAGTGTTCCAGCTGCCTCCAGCTCCGACACCTACACTGTCCGAGCCCCGGCTGTCACCAGCTCCGGTCACCAGCTCCGGTCCCCAGCTCCGGCTGTCCCAGCTCCAGTGTCCTGTTTGTTCCCAGCTCCAGCCCTCCGCCTCTCCCCTTCCCCGGCGTTCTGGCTGTCCCCAGCTCCAGCATCCCCACTCTCCCCAGCTCTGCCATCCCGTTTTTCCCCATCTCCAGCGTCCCAGCTGTCCCCAGCCCCGTCGCTCTGTCCCCCCTTCCCAATCCCGCAATATTCACTAACGGGGAGCACACGCAACAAAGGTCCCGCTCAGTGGCTCTCGCTGTACGTACAAGTTTATATACAGAAAATGGCCAAAAAGAGGGAAACCCAGAAAAATATATATAAAGGGGAAGGGGCCGCGGTTGGGGGGGCCGGAGCCACCCCTCGCCCACGCCCCCCACTCTGTACAGGACCCGGCTGGCGCTATTTACATCAGGGGCATTTTTACAGGGGAAGGGGGCACCGCGCCGGCAATGCCCTCGGGGAAGACGGCACCGGGGCTGCTGTGGGGCTGTGCCCTGGGCCGTGAAGGCACATGGGGCACCCCCAAGGGTGCCCCCAAGAAGACTCAGGCATCTGAGGGGGGACCCAGATATCCTGGGAGTGATCCAGAGGGGATCCCAGGCATTCCTGGAGTGATGTAGGGGTGGTCCCAGGCATCCCAGGGGCCACCTAGGTGTGCCCAGGGGGTCCCAGGCATCCTGTGGATGACCTAGGGGGGGTCCCAGGCATTCTGGGGGTGATTCAAGAGGGGTTCCAGGTGTTCTGGGGGTGACCCAGGGGTGTACATAGGGTCTTAGGGATGGCCCGGGGAGGTCCCAGGTGTCCCAGAGGTCATTCAGGAGTCCACAGGGAGGTCCTGGGCATCCCAGGACTGATCCAGGAGTGACCAGGGCCAGTTCCAGGCATCCTGGGAGTGACCCAGGGGTGACCAAGGCGGGGTCCCAAACATCCCACAGTTGATCTAGGGGTACACAGGAGATGTTCCAGGCATGCCAGGGGTGACCCAGGAGTGCCCAGGGGGTTCCCAGGCATCCTCGGACTGAACCAGGGTTGCCCAGGGCGGGTCCCAGATGTCCCCAGGCAGGTCAGGGGCTCGTGGCAGCCCCTTGCCCGGGACTCAGAAAGGCAGAGTGTCCATGAAAATCTTGTCAACGATGGGCGGTGGCGGCACCAGGTCCTCCAGCTTGAGGTAGAAGATGCGCTGGAGGCCCTGGGTGCAGAGGCTGCGCAGCTCCGGCAGCTTCCCCAGCAGCTTGGAGAGGCAGCTGGAGCGCCCGGGCTCGGCCCCTGCTGCTGCCATGTGGTCCTTGAGGCAGCCCACGATGCGGTTCTGCAGCTCCTCCACCCGCTTCGGCTCCTTCAGCCCATGCCGGTCTGGGGTTACACACAGGGTGTGGGACCGTGGCAACAGACACGAGGTGGGGATGGGGACAGCAGCCAGCCTGGAGCTGGGGGGGTCTCACCTGTGATGATGACAAGGGCGGCAAGGCAGGAGAAGGAGGGGACGTCGACGCTCATGCGGTGCAGGCTCTGGGAGAACTCGAGGATGGCGTCGATCCACTCTCCGAAGCCGCGCACGCACTGCTGCCGGTGCAGCACCACCCCGTTGCAGAAGATGAGTTTCCCTTCCTCTGGCTTAGAGCTGCCAGCACAAATCCAGGCGTCACCCCTTGGCACATCTCGGGCTCCCCCTGCTCTGCGCTGCCCCAGGGCTCACCGGTATGCCAGGCGCAGGATGAAGAGCTCCAGGAAGGCTGACTCCAGCAGAAGGTCCTGGTCCTCCTTGGGCAGCTCGGAGAATCCCTGGATCTTCTCGGCCCACTTGCGGATGACGTCCATGGAGCCGGTGAGCAGGTCATAGAACTGCTGCACGTCCACCGAGTCCTCCTTCTCAAACGGGCGCGGTGCTGACTCCTGGAACTGCGATGGGGATGGGTCAGGATTGGGATGGGGACGGGATCAGGATCTGTTGATGGGGATGGGTGAGAAACTGGGATGGGGATTGGGTCAGGATCCAACCCCAGCCCTGGCATGATCTTGGGGAGGGCATGGAGTGGCACTGGCCCTACCTTGGAGTAGTCGAGCTTGGTGGCACTGGGGATGGAGTCGATGTGTGCCCGCACCAGCGAGGTGATGAGGCTGACGGGGGACGCATCTGGTGGCTGTTTGGGCTTGGAGGGGAGACGGCCCCGCCGCCCTTTCAGGCTGTCGGTCCGGACCACTGCGGTTGGGACTTGCAGTGAGTGTGTCTGTCCTCAGTGCAGCCTGAAAGGCTGCAGAGTGGGGTCTCCCCACTCCTGCTGGGTACCCCCCACCCGGGATGGGACCCTGGTACCTTCTTTGACCATGCCGACGGCCAGGCACTTCTGGAAGCGGCAGAACTGGCAGCGGTTCCTGCGCCGCTTGTCCACAGGGCAATCCTTGTTGGCCAGGCAGATGTACTTGGCATTCTTCTGCACTGTGCGCTGCGGGTGGGGAAGGAGCGGCTGAGCTCAGCCCGGGGCGCCGAGCTCCAAACAAAAGCCCTTCTGTCCTCCCCTGCCTCCCGCTCCAGCCCAGCATCCGGCTCCATGTCCGTGGGGAGGGCTCCATGACCGTGCTCCCTGCCCTGCCCCTCGCTGGGGCACCCCGCAGCATCCTCCTGCTGCTGCAAAGCATTGTGGGAACATCCCGGCAGCCCGTGTTGAGTTGGGGGTCCCCTTACCTTGAAGAAGCCCTTGCAGCCCTCGCAGGTGCGCACACCGTAGTGCTGGCAGGACGCGTTGTCCCCGCAGACGGCGCAGCGACCCTCGCCCGCCCCGGGGCTGCGCACCTTGGTGGGCGCCAGCGCCGGCCCCTCCAGCAGCGGGGAGGTGGGGGCCAGGGGCAGCCCCGCGAAACCCCTGGCAGGACCTTGGCTCGGGGGGAAGGCGTCCGTGTCCAGCAGCCGCGGGTCCACACAGGGCGCGGGGCCTGGCTGCCCCTTCAGGGTCACAGGGGACCCACCTGGGCTGGGGGCCGGGGGGCCGAAGGCAAAGAAGGGGGGCTGTGACCCCCCGCCCTTGGCTGGCTCTGCCCAGGGCTGCCCACCCTCGTAGTTCGGTAGCGGTGAGTACGCCCCGAAGGAGCCCTCCCAGCCTGGGGCCTGTGGAGGCTGGAAGCCTGGCGTGGCGGGCGAGGGGATGGAGCAGGGGCTCCCGTAGCAGTCCGAGCCACTGGAGGAGAGGGCCTCGTCCGGCTGCCCACCGAAGGCGCTGGGGTAGCAGCCGTAAACCTGGAAGTCCTCCAGCTTGAAGGCGGTGGCGGCGCTGGACTGGCCGCTTGCTGGCAGCTGGTAGAGGAAGGCGTCAAACTCGCCGGCGTAGCCCTCCATGAAGGTGCTGAAGCTGGGCAGGGCAGGGGCGGCCGCCAGATCGGCTCCAGCCACTTCCATGGGGAATCGGCCGCCTTCAGGGCTGAGCAGCTCGGCCGGGCAGCGCTCACAGGGGCCAGTGCCCGCGGTGCCGTACTGTGCCTGGATGCAGGGCATCTCTGTGGGGAGAGAGGGGTGTCAGCGGGGACCCCGATATCAGCCCTCCGTCATCCAGGCAGAGGATGGAAACAGGGTGGGAACCACGGAGATTCCCCTCGTGCTGGAACTGGACCCCCATAGCCACTGGCTGTCTGGTGGCGGCCACCACTATCCCTGGGAAAGGTCACGGCACAGCCAATGGGTACAAAGGACATTCCCCAAAACGCTGGCTTAGCAAAAGCCCCCGAAAGGGAAGGAGGGAGGAATGTGGCCAGCAGATTCCCAAGCCCTCGGGCTGGCTGAGGGAAAACAGAGTCAGGGCTGAACTAGGTTTTGAGGATCCCACTTCCCCCATAACTCCTTTTGGGGCTTTTCAGGAACATCAGTGCAGGCAGACCTCCAGGTGCAGGGGGAGAGGAGCCCACCCTCTGTCCCTGAAGCCCCCCGGGGCTGTGCATGGACCCGGTGAGACACAAGACAAGCGGAGTCCCATGTCCAGCTGAAAGCCAAGCCAGAAGTGATCCCAATGGCAAGCCGATAATGTAATTCATCTTGCAGACCTTTAAAGGTCACGCTGTGCTGGCCCCCAGCCGCGGTCCTGGCACGGCCCTGCTGCCAGAGCACCCGCCGGCCCCCGGATTCCCCCAGCCAAATCTGGGCAACTCTCGTGGGCACCAAGAAAGCCGACACCCGCCAGAAGCTGGGTTTAAAAATACCCAGCGTGGGTCCAGCTCTGGCACCCATGGGGTGGCACCAGCCCCCAGCCCACTGCTGGCATCCCAGTGGAGTTTGTGCGTGTCCGGTTTGCGCGTGGGTTCAGAGGGGACGATGACCCCCCAGCTGCCTCCTGTCCCCAAATGAAGCCGAGGGGACAGGAGGCCGTGCTGGGGACACGGCCCCGGGGGACACTGTCTCTGCCAGTGGGAGTTTTCCTTGCCTACACGAAACCCCCGGCGGATGCAATGCCTCGACCCTTCCCGTGGTCCCGGTTATTTGAACGCTTTTGCTCTCACCCACTCACTGACAGCATTTGGGGTCCTCTCTGCCCTGTTTCCCCAGGGACTGGGCACAGATTCCCGCAGCAGCCTCCGCGCTGCCCACGGCCGGGCTCTATTTGCAGATTCCTCATTTGGGAGCGCAGGCAGCTGCCTGTGCCCAGCCCTGAGGCTGCTGCCTGCACGGGCGGGTGGCAGCCGCTGGCACCGGGCCCCGGGCCGCGGGCGGGCGAGAGCAGCCGGTGGCACCGGGGGTGGGCGACGCTGCCCACATCCCTGCCGGCACCTGCTGCCCGGTAATGCCGTGGCGGC
The DNA here is from genome assembly GCF_017639235.1 of Corvus kubaryi. Taxonomy (NCBI): domain Eukaryota; kingdom Metazoa; phylum Chordata; class Aves; order Passeriformes; family Corvidae; genus Corvus; species Corvus kubaryi. Next base: position 103,207 of record NW_024581097.1, on the reverse strand, counting down.
TGCTGCCAGGCCTGCGTGGGCAGTGGGGGGTTTGCCTGCACATCCCTGTTTCCACTGCCAGGTCCTGATGCTGCCTGCACATCCCGGCTCGCAGCGCCGTAATCCCCGTGCTGCCCGCATGCTCCTGCCTGCCCAGCTGCTGCCCACTCCAGTTCCATGACCACTCTGCTCAGGGATCCCGGAGGGATGCCCGCTATGGGGTGACTCTGCCCCCCACAATCCCCAGAGACGGGGTGTTCCTGCACGTGCAGCTGGCCCCGGTCGGGGTGCCACGAGGGGGGAAGCAGCCCCGTTCCCCACAGTCCTAGTAGCGGCTCCCGGTCCTGCACAGCTCCTCACAGAGGAGTGGGTGGTGTCGGGCTCTTCCCGGGACCCCCGGGGCCGGGATCTCTCGCTCTGCCAACTCCCGTCTGGTGCGCGAGCCCCGGCTCTTCCCGGTGCTACCGGGACTCCTGATCCAGTTCCTGCCGCTGCCACCGGGACGCCCGATCCCGTGCGCCTTCCAGCGCCACGCGGGACGCCCGACTCGGTTCCCCCTGGTGCCACCGGATACCCCCAAGAGGCAGTCCCGCACAGCGCACACCGCCCGGTCCCTTCCACCGGGATCCCCGACTATCGCCGGTGGCACCGGGAGTTCCTTCCACAGTGTCCTTCAGACACCCGAGCCCCGGCTCCACCCGGTGCCATCGGGACGCGCGACCCGGTTGCCCGTGGTGCTGCTGGGACACCCGACCACATACACCTTGCAGGACGCCCACGTACATGCGCCCTGAGCCCCCGGTGCCACCTGACACGCCCGATCTGAATCCCTCCGGTGCCGCCCGGGACGATCGGTCCTGTTCCCCCTGGTGCCACCGGGACACCCGACCCCGTGCACCTCCCGGTGCGCGCAGCCCGCCCCCACTGCCAGCGGGACCCCCGCCCCCGGTGCCCCCCGCATCCCGGTGCCGCCCGTACCCGGCTGCCGGCGCGGCGGCGCTCCGGTTCCTGCTCCTGCCACCGCCGCTCCGCGGGCTCCGCCGGGCTCCGGCCCCGCCACTACTTTCTCTTAAGCGCTCGGTGACGCGCGGGGCGGCGCGGGGCCGGTGACGCACGGGGGGGGCGGCCCCGGCGGGGGCGCGGCCGTGACGCACGCGGGGTTCCATTGACGCACCCGCGGCCCCGGCTAAAAATACCCCCGCGGCCCCGGCTAAAAATAGCTCGGGCGCCCCTCGCTCCCCCACATATCCCCCCCGGGGCTCCGGGGGCCGCCAGCGGGGGGAGGGAGGCCCCGGTGTCAGGGGTATCCCCGGTGTCCCCAGGGCCGGTGCCCCTTCAGTATCCGCGGTGTCTCCTCGCTGCCGGTACCCCGGGGCTGGCATTCCCCAGTGCCTCCACCCCGGTGCTCTCTCGCTGCTGCTATTTCCGGTGTCCTCTCGTTGCTGGTACTCCGGTGCGCCCACCCTCCGTACCCCCTCGGTGCCGGCATCACTTAAGTCCCCGCCCCCGGTGCCCTCTCGGTGTCGGTATCCCCGGTGTCCCCTCGTTGACGGTACCCTGGTGCCCCCATTCTCGTTGCCCTCGGGGTGCCAGTATCTCCGGTACCGTTATCCCTGGAGCCCCCTCGGTGTCGGTATCTTCAGTGCCCCCATTCCCGGTGCCCCCCCGGTGCCGTTCTCCCCGTACCCCCGGTGCCGCTATGCCCGATGCCCATCTGAGCCGGTATCTCCGGTGCTCAGCGGCGCCGGTACCCCCGGTCTCCTCCTGCTCGGTGCCCGGGTGCGGGGGGAGTGACGCGGGGTCCCGCCTCCGCCCGGTCCCCCGGGGAGCCCCTGGCCGGGGCGATGGAAAGAGCGGCGGCTGCTGGCGGGCGCCGGCGCCGGGAACAGCGCCCGCGGGCTGGAAAGATGAGCTCAGCCCGTGCAGAGCCGGGCCGGGTCCGCGGGAGGCCGAAGGGTGAGCGGAAGGGACCCAGAACTTCCCAGTACCCTTCGGTGCCACGCCGGTACCCGCCCAATACCCTCCGGTACCATCCCGGTACCCTCCGGTACGGCTCCGGTACCTCCCGCGATGCCCCCCGGTACCACCCCGTATCTTCCCAGCCGGTACCCTCCGGTACTACCCCAGTACTCCCTTGGTATCTTCCGGTACCGACCCGACACACTTCGGTACCAGGTCGGTACCCTCCCTTGCCGTACCCGCCCGTATCCGCTCCCGGGGACAAACCGGGGGTCCTGGGGGACCCCGCTGTGCCCGGGTTGGCAGCGCCCCCGGGGTGGGCGGCCCCTTTCGTTCTTCTCCATTAGTGCCCGCTGCAGCGGCAGAGCCCCGCGGTACCGTCCCACCGGGGGAATGGAGCCACCCTGAGGCCGGTGCCCCGGTGCCCCGGGAGCCGCAGCCGGCGCCGGGGGTGCTGCCGGGACCCCCGGTACCGGGACCTTGCCCGGCCTCACGAAACCCCGGGCCCCGTGAGGAGCGGCGGGGGCGGGGGCAGCCCGGCACCAGAGGGGCCCGGAGGGCTCACGGGGGTATCAGAGGTGGTGGCCCGGGGGCGGGCGCCGTCGCCGCCTCCTCCCGTTGCCCATTACCTCGCTGCGGCCCCGCTTCTCGCTGGCGCCCGCCCCCGACGGGGTTCCGTGACATCACACCTGCCCGCTGACGTCACACCTCGTCACTGACGTCTTGGGGATCCCGCGGCACCACCGGGGCCGCCCCCAAAGGGATCCCCCGGGCTCGGCAGGACCTGCCGGGGTCCCTGCAACACGCGACGAGCAGCACGGCCGGTGCCAGCCCGGGGATACGGCCGGGAGTCCTCGGGACAGGTCCGACAGCGGGGTCCCAGAGCTCTCGGGGGTCCCAAAGGCACCGGGGGCACGGAGCGTGGCGGCTGCAGCCCCCCGCATCCCTCGCTTGGTTGCGGCGCTACCGGAGGCAGGAGGGTGACACTGGCAGCCCCCGCACCCGGGATTAGCTGTACCCCGGGAGAGGTCGCGGGGACTGCGACAGCCCCGGGGGAGGAAACCCGAGCCCAGCCACCCTGGCAAGGCCACGGGGGTGCAGGGGGGACCCCTGTTCACACCGGCCCCGGGGATCCACCCCGACACCCGGGTGGGGGCGCGGGGATACAGTGGCCACCAGCCAGCCCTTCCCGAGCCCCAGGGCGGGCGTTGGGGCTTGCAGGGTGCCCATGACCGGGCGGTGATTAGCCGGTGCCCACGGCCGGCGCTGGCTCCCTGCCCCGGGCCTATATTTATCGGTAATGACAGGCTGCTCCGGGGCGTTCCCGGTCCGTACCCCGCAGCCTTGGCCCCCCGGCCCTGCCCAGCTCAGCCGGTGCCACGCGTGACCCCGGTGTCCCACGGCCACCTGCCCATTTCCGGGCACACGCAGCCCCAGGTCGGGGCTATAAAAAGCTCAGCATGGGGTGGCAGCTGCGACGGGGGACCCGCTGTGGCTTTGACAAGAACGGGGTGCTCCGACCCTGGCAGCACGCGGGAGGATGCCGGGAGCTGCCGGGGCTGTGGGAGCCAGACCATAAATGTCCAGCACGGAGCCGAGCTGGAACAGGGACAAGGTAGGAGAGTGTGGGGGAGCCAGCAGAGCCCCCCACCCTCCACTCCATGGCGCACACACCCGCAGCTTTGGGGTTCTCACCCCCAGGTCTCCGGAGAGCAGACACCCCTGGGATCCTGGGGTGGGGGAAGGGAAGGGGAGGGGGGAGAGCTGAGCCATGGGACACTCCAGGACCTGAGAGCTGGGGTCCCCAAATACACAACAGCCCAGCCAGGGGGGAAACCGAGACACGGAGCAGGGGGCTGGGGGCTCTCGGTGCCCCACGGAGCACCCGTGCAAGGGAATCGTCGTGCAAGGGAATCCCTGTACACGCAGCGGTGCTGCAGCAGCAGCTGGGGGGGCTTTGTGTCCCCCAGCTCCTCTGGATGCTGCTTCAGCGGCTCTGGGGGACACTGAGGCAGGGCGTGGGGGGACCCCCGTGCCCGTCCTGCGCGGGCACCCTGTCCCCCGCGGGCGGAAGGGCTCGGGGTGGGACCCGCTTCCCGCCGGCTACCGGAGGAAACGGGGCAGGAAGGGCCTGGCCGGGGCCCCGCAGCGCCGGGACGTGGCCTGCGGCACCGGGGGCTGCAGCAGGCGGGGGGACACGGGGAGCCCCCGGGAGCTCACTCACGTCCGAGGCGACATCAGTTGGTCACCCCATGGCCACCCTGCCCGGAGCCCAGCGGGGAGGCCCAAGGGGGCAGTGTGGGGGCTATGGGGGAGCTGCAGCCTGGTGGGGTCCCCCAGGGACCCGGCCCCCCCAGGCACCCCATCCTGGTGCCCACGGGGCTCCGTCCCCCCTCAGTCACAGCCACACATCGCTGCAAATCGTCTCTGTATTGGCGAGCACCGACGTGGTACAACAGCCCGGGAGGAGCAGGGGGTGGGACCCCCAGAGCCCCCCTCACCTGGGGAATGCGGGGCTCCCCCGGCGCTCCCCTCCAGGGAGGAAGGCAGCCATTCCTGAGAGCAGCGACAGCTCCGTGAGCCGCCTCACAAGAGTCCTCATGTCTGTCCCTTGGTGTCACGTCCGTCCCTCAGTGTCACAATCCCCACGGCCCGGGGGGGGGGTGCCCAAATCGGGACCCCTGGGGCCAACCCAAACCTCCTTCCTGCAGCCCCCAGGGATGGGGGCCGGGGGAATGAAGCTCCTCGCAATAAATAAGTGAATAGTCCTGGGGGGCCGGGGGCCGCCGGCTAGAGGTGACTCTCCTCCTCCTCCAGCGCCCGGTTCAGACCCGGGATGAACTTGAGCAGCCGCCGGCGGAAGCTGCTGTGTCGGCCCTTGCGGGGAGCGGCCGCTCCCTCCCCGGGGTCCCCGGCCCGGGCCCAAAGCCTCCCCGCAGCCCCCGGGCCCCCTGCACACTTGAGGCTGGCGCTGCGGGCCAGGGCAGGTCGGGGGCGCGGTGGGGGGGGCGCAGGACCCCCGCTGTCCTCATCCTTGTCCTTGTTCCCATCCTTGTCCCCATCCAAGGAGCTGGAGGAGGCGAAGACGCAGGTCTGGTACAGGGAGTCATCGCTGCCGCTGGCACGGGAGGAGCCCCCCGGCAGTCCCTCCCCCTGCAGGCACCAGCGGATGGACTCCAGCGTGTCGTAGATGCTGGGGTCCTTGGCCACCACACCTGGTGGGAGACACGGGGGTGTCAAGGGGGCCGGGCAGTGCCCCAAAGCCCTCCTGCCAGCCCCCGGCCCCCACTCACCCCGCACCAGCCGCTGCTCCTGCACCATCAGCGAGCGAAACTCCCCCCACTTCTCGTAGAGGGTTTGCTGCGGGGAGGGTGAGGGGGTGAGGACTCTGGTGGAGGGGGTCCCCAACCCGCCGTGACCCCTGCCAGTCCCTGCTCACCTTCAGGTACTGCAGCCGGGCCTCCAGCTCGGCCCTCCGGATGGACGTCCCATAGAGCGTGTCGAGCCTGTGGGTCAGCAGCTGTCAGTAGGGGGGGGCTGCATCCACCCAGGCCCCCCCTGCGCCCCCCAGCTCACCGGAGTACATTGCCTGAGCTCTTGATGATCTCCACGATCTCGCGGTGCCGGATGCCCTCCACGTTCAGCCCGTTCACCCCCGTGATTGTGTCCCCTAGAGCACGGGGGGAACACGGGTTCAGGGACGCTGGTCCCCACTGCCAGGGTCCCCCCGGCTCCCCCAGGATGTGCTCACCAGCCTTGAGCCCCGCGGCCTCGGCCGGGCTCCCGCCGTGCACACGGCACACGAAGGTGAACATCTCCACGCTGTTCCTGTCCTGGTGGTGCAGCCCGTAGGTCTGGAATGGGGGTCCGGTGAGGGGCATGGGGACACCCCGACCCCCAGGGACCCCCCAGCAGCAGCCACGGGGCAGCAATTGCGGTGTTTAATCGCTCTGGGGTGATACGGGGCAGCACTTCGGCCGCCGGGAGGGGGGTCTTACCCTGATGGCTGCACCCCAGTGTGCCCCCCCGGCTGCCCCCACTGGCACAGCCGGGGGAGGTTCAGTAACACGGCCCCGCTAAAAATAACCCTGACCTCAGAAACAACTTAAAAATACCCTCGATGCAAAGCAAGGTGCGGGTTGGAAGGGTGGGGAGCAGGGTATGGTGTGGCCGGGCATGGCCGGGCTCGGATCGGCTCAACACCCACCTGGATCTCGAAGCCGAAAGACTCCTCTGCCTTCTTCTCTAGCGTCACCACCCTCCTGGGGACACAGGGATCAGGGACAAGGCACACCCAAACCCCCCCGTTCAAACTTTGGGCTCTTCTCAAAATGCGCCTTTGGGGTCCCCAAGGACAGGACACCTCTCCCTAAAACGGGATTCCCCCCCTGGTCCGCAGGGATGGAACCCCCCCCAGTTTGCCTTGGCCAGAGTCCTGTCACTTATCCTGTGGGTGCCAGGCAGGATCCCCACAGGGTCTGGGGTGTCTGAGCCCACCAGGCAGCTGTGACCCCATCGCTGCTCTCACCTGCCGCAGGTTTCCCCATAAAACCCCCCTCATTCCCAGCCCTCCTGGGGCCTCCAGCGTGGAACAATGTCCCAGGGCCAAGCTCCAACCCCCTGGGACAGGGACCCCAACCCCACTCCTGTGTCCCCTGTCCCTACCTGTGCTCCTCCGGGGACTGGCTCGGGGATGCCCACTTGAACCCTGCGTCCTGCGGCAAAGGAAGAGCCATCAGCGGGGAACGCCCGAGGGGACATCCCCCCCCTCCTCCAGGGACAGCCAAAACAGGGTGTCCCACCAGGACAGCACCAAACCCTGGGGGAGCACCGTGCCAAGGCGGCACCGAACCAGCACCCGGGTGCCCCCCGGCCGGCTGGGCATAACGGGGCTTTGATCGGTGCTCAAAGGCACCCTCAGAGCTGCCCTGCGCTCGCCCCACGCTTTGACGTCAACTGCGCCGCACCCACCCCACGCCAAGCTCGGAGGGGCCCCGGCACAGAGAGGCCCTGTTGTGGTCACAAAGTCGGGTTTTTTCATGCAAAATCCACCCCCCCCGGCCCAGACAATGTCCCCGTTGTGGCAGGCGCAGAGGCGTGGGCGGGTGGAGGGACTGGCCGGGCAAGACAGGACCCTCACCGCAGGGCAGGAGGTGACAGGGCTGTCCCCAAATGCCCCTCTGTGGCTGCTGGGCTCCCAGTGCAGGCAGTGACACCATAAGCTGCCCTTTGAGAGCGGCACATGGCACGTCTTGGTGGCAGCCGGGTGCCGGCGGTTCCCTCTGTGCTCTGCCACACGGGTGTCACCAGCCCCGCGGGTATCACCAGATAGTGACCGACCATCCCAAACACATCCATGGGTGCAGAACAACCAGAATTGGGTGTGTTCACCATAGGGAAAGTTGCTGCCTGTCACGTTGGGCCCCACGTCACCACAGCGACGGGAAGGAGACGTGGGAATGTCCTGGACCCCTCAGGGACATGTCTTGTGGTGGCCTTGGCCGGTGAGTGGGAGCTGGGCCACCATGCATATCTGGGCTGTGGCAGTGCAGCCGTGAGGCCACTTCTGCTCCGGATGTCGGCTCTGCTCTCGCTTCCCCACAACACTCAGGAAGCACCACGGGGCCGGGGGGAGCGCCAGGGCGGTGTCAGTCCCAGCGCCACCACAGAGGGGCTTTCCTAGGGGCCCCGTGTTCCACCAAACCAGACCCGGGGTACCCTGTGACCTGTCCCCTTGCCCTTCTCACAGGACACAGTCCCAGGGGGGCCGTGGGGTCACCCCTGTCCCAGTGACAGAGCCACGTACACTGGGGTGGGGGTCTGGCCCTGCGCCCTGAAAGCTGCAGGGCAGGACATGGAGAGGGATCAGGACAGGATGTGGGGCCTGGGGGGACACTGGGAAGGGGCAAGGGAAGACACCTGAGAGAACGTGTGGAGGGACCTGAACAGGACGTGGGGCTTGGGGGAAAAGCCAGGGTGGGGGTACAGGGGTAATACCGGAGCAGGACGTGGGGAGGATCCGGGACAGGATGTGACGCCTGGGGGGGACAATATGGAGCGGGACGGGGACACTGGGAAGATGCTGCGGCAGGATGGGACAGGGTGAGGAGATGCTGGGGCAGGACAAGAGGCTGGGGGCGGTCACCGGGGCAGGATCGGGACACCGGGGCGGGATGGGGACACGACGAAAGCTTAGGCGGGCCCCCGGGGCAGTACAGGGAGACCTCGGGGCGGGACAAGAGCTCAGGAGAAGACGGCGGAGCAGCCCCGCAGGGCGCAGGGACCAGCGGCTGGGCGCGATGGGGACACGGCGCAGCCCCGCTCCCCCCGCGGCGCCGGTTCCCCCTCCGGCCCTGGCGCACAACCGGGGGGCACTGGGGCGGCTCCCCCGTTCCCCCCGCAACCCTACCTTGCGTACGCGGGGCAGGGTCCCGCCGGCCGCCGCCAGCGCCCGGTAGAGCTCGGCGGGGCCGGGGCTCTCCGGGGCCACCGCCGGTGCCTCATCGTTCTTCGGCCGGAGCCGCCGCCGCCGCCGCCGCCGCAGGGTCATGGCCGGGCCGGGCGGTCCCGTGCGCCGCTATATGGACCCTGGGGGCGGGGACACCGCGGGACGCGCCCCTTTTGGCCCCAAACCGCACCCACTTGGGCGTTAAACCACGGTGGATTTGTGGTTTGGCCACGCCCCGTGCCGGGGAGCCTGTGCCGTGTCCGGCGTGTGGCCGGCACCGCTCCGGCCCCGGGCCCTGAGTAGGGACCACGTGGAGGTCCAGTGAGGGGCCCAGTGTGAGGGTCCTGCTCGGGGACCCCATGGAGGTCCAGCGTGGGGTCCAGCGCGGGGGTCCGTTGGGTGGGGTCCAGCAGGACGGTCCTATGCAGGGTCCTGCTTAGGGGTCCCGGGGGATCCAGGGGGAAGGTTCTGCCTGGGGTCCTGCTCGGTGACCCTGTGGGGGTCCAGCAGGGGGGTTCAGCGTAGGGTCCTGCTCAGGGACCTCGTGGGGTCCGGCGTGGGGGTCCAGTGGGAGGGCCCTTCATGAGGTTCTGCACAGGGATCCCATGGGAGTCCAGCGCGGGGGTCTGGTGGGAGGGTCCTGCGTGGGCGCATCCTCAGGGACACCACGGGGTTCAGCGTGGAGGTCTGAGTGCTTCTGTGGGGCAGTAGGAACCTGGGGGAAGTGGTATTCTGGGGGTGCAGGGCAGGATGCTGCTGGGGATGTCACGGGAGGCACTGTGGGGTGCCAAGGAGGGTTCCCGGGGACCACCTCAGGGATGATTTGGAGAGAAACCCGTGGGTTTCCGGGAGCAGAAGCAATGCGGGGCTCTGCTGCTCCCCGACAGCTGCCACCACGTCATCCCCAGGCCACCAGCCGCCGCCAAAGCCGCATTTGGGAGTTAATGGGAGGCAGGAGCTGGGGCAGCGGTGGTCACAGCCCCCGGCCCGGCTCCCAGCGGGGGCGGCCGGAGGGATTTAAACTGTGGCTGCACGATCTGTGCCGGCGCTGAGCTGGGACACGGAGGGAAGAACAATTCCCGGAGGCAGCCGCGGTGTCTGCTGCGGACACGTCGCGCGGCTCCGGCAGCTCCTCGCTGCGCCCCGGCGGGAGGCAACGGGAATTTTCCAGCTGGAGTTGAGAGCTTTGCCCAAATGTTTGTTTAAAATTTGCCAAAAAAAATGAAGATTGTAACAATCCCGCTGGCGTTCCACCCAAACCTCCCGCCCACAGCCTGGCCTGGGGTTACCAGGGAGGCAAGTTTGCTCCAGGAGCAGAACTGCTCCGGCTTGGAAGTGCTGGGGAAAGGATGGGATTGAGCCCAGCTCCGATGCTGAGGCACCAAACCACTGGGAATGAAGAGGAACACCCCATCTTGTTCCCAAAATCTGGTAATGACTTGGCTCCTCGGCTGAAGCCATCCTAGACTGTTTTCTCATCCCATTTCCTAGAGGAGCAGACAGATTTTGCTTTAAAATCCCTCATACTCTCATCTCACTGCTGCCCACGTTTCCAGGATGGGGCTGGATTTTCCTGGGGACTGCAGCAGGAGCTCCAGACAAAGCAGGGAATGAGGAAGGACAAGCCCAGATGGTGCCTCCCCCTCCCCACCTTGTCTGAGCCCGGGGGGACCCCAGGCCTCGGCAGATTTTCCCCTTGATCCGCTCACAACAGGCTCGTTTGCAGGAGGCTCTAACCGAGGAATTAGCAGGGGCAGTTCCCGCAGCACCATTTGCCCTCGGAGCAAACAGGATTTTATAGGAGCACAGGGCAGTTTGCTGCGGGATTTATCCTTCCTTGGAGCCACGGGTCCGTGTGGAGGCTCGGGGATGCTCCAGGGAGATGCCCACTGTACCCACCACATCCCCAGGGACGCTCTGAGGGGATCTCCAGGGTATTCTCCGTAACCCCTCCTGCTCTGTGCCTGTCCCCAGAGCTGCTCATCGCTGCTTCTGAATCCCACCTGCCACCTCTTTGTCTCACCTGCACTATGCTGGCGCTTGGTGGCTGTTGGAAGCTGCATCTCCACTAAAAATGGGAATATTCAACATTAAAATGTTTTGACCAAGAGTCCTAAAGAGATTATTTTAGCTGTGGGGGACCAGCTCCCCCCCACCCCAGATCCCTCTGTGGGGGACTGAGCTGTGCCCTGCACTTCCCACCCCTCACAGTGAACTGAGACTGCAACAACTCACATGAATAAAACAAACTTTTAATAATGTACAGCAGAAATCGACAGCCTGGTTTTATATTAAACAAAAGATTTCCTATCTTACACCGTATGTACATTTGCATACTGAAGAGGTAAAGTGGCTAAGTGGCTATTTTCTTACAGTCCTTTGCTAAGAAAATGTACAAAACCAAACAAACCAAAGGGGCAGAGAAGTACCAAGAGTTCTGTCCTGCAGCCACGTACCGCTGATGGACCCCCTCCTTGTCCTGCACCAGGCTCCCCTCGGAACTGCCTGGAATGCTGCTTTTTCCCAGAGCTGCTGCAATTTTTGGAGCCAGGCAGCAATTCCCATGTGCTCCGTCAGCTCGGCAAGCACTGGCACCCCCGGGCACCAGTTTGCATGAAAGTGCTGTGTAAATGCTACATGGTCAGCGTTCCTGCCGCGGATCCTGCTTGGTTTTCCCCATCTCTCCCGAAACAAAGCTTTTCCTAAAATCCTGCTCGTGGGGATGTTGCCCTTCCCTCATCCCTTCTCACCCGCTCGCCGGCCGCTGTTTGGTTTAGCGCTGAGGCAGGTGCATGTGTGGCTACAGTTGGAGGGGGTGAGTCAGTGCAAGTTCGGAGCCGACGGCATCCTTGGGTGCCGGCCTGCAGCCACTGGGATGGAGACCCAACGGAGAGCCTGCAGTACCTACAGCTGGGTGATGTCCCTGCCTGGCCTGCCCGTCCTTCCCCCCGCTCCCAGGGCATCCCTGGCACCTGTTCCAGTGGCCTGGGAGTCCTCAGGGCTTGCAAGTGCCTGCCACCCCCTCGGCCTCTCAAGGCAGGTTTAAGGGACACGCGTGCCTGGAGACCGGTGGCAATCTGTGGCTGAGATGTGACTCAGGACAAACCGGGGGGGGACAGGGGACCCCTATCCCACTCTGCGAGCCGGCGCTCCCACGGCAGATCCGCGCCGCCAAAAACTCCTTGGGGGATGCAAAACGGCCCCTAACATGATTCAAAAACCACACTCCTCACTTTATACAAGATCATGGACACACGGGGAATTGGGGGGAGAGGGACACATGGACAGGGACACAGACAGCAAGAACAGAGGGATTGAAATAAAGACTTAACCCTGGCGGCCGGAGCAGAGATGAAACCTCACCATAGAGAGCAGGAGCAAGGTCAGAGTAGAAACAGTTCCAGTGTAAATCGAGCTGTGCATTTGGTTTTTTTTCTTTTTTTTTGCAGTGATTTCTTTACAAACCAACAGGTCAAGAGGTAATAATTAGAGATTGTTTTTCTGCTCTTAGAAAGAATTAACAATATTCAAAAAAGCTAAAATCCAGACCCTCCCAGAAAACAATAATAATAATAATAATAATTAAAAAAAATAATAATCAAAACCACTCCAGTTAAAAGTTATGGCTTCAGAGTTCTCTGCTGCAGACACTGACCTGACTTCCACACCACGGCTCTTCCTGACTGCCAAAGTCATCACGGCAGCCACAGCCCTGACTTCCATGTTTGCTGTAGTCACCCCACCTCTCCCTCACCTGGATTCAGCACTGAATCAAAAGAAAACCCATGCAGATCCCCCCACCCCACACTGAGACACAGCCACTTCCACATTAGGAGATATTTATACACTTATATTAAAATGATGGATGTTGATTTCCCAACCCACACCTGCAGTCAGATCCTGCCCAGCGCCTCTGCGAGGTGCAGAGCACCCCCAGCACCCACATCACAGAGTCACAGAATGAACTAGGTTGGAAAAGACCTTTGAGAGCATCAAGTCCAACCTATGCCCTAACCTAACACCTCCTCATCAACTAAACCACGGCACCGAGTGCCACATCCAGGCTTTTCTCAAACACGTCCAGGGACGGTGACTCCACCCCTCCCTGGGCAGACGATTCCAGTGCCCAATCACTCTTCCAGTGAGGAATTTTTTCCTGACGTCCAACCTGAACTTCCCCATGCGCAGCTCAAGGCTGTGTCCTCTCGTTCTGTCAGTGGTTGCCTGGGAGCAGAGCCCGACCCTCCTCTGGCTACAGCCACCTTTCAGGGAGTTGCAGAGAGTGATGAGGCCTCCCCTGAGCCTCCTTTTCCCCAGACTAAACAGCCCCAGCTCCCTCAGTCGCTCCTCACAGGGCTTGTGTTCCAAGCCCCTCACCAGCCCTGTCACCCTCCTCTGGACACGTTCGAGCGTCTCCACGTCCTTCCTGAACTGAGGGGCCCAGAACTGGGCACAGCACTCGAGGTGTGGCCTCACCAGTGCCGAGTACAGGGGAAGAAGGACTTCCCTGGTCCTGCTGGCCACACTATTCCTGATCCAGGCCAGGAGCCGTTGGCCTTCTTGGCCACCTGGGCTCACTGCTGGCTCATGTCCAGCCTGCTGTCGACCAGTACCCCCAGTTCCCTCTCTGCCTGGCCACTGTCCAACCACTCTGTCCCCAGCCTGTAGTGCTGCATCATCAGGCCCCCAGAAATCTGCCTGGGTGGTGGACTTGGGAACTGTGCTCCCAGGGGAACCGAGTCCTGCATTTCCCCACGTGCCGGCCACAGCGCCTGCTCCATCTCCGACACATCTCAGCTCCCGGCTACCAAGAATTACAAACCCCAGGGGCTCAAGACAAAAAAACCTGGATTCCAGGAGCGATTCTCAGTTCCTTATTTGTTTTGTCTTAAAAAAAGGGAAGGGGTGGCAGTGAGGCAACCTGATGGGACATTCTGGCAGCCGGCGGCGGAGTCGGCACGGCCGCGGCGCCCATCGGGGAGCCAGGGATCCGCTCGGCAGCAGCCCGTCCAAGCTCCACAACGCTCACGACTCAGCACGGAGAGCACCAGCGCAACAGCTCACGAACGGGACACTCGAGATTTGCACATGCACAGGAAGCACGGACAGAGATGAGCCACCCACAGGCAGACACCGCACGGCTATGGAGGAGATGACCAGGCACAGGGACACGCGCACCCCGCGCATGCAGACACCGGTGCGCCCCGACGGCCGCCAGGGCGCTGAGTTGGACTTTTTCAAGCTTAAGAAAAGGAGGGGAAACGGTTTTGTGAAGCTGATCAACTGTTCCGGCTCAGCCTCTCGGAAGAGAGCACCATTTGTTTTGCTTTTTCTGCATTAACGTGCCAGTCCCTGGAAAAATCCTCAAGAGTACGGCAAGAAAACCTTCCCTTTCCCTTCCCACTCCCGGCACCGAGCACCCGGGCTTGGCTCCGACCCCGCCAGTGGGTGCTCAACGCACGCTGAACTTTACAGGGATTTCCTTTAAAGGAACAAAGAGTTACGATCATGGCTGAGATCCCTCAGGTAAAGTCCCTCTCAAGTCTCCACGCTCTCAGGAGATGATCACAAAAGGTTTCAGATTGTTTCATACCCAAGCAGGGAAGAGAGCGATTCTGTAGGCTCCGTCCCCCTGCCTAGCAGCCTGCAGGTCCCGCTGTCTGGTTGTAGCAGTAGGTTGGGCTGAAACACGAGGTAGGCCTCCATCACATGTCTACTGTAGCACAGCAGCTCCTGTGCAGTTTCCTCCTGCTGAGGCTCAGAGCCTAAATTTTCACATCTTCCTGGACACTGAGCTGGGAGAGGGTTTTCTTGATGCGGAGGGCAGTGAGCCGAGCTGCTCCGTTGGCGTACCAGCACTCTCGCATCATCTTGCCCATCACCCGTAGTGCCTGGGCAAAAAACAACAACGAAGGTCAGTGCTCTGCTCTTCCCCTGGCCCCACTGGTCTGCCAGGCTGCTGCTCTGCCTGGGCACTCACACAGCCTCCACACCCCCCAAAATCAGAACGCCCCTTACAGCGCTCACGTTACCTCCTGGGGGAATCACAGAATGGTTTCAGTTGGAAGGCACCCTAAAGCCCCTCTCATCCCATCCCACTGCCATGGGCAGGGACACTTTCCACTATTCCAGCGTGCTCCAAGCACCATCCAGCCTGGCCTTGGACACTTCCAGCAATCCAGGGGCAGCCACAGCTTCTCTGGGCACCCTGTGCCAGGGCCTCACCATTCTCACAGGGAACAATTCCTTCCCACTATCCCATCTAACCCTGCTCTCTGTCAGTGGGAAGCCATTCCCTGTGTCCTGGCACTCCTTGTAAATAAGTCTCTCTCCATCTTTCTTGCAGACTCCCTTCAGGTACTGCAAGGCCACAATTAGGTCACCCCAAAGCTTCTGTTCTCCAGGCTGGACAATCCCAATTCTCTCAGCCTTTCCTCACAGGAGAGGGAGGGGGCATGGAGATGAAAGCAGACCTTACCTCGTAGCTCTGCCACCAGTTTGGGATGTTTGGCCGTAATTTCTGGTCACACACGACCTTCCGCATCTCCTCAATTGAAGGATCAGAGGGTACAAGGTCGTAGTAGGGAAGCTGATACTCCTCATGGATACCTGAAAGGCAGAGCAGGGAAAATGAAATTCCTGGGAACAGGGACCGTGGCCACTGTGCTTGCTAAAGGCAGACGGATAAGGTTTGGGCTCCATGACTCACTGCTGAGATGCGTCAACACTTTGCAGTTATTTAGAACAGAAATGAAGAATCTGGAATTGGAGTTAACAAGAAAAATTCAGGGAAATAAAATGCAGCTGCCTAAACTGGAACAGAGTCAGCAGGCTGGGATCAACACCTCCCAGCAAGGCGCCAGGGTCACTGAATCTCCACAGCAGTGGGACTGTCACACGTGGGATGATGCTGCAGCTGCACATGCCAAGACATTTATACTGATCTGGGGGAGTCCCCCACCAATCGGCACCACCACTTCCTTAAAATCCATCCAAAGGAACATCAGCCACCACTGGGAGCACCAACACCCTTGACCTAACATTGGCCAGGCTTAGCAGCAGTCATGGGTCACTTCTGTTACCTCCCTCAGTGACAACACACAGGGACACGTCCTCCCACAGCCCTGTTCTCGCTCAAACCTCCCAAACTCCCGATCAACAGGAACCCCAAGGTTGTGATCAATAGGAATCCCAGGGCTGGGAGACCCTGGAGCAAGTGTAGCCAATGGCCCAGGCACACAAAGGACGTTACCTCCTGCGTTGCACCTTCGAGCAATCTCCCAGTAGACCAAGCCCAAGGCGTAGATATCGGCACATTTAAATGAGTCAAAATGCTTCATGTTGATGGTTTCATCCAAGACTTCTGGGGCCATGTATCTGCAGAGAGAAAGGAAAAGCATGTTCATTCCGAGAAGGAATTCTCTGGAAGATAGTAAATGATCACTTTCCCCACACAGCACTTCCCAGCAGAAAAAGCTCTGCTTGGCACAGACACCATCAAAACAGAACTGGGCCCCGTGATCTAAGAGAGCAAAGAAAATAACTCAAGAACTCCAGCAAGCTGGGAGAAGAGGTAAAAATGTCCCAAAACTACATCAAGCTCCCAACAGAAGGTCCCAAAGGCTTTAGCGAGGCCAAGCTGCTTGTCACATATCACATGAGCTCCTGGTGCCAGGTTTACACGGCTGGCCCACACCTCCCAGCATGGTGACACCTGGAACATCCCTTTGGCATCAACTCGGGCACAAAACTGATTCTGCAAGACGCTGGGAAATGCTGAATTCAGAGAATTCCCCCAACGCTCAACCAGCAGCTCAGGCATTTCCAGTCACACTCAAACACCTTCAAATGCACTTTCCTACCGTTTGGTGCCGACCCTTTGATTTGGTGCGATGTCAATCGTGTCCGTGACGGAGTCGTGCCGGACGGCCAGGCCCAGGTCAGCGATGGCACATGTGCCATTCTTCTTCACCAAGATGTTCTTGGACTTCAGGTCTCTGTGAGCGATCCCAGGTTTTCCTAGCAGAGCAAAATAAAAAGCAGCAAGGGTCAAGCTGGGGAATTCCATTTGTCGAACGGGCGCAGAGGCAGCACCGGATTTCAGGGCGTTAAACCTGCTGTTGCAACACATTTTCCTGTTTAGATTTGTAAGGAACGGAGCAGGGAAAGGCTCCAATCGTGTTTTGGAGGCGCTGCTGATGCAGTGGCACCCAGAGGCCTCAAGAGGGATGTAAACTCCACATCCCAGCACAGGCGCCGACGTCAGGAGTTTGTGATTCTGCTGCTGCCTGTGCTCACATCCCACCCAGGCAGCGCCAATTTTAGGATGGGATGTGAAATGGTGATATAACTCCTGGGAGCGAGCGCCAGGTTAACCCACTTCGCAGCCAGCCAAAGCAATCGCTCTATTTCTGGTCAATAACCACCAGATGAAGCCGGGCTGACTCAGGCAGGGTTTGCTGTACAGCACATCAGCTCCCTTCAGCAGTCCTGCTTTATATCCTCCCCTCAAGAATTCCCAATGCCTTTTCCAACTTCGGTTTTACCCTGAGTGCCCACGATCTCCATGTGCAGGTGGGCCAGCCCACTGGCAGCAGACAGGGCAAGCTTGATCATGCCCTCGATAGTCACCGTGTACCGATTCAGGTAGTCAAAGAGAGACCCGTGCTCATGGTAGTCAGAGACGAGCCACAGCTGAGTCCATGTCCCATTATCTGCAACAGGAAAGAGATGGAGCTCAGGCAGATCCAGTGCAGGGATGGCCACTGAGCATCCCACACGCTTTTGGGACAGAGCAGAGCTGCTGCGTAAGGCTGCAGCTCCACAGGGGCAAGTAAGAAATGGCTCATATCAGCCGTAGCGTGGCCAGCAGAACCAGGGCAGTGACTGACCCCCCGTGCCAGGCACTGGTGAGGCAACACCTCGAATCCTGGAGTCAGTTTTGGGCAGTGTACAGGCCCTGAGAAGTCGACTTTAGTCAGCTTTAGTCCCCCATGACAAGAAAGACGTGGAGGTGCTGGAGTGTGACCAAAGATGGGCAGTGGAGCTGGGGAAGGGTCTGGAGAACTTCTGAAGAGCGGCTGAGGTAGGTGGGGGCTCAGCCTGGAGAAAAGGAGGCTCAGGGGGGACCTTCTCAGTCTGTTCAACTCCTTGACAGGAGGATGGGGCCAGGTGGGGTAACAAGCGACAAGAACAGAGGAAAAGGCCTAAAGTCGCACCAGGGAAGGTTTAGATTGGGTATCAGAGAAAACTTCTTGGAAAGGGTGGTCAGGCACTGGAACTGGCTGCACAGTGGTGAAACCTCTGCTCTCAGGCACTTCTTACCTTTGTTATCCGCAGCAATAAATCCCAGGATGTTCTCGTGCCGCAGCATCACAGTTTGGTATATCTCTGCTTCCCTGAACCAGGAACGCTCCTCACGTGAAGAGAAGATCTTCACAGCCACGTCACCTCCACGCCACCTGCCCCGCCACACCTCCCCAAAGCGGCCTTTGCCGATGATCTCCTGAAGGACAATTGTCCGAGCCACGGTCCGCTGGACAAACAGAGGCAAGCCTGGGGACAAAGAATCGGAGGAATGAATCTCTGTGGTAGCAGAAAACCTCCTGAAACCCCAGAGGCTGAAGAATGTCCTCAAACCCAGCAGGCTCTACATCTGATAATGACTGGGAGCCTGAGCAAGACCCAAACCAGGGAATGGTGGCAGCTCTTGCGTGGGATGTGCCACTGCTTGGGCAGCATCTGCATTTTGCTTTGAAGCAGAGATCCGGCATGGAGCAGTTGGGGAACTTCTGCTCCACGACAGATCAAAGGAACTGCAGCCTCAATATGCACAGAATGGAACTCGATGAAGTCAGTTTCTGCTAAAAAGCAGAAAACCCCCCCAAATTCCTCTTAAGAAAGGAGTCCCAGCATCGCTGCCATTGCTTACAGAAAGCACGGAGCTCACCTGCTCACAGCATGCATAGAAGACATCCCAAATATTTTACATATAGCAGCAGATGTGCTGCTGAAGGTTTATTCCCTGGTCAAATACCAGGTTGTGACATTCTCTGTCTCCTCTGTGGATTTTCCTGCAGTTTCCATCTGCTGCAAAATGCCTTATATTCTTTAACCCGACTACCTTCCTAGTTCAGAGCCACCACTAAATGATGACTTTCCATCTATTCTGGGGACTCCTTTTAAGTGCTACAGAAGCAAACACTGCACATCATCCACCTGGGGAGACCCAAGGGTTCTCTGGGATGAAATGGGCTGTGCAAATGCACTGTTTGCACCATAAAATGTTGATATGCTGGGATCTTCCCCATTTTCCTGCAGCTTTGATGCAGGTGACATCCTGCATTCCCCTCTGAAAGCCAACAATGCACAGGTTAGCAGCTAATGCCTGTTTCCAACCCAAATCCTGTTCCAAGGCTAAACTGGGAATAGATGCAGCTGTTTGAGGTATCCTCTTGCAGTTAAGGAGGAGTTTAACTATTGCTCTTACCACAACAGAATTTAAACATCCCTTCGAGTTACTCATGACAGACCCCCTGAACAGACTCATGACAGACTCCCTGAACAGGCTCCGAGGCAGCAGCCTCACCGCTGTGGCAAAGCTGTGGCAACCACGAGCCCAAAGAGACAACTCCAGCTACAACTTCTCATAGGTCACGTCCTGTCATCTTGCAATACCTGAGCCAGAGCCGGAGGTGGAGAGATCATAGACCAGATCTTGCAAGGTCTTATCCTTGGAAAGGCACATTTCACAAGAAGGGTCTTCCATGTCCAGCCGCTGGCGGTTGTGGTAGACTCGTTGGTGGTGATGGAACACAAAGACTACAATGATCATTACAACAAACACGAGGAAGACGGGCCCGGCAATCACCGCCACCAGCTCCACGGGACCCCAGCTTGATGGGGGCTCATTGTCTTTCAGGTGTCCTTGGGAGGAAAGGGAGGAGAAAACCAGACACTTTGAGAAAATTATCATTCCTTTGAGGACTTTCTTCTTGTGTTTTACTGTTCTCTCAGAGCCTGGACAACTTTAGCCTGGGGACACATCAAACAACGATGTTAAGGTGGGGCTGATCATCAGGCAGGCAAAATGAAGCTGAAACCCCAAAATGAAGATGGAGCTGCAATTGTGAGATCAGGGATTATGGGCATTCATTCTTTTAGACAGGAATGTGTTCTGGGCTGATTTTCCAGAACAGCCTGCAGTTCACCTTCCATTTGAACTCAACCAGTCAGCCAGGCCTCCCTACTCCCTCTTTCCCTTTTGCCCTGCAACAACCACTGAACTTGTACCTAAGACAATTATTTGTTCTTTTGAGCACAGATGAGACCTCCTCACTGCTCCCAAGGAAAATTACTCCACAGTCTTCACAGCACCCACTAAAAACCAGCCCAAAACAGAAAGTAGGAGGCATGAGGAAGCACCACATGCCCTCTCCGTCCCAGGAATGAGAAGCAGAAGTTTCCCACACCCTCACTGAGAGGCAGAGCTGCTTCCCCTGCGTGTATTCTGAACCCGGGCACCTTCCTCCCCACACACTTTGCTCTGAAGCTGCTGCAATGTTCCCACACTTGTGCTCAGCACTGAAAAGATTTGGACTTCTGGAAGGGAAGCAACTCCAGCTCATAAAGGCAGGTCCAGCTCGGTGACAAAGGGAACGCATGCATTCCCATTTTAGTTTGAAGTAGTTTGTTTTCTCCACTTTACAGATGAAGGAAATAAACCCAGTGCTCAAGTTCATGCAGCAACTGAAGGGAAGAAGTGAAAACAGGGCCGAGAACTCCAAATTCCCAATCCCAAACAGACAGCTCCTCTCCTCCCACTTCAAACACATGATTTATCTGACTCTCTACTCACCGCTGGGAACCATTAAATCAATTTTGTTGCAAAAATCGGAGTAGCAGCAGTGAGTATTACGCAGATCCTCTGAACTCAGACAGTAGAAGGGTTTCCCAGCAGGAATCAATTTTGCCTCAGGAATGCAGGTCCGAACATGGTGTTTGACACCATCTAGGTTGAAGACCGAGACCATGCAGGCGCCGTCCGTCTCACACGTGGAGTTGGCTTGTTTGCAGTCAGAGCACAGACATGTCAAAGCTGAAATCAAAACAAGATCAACTCCTTAAAACCCACGGAGAGCAAAAGCTCGAACAAGAGGAAACCTTCTTTATATTCTCCATTCCAGAAGGGCTGTTCTCAAGCTCTGGAAGAACCGGCTCTGCGAACAGCACAAGTCATACCCAGTATTCCAGACCTGCAAGAATCCAATTTCGGCATGAAACAGAGTGTGGAGGCAGAGGAGCCTTTCCAGGAGGTGCCTGCCCAGGCAGCCCTTTGCCCGCCCCTGTTGCAATCACCACCAGCGGTGACCCAAATCATCCCTGCAAACCGGGCGAGATCCGACTGAGATCCACTCCCAGCCCAACCTCGGGTCAGACTCAAACCAAAACCAGCAATTACTCAAACTGACTGACCTGATTCCACCTGGGCTGACTGTCCAGGCTCCAGGAGCTGCCCAATCTGGGCTGGCAAGGGACGACCACCCCGGCTCACAGAGACAAGGAGCAGCTGGCAGATGCCAAACCAAACCCAATCCCAACCGACTGCACGAGCCAAGCGTGCTACACCCAGCTAGATCAGCCACTTATTTAGTAACTGCTTTCCTGATCTGAGACACTACCTTGGGTCAAATAAATTCCTGGCTTTTCGCCTGCTCTCCACAAAGATTATTTGGATAAAGAGAAGGAGAAACTCTGAGGCAGATTCCCACATTTTTCCACCTCCCAGCTGTCACTGTACTTTCCTCAAGCTGCCTGAAAAACTGTAAGCAAATCCCCAGGCCTTGCCATCCTTGGGAACAAAGAGGAATCCAACAATGTCAAGAAGAAGGGTGGGGCTTGTTTAGCAGCATGCCGGGTTTTCACCAGCTTTCCTCAGCTCTCCCAGCCTTCCCAGAGGGAATCCAAAACATGTCCCTACCCGCTGCAGAAATGGGCTTTCAGGTAGGGAGGGTGTGAAGAAGGGTTTTAAAAGATACAAGTGCCACAGTTAACTCTGCCCAGGCTGATCTAAATCCTCCCAGTGTAAAGTCACACACAAAGTCACCTCAACACTCGTGTGTGGGGCCATGTTACCTTAAGCTTAATGAAAAACAAGCTGGTCCTGATTTACTCACGGTTGGTTTAGGAGGAAGACACCCATTAGCCCTTATCCCAGAGACCTGGGTAAATCAATCAGGGTAATTGCATTACTATTCACTTAAGTCTCTCTGGAAGCTGCTCCTCCTTTTCCAGCTGTTGTTGCGAGCTGTTTCAGATGGGCTGAATGTGGGTGCTGGTTAGTTTGGAATCAACAGATTCAAAACTGCAGTGAAAAGCCAGTGACAAGAGCCAAGGGAACGTCTGGAGCTGTGTCAGGAGAGGTTTAGGATGGGTATCAGGAAGAGGTTCTTCCCCCAGAGGGTGGTTGGGCACCGAACAGGCTCCATGGTCACAGCCCCGAGGCTGCCAGAGCTCCAGGAGCATTTGGACAACACTCTCAGGCACAGGGTGGGATTGTTGGGGTGTCCTGTGCAGGACCAGGAGTTGGATTGGATGATCCTGGTGGGTCCCTTCCAACTTAGGATATTCCAGGATTCTGTAACTGTGATTAAAACCTGAAGAGCTGTTGAGTGAGACACCTTTAAAAAGCATCATGAGCAAATGTAGCTTATTACCAGGTGCTCAGCACAGGCCAGTAAAAAGGGACACGGGACAGAAAACGGACAGGGAAGACCCTCAGACTGATCTGTGTTGAGAAGGGTGCAGAACATCCACAGATTCTGAAGATTTTAAGAGGAAATATTGTAATGAAAGGAAAAAAACCCTCCACTAACATTCACCTCAAACAGCTCCAAGATCAGTGTTTTCCCATGGTCAGCAGAGTGCAGAAAAGACAATTCTGAAGAATATATACACTTGGGGGAACAAAGGTTGGTGATAAAGGAGATTTTATGAAAATCTGAGATGGCAAAGAGCAGCCAGGGCACATTCCTGCCTTCATGTCTACTTAAAAGGAAAAGGTCTTTTAAAGCATCTCCCTTATTACTTATCAAAAGCTCGAGGTACAAATTAAAAACATTTAACCCACACACATTTCACTGTGTAGGTTCTTTTCAGTTTGATTTAGATACAACAAAACTGAACTTTGTTCCTGTTGCACTCATTTTTGAGGTCTCAATCCCAAGATTTAGGCTGTGGCAGTTTTGCTTCCAGAAGCTCCAAAGCAAACAAAGCACTTCAATGCACTAATAAAACTGGTTTTGTAAACTTCTGAGTGAAGTATCTGGCCTGAAACTAAGCATGCCTTTGAGAGGGAAAGCAGAGAAGCTGGTTGTGTCTGCTCAGTCTCATTTGTAGGATTAAAAACCAAAAAAAAAAATCACTTTACCTGCAAGGTATGATACCAGAGCCCCAGCCCCGAGACAGAGCGAGATCCTTATCTGTTCTGTGCAGAAAGCCAAAATTTCCTGCTAAGGAGGGGGATGCCCCACGGCTTCACTTCACCCCGTTCCCCCTCTGAGACAACTGCTCTTTTTTAACTTCAATTCTTATGTTTGCACCTCAAAAATCCCCACGGTCGGAGAGCAGCTGGAACAAAGAGAATGGAGCCTTCAGCACACGACTGTCCTTCTCTACACGTCTCATCAGAGACCCTTGAGGGGCTTTCCAGGTACTGCTGGCCAGAACCTCCAGGCTGCAGGCAGGAACTCTCCAATTTTCTGTGTGTGCCAGGGAGGAAAGGCCTGTCTGCACCAGGGTTCACTGGGAAGCTCCTGGCAAAGAGGAGAATTACAGTGCAACTCACGCGGGTCCAGTAACTCCAGTTTGGTTAACCAGAAGGGAAAACTCTTCTCCTATCAGAAACCTACTAGAAGCCAGGAAAAAGCAACTGTTGTTTGCCCTTGGGTGGGGGACAGAAGGTGGACAGGGAAGCAGAGCCCCCCGCAGGTATCTCTTGGGTGCTCTCGAGAGCAGCCAGGGCAAAGCAGGAGTGGATAAAGGGATTTTTCATGCCAACAGCATTCTTTTTTCTTCGGGAAGAAAAGCTCCTATTGAGCCAAACATATAATCTACTTAATAAAAGAAACCGCCTGGGCTGAAGGAAATAGATGGGGTGAAGGGAAACAAAGAGCAGTTCCCAGAGCTGGGGCGGCGCGTTCCCCCCTCGCAGAGCGCCCGGGGATGAGTCTGTGTGGAAGGTGCAAGCGGAGCTGGAGCAGAGCCCGCCCGATCTGCTCCCCACACCGACATCCCGCTCGGAGCCCAGCCCAGCCCTTCAGACACTGTTTGAACAAGCCCAACGTTCAGCTGCAGATCCTGTGCATGAAGCTTTGTTCTCACTGGAGAGATGGAGCAGGTTGGAGCAAACCTTGCTGTGATTCGGCCGGGCGCAGCCAGCCGAGTGCAGGGCCTCTTCCCCAAAACCAGAGAGGTCAGTCAGCACTGCCAAAAGACAAGCTCTCCTCGATCCTCAATGTATCCCAGCCCAGGGTTTGACTCCTTCAAGCCCAAGAGCTGCTTCTGCTCCCCACGAGGTTCCCGGGTTACGGCCCCAGCTCTGAAAGAATCCCGGGGCACAGAGGTATCCATAACCCCCTGCATCAACCACTGAAGAGAGGAAAACAAGGGCTGGCTCTCTCCCACCAAATCCCCCCCATTAAAAGCAACCTGTATTCCCAAAATGAATCCAAACAAACAGGTGGGGGGCTGTAGATTCAAGCTCTATGCTCCAGGGAGACTCAAATACTGAGCTCTGACAGGCAAAGAACATTTCTCCTCCTTTCCCAGCAACTCTCCGAGCTCATTTTGCACATATTTATTCTCACACGGAGTTGCATGTGTCAAGATGTCTCTGCAGCTAGACAGGGGAAAGTTTCACAGCAAAATCTCCTGCAATGGTGTTAACCACCTTTTGGAATACATTTTCCAGCATCTCTCAAAGCTGTGCCTGAGAAAGATGCCATTTTCTCAGGGCTGAACTCTACCTGATCAATATGTATGAGGATAATTAACCTGAAGATGATCATTGGTAAAATTGCCAATAACCACCCACGTATTTACCAGATAAACAGATTTTTTGCAGGGATTGTAGCTGCTGTTCTTTTTCAACAGTTTGAATTGAGGCTGGAAGAATGTTTGCCCTGACTTTGAGCTTTTCCAAGGCTCTGGAACAGGAGCTGCAATTGATTGTGTCTTTGTGCAGCACCAAACTTAACGAGCCCCACTCTGGGAGCACCAGTTTCATGCTGCAGCAGCATAACGGCAGCAACAGAAATGGGAAACAATTGGCTTTGTAGCTCTGCTGCTTCTTCAGATGCTTTAATGAAGAGGGACGTGTGTAAACATGCTGGAAGAAAGAAATACCTGTCAGTGTCTGGCTCTGTGCTGTGCCAAAATAAAGAACAATCCGTATCACAGGGGGTTAGGAATAATATCCATTCCCTCGTGGTGAGGGAGCAGAGGTGTGTCCAGGAGTCCCTGCGTGCTCCTTGTTCAGCTGGATAAAGGAACAGAGCTCCAAGAAAACAACCAGCTCCCATTCCCAAAGGCAACAATGAGGGCACACTGAGCCATCTGATGAAGGCTTTAAAGAAAAAAGATTTACTTTCCATTATATTATCATGGAATCCTGGAATGGCTTGGGTTGGGAGGGACCTTAAAGCCCATCTTGCTCCACCTCCTGCCATGGGCAGGGACACTTTCCACTATTCCAGCGTGCTCCAAGCACCATCCAGCCTGGCCTTGGACACTTCCAGCAATCCAGGGGCAGCCACAGCTTCTCTGGGCACCCTGTGCCAGGGCCTCACCACCCTCACAGGGAACAATTCCTTCCCACTATCCCATCTAACCCTGCTCTCTGTCAGTGGGAAGCCATTCCCTGTGTCCTGGCACTCCCTGTATGTAAGTCTCTCTCCATCTTTCTTGCAGACTCCCTTCAGGTACTGGAAGGCCACAATTAGGTCACCCCAAAGCTTCTGTTCTCCAGGTTGGACAATCCCAATTTTCTCAGCCTTTCCTTCTAGGAGAGGTGCTCCATCCCTCCGATCATCTTGCTGGCCCTTCACACTCACATTCACCTTGACTGTTCTGCTGCTTGGTGTCTGCAACTGGGATCCTGACATCCCTTGCTAGGAGACATTCAAGTCCAAAGTGACTCCTCCAGTGTCTCCTCCAAGCCGCCATAGCCAGCTCGTCTGCACCCACGGCCTCCAAAATCAAATGTTAGGCCAGTTCTGGATGCTCTCACTGCCCATTTCCTTACTAAGGAGCTGGAGAAATGAGCACGGATCTGCCCTTCCACAGATACAGCACCACCACCTCGAGTACCTTCCCTACATCTTGTTTCCCCTTCAATTTCTCCTCCTATTTTGGATTAAAACATCTTTCTTTTGGTTCTTGCTGGTGCTTATGATATCTACTGACCCACTGCTGCTAAACGAAATGGAGTTAAAATTAGCTGCAAAGCACTATGAAAAAACAAAGCACTTTAAAGCAAGTCATCCAGAAACTAAACATTATCCTGGGATATTTCAAGTTGGAAGTAGGAGTCTCAACTTCTTTGAGCTGGCTGCAGTCCCCTGGCACAGGCTGGACCTGACGTGAAGGCAGCACGGCTGACTAGAAAACACACGAAATGGAAAAAAAAAAAAAAAAAAACAGAGGCAGGAAGAATGTGCCTTTAAAGTGCAGAACTTTCCCTGCATCTACTCAAGGAACACAAAAGAGCTTCTAAATGAATTGTAAATAAGGAATTGATGGGAGTCTCATCATTAAGAGGTTAATTAGAAGAAGCCTTGATGCTTCTGCTGTTGCTCTCCCACCCAGAACACAGACACATGGCTCCCCATTCCCTCTCTGGGCTCTGGTCTGACACCTATTTTGTGTTTTAACTTGTCAGGAAACCAGCTTAGGAGTCAACAGACCTCACACACCGGTGCTGTGGAAGAACATCCTGCACACCTGATGCCCAGGTTTATTTATCAAGGTTCCAAGACTTCAGACCCATCCTGGCTACTCTCAGGCAATTGGCTTTTCCAGAGTGGAAATACATTGTTTAACATCCAGCAATCCACAGGTACTTCCAAGACGGCCACAAAAGGCAGCGAGACTTTATCAAGGGGATTTAAAGTGCAGGGAAGGCTCTTTTTCTGCTGAAAATAAATAAATAAGGGTGCACAAGAGAAGCACAGGGCAGCTGAGAGCCAGGGGCTTAAATAAGGAGGACAAAGGAGCTCCCACCCAGCATTTCATGGCTGTAAAACCCTCACAGAGAAGCAATTCCTGCCTGGTCTGCTCAGGGCAGGACACGTTCCCCTGGTCACCACCCAGTGAACTTTGCTTGCTGCTAAAGAGAACTGACGTTTGACTTCACTCCTTTCGCAACAGCCATTTCCGGAGCATCTACTCTCCTGGCAGCGTATCCAGGGGAAAGGAAAAAAACAACCCAAGCTGTCTGGCCAAGGAGCTGAACGAGTTCAAGAATGCTTGTTGGACACTGTTTTTAATTTCCAGTTAGAGAAAGGCTTTCTTGGAAAGTTGTAGGATATAACTTATGGACCAAGCAGCATTTGCCTGATTTAACTGGGTAAATATTTGAAGCAGGTGTTTTAATAATAAAATCTGCTGCTCCAAAATTGTTCCCCAGGGTGGGTTTTTGATTTATTTCAAGCAAAGCCAACCTACAACACCCCGTAGCCATCGTTGCAAAGGTGCCTTTCTTGATTATTTTCCTTTTTTTTTAAAGGAAGGGGCTGGAGGCGTGTTGCCTGCACTGTTTACTGACACGCAGAGGTTCCCCGCTCCCCAGCACTGCAGAAATTCTGATGTTTTTCCAGCCTTTCCCGGAATAAGCAGCTGTTAAATCTCCAGTATGAAGCACAATAGTGAGGGCAGCCCCGGCATACCAAACGTGCATCATGGCTGCTCGAGCAGCGAACAATTCCCAGGGTGATTCCCTGTTCCCTGCCATCCTGCACCTCATTCCATGAGTGCAACTCCCTCAAATCCAGGCTGAGCTCACACCTTGTACTGAATGAAAGCGTTCAGCACACACTGAGCGGAAACAATAGTCACTCATAGAGCCCAAAATCAAAGGCGCCGGGAGTCGCCAAGTTTCCAGGGGATTTGTACAGTCAATTGGTCCTTTCCTGTTTATTAATTATGATTTTTTTTTTTAATAAACGCCAGCCTTTACCTAAGTGAAAGCCTGAGAACAGCCGTGCCACGAGTCTCATCTGATCCTGCTCTGCCAGTTATCACAGAGCAGCTGAAACACCCTTGTAAGGCTGGGTTTTACCTGAGGTTACACCGAAACACAGCTACTCTCCTCCCAAAAGCACATTTCTATTCCCAAATTCCCAGAACTCACAGGTAAACCCTCACCTGCAGCCCAGGTGAGGTTTGAAGCCATTTCTGTGCTCTAACAAGCCCAGATCTGCACACACACACTTATTACCCTCCGACGGTCGGTCGGGAATGCAGAACACAAACGGCAAGAGGTTGGGGAGGAGAGAAATATTCCACTGTGGAGCCTGTCAGAACAGGCACCTAAGTTACACAACAGCGATCACCCCGATAGCCACAGAGCTGGACTGCACTGGGAAGCCTCGGACACTGGAGGCAATGGCCACCTGCCTGTCCTGTCCCCCTGAGAGATGCTCGGTCAGGCCCTTCCTCTGGGGAAAGGGCCGAGTTCACCCCAAATCAGGAGCCTTGCTTTTCCTAAAATTGGAGCCGAGATCCGCCACTTGCCCCAAGCCTGGAGCAGAGGGCCCCCACTCTTCCCAAACCCAGAGCTGAGACCCGTCACTCTTCCCTCTGGAAGAGGCCAAACCGGGTCAGGGAAAGGAAATGGATCGACACGGAACAAACAACCGACACAAAGAGGTTTTCCTCCCTCGCCTCCCTCCAGACAAATATTTACAGTTGTTCTAGTCCAGAAGCTCAGGGTATGGAAAGGTCCCCTTAAAAGCCCGAACTGCCGATTCCAGAGGGCTGGATGTTACAGACACACTGCCATCTCTGGGGCACGGGGAGCTGCCAAGTTCCCCCTGGGATGGACCACAGGACAATGGGAAGAGGCCACAAACTCCAGAACTTACACAACAACACGGTAGCACTTCCCACCTTGAGCTGACACACTCCTCTGTGACAAGCCCAGAACATCTCTGAGACCCCCAAGCTCCTCCTCTGTGAAAAGCCCATAAATCCCAATTCCCATCGTTATCCCCTGAAACCATGCTGAAGGCTCCCAGATCTCTTCCCAAGGTGA
The DNA here is from genome assembly GCF_017639235.1 of Corvus kubaryi. Taxonomy (NCBI): domain Eukaryota; kingdom Metazoa; phylum Chordata; class Aves; order Passeriformes; family Corvidae; genus Corvus; species Corvus kubaryi. Next base: position 74,510 of record NW_024581097.1, on the reverse strand, counting down.
GCATAGGCCCCTTCAGAGCATCCCCTGGCACTGCAGGACCCCCCGGCACTGGGAGCCAACCCCCAGCCCCAATTGCTGCTGCCCCTCCCCGACAGCCCCCCATCTCCTCTGCAGGGAAAAGCGACTGTCCCAAACCAGCTCCAGGGACCCCTTCACACCACACACCCGTGAACCCCCTGAGAGCCCCCCCGGCCAAGCTCAAGCCCTCCAAACCTCCAGCACACGTCCTTGTTGCCTTCAGAGTCCCCCCTGCTTCCAGGACCCCTAACCCCATGGATCCCGCCCCTAAGCCCTTCTCTTCAGCCTGAAACACCCACCCCTATGTCCCCGCCCCAAACCCCTCAGGGGCCTCCTCACAGCCTTGGGGGCACCTCCAGGCCCCTCCAACCCTCTCGCCTCCCCCATGCCATGATCCCCCCGCCGCAGCCCTTCTCGCAACCCTAAAACACCCACCCCTGCGTCTCCCCGCCCCCAAACTCCTCAGGGCCTCCTCACACCTCCAGCTCCCTCAGCCCTCTCCCACCCCCTTTCCGCCCCCCTCCCCAAGCCCCTCTGAAATCGCCCCTCGGCCTCAGCCCCCACTCGCCCGCCCCACAGCCGCCCCCCTGCCCCACAGCCGCCCGGCAGCCCCAGGCCCAGGCAGGCCCCGGCCCCTCCCCCCCGCTGCCCTCAGCCCCCCGCATCGCCTCACTCGCGGTTCCCTCCGCATCGCCCCCTGCTCCCCCTCACGACCCTTCCCCGGTCCTCCCCGTTCCCCTCACGGCGGGGGCGGGGGCGCCGCCATGTTGTGCCCGGTGCGGGCCGGGTCCGGCGCCGCCGCTCACTCACCGCGGGCCCCGCCGAGCGGCCCGGCCAGGAGCAGGAGCAGGGCGAGCAGGACGGCGGCGGGGGGCGGCGGGGGCCGGCGGGCGGCGGGAGGAGCCGGCGGGGAGCGGGGGGCCCGGGCGGCCATGGCGGGGA
>NW_024581097.1:68477-68550 GCF_017639235.1 Corvus kubaryi | reverse complement strand
GCTGGGCATCCCAAACCCTGGGTAGAGCACCCCAAATCACAGCCTGAGCATCCCAAACCCTGGGTAGGGCACC
>NW_024581097.1:34249-68467 GCF_017639235.1 Corvus kubaryi | reverse complement strand
GCACCCCAAATCACAGCCTGAGCATCCCAAACCCTGGGTAGGGCACCCCAAACCACAGGCTGGGCACCCCAAACTCCAGGCAGGGCACTCCAGACCCTGAGGCAGGGCACCCCAAGACCCAGGCTGAGCATCCCAAACCCCCAGGTGGGGCACTCCAAGCCCAGGGCAGGGCACCCAAGATCCTCCATATCCTCATGCCCTGCCCAGAACCAGCAGTTGCCCTTTGCTGCCCAGTTCCTTCCAGTCTCTAACTGGGCGCAGACCAAGGCAGCAGCTGTGATGTGCTGAGAACGCTTCGGAGCTGAACTCCTTGAACGGCCACATTATCCCGCACCAGCTCCGCTTCCATCCCGGGGGGCTTCGGCCGTGAAACCTCTCAGAGCAGGAGGGCTGGTGGCCATGGCCCTCTGGAGCAGCCCCAGCCCCTCACGGGCAGAGGGAGAGGGTTGGCACGAGGCTGGAGCTGGGTTTATTATGGGATCCAACGGTGCTGCTGGATAGGAGGAGGTGAAGCCATAAATGGAGCCATGCAGGGGTGCCGAGGCCCATCCTGCTGCAGTGCCCAGTGCCCAGCATGGGAGGTTCGGCAGCTCTTAGGCGATAAAATAGCTTTACACTTTATTAAATATATTAAATCTTAATAATTAAATAGTTATGTGGCAAAGCTGGTTCTGCTGAACATCCCATCCTGGTCATGTCCAAACATCTCCAAGTATGGGGTGGATTTTGGGATGGCAGGGAGCAACGCGGGATGAAGCCGGCCGAGCCAAAACACCTCGGAAAAAACCAAAATATTGGCAAAGACCCAAAAGGGCACTTCTTTGGCAAGGGGGATGCTGGCTGCTCGGCAAGGAAGGATCACCATGGGACCCCCAGCTTGGCAGGTCCCTGCAGCACACGGAACGCTCAAGCCACGCTCGACGCCGGCAGCTCCTCGTACTTGGGATCCCCACAATCCACGGTGCGGATCTGGCCTGGCCAGGGCGGTGCTGCCCTTGGACCGTCCTTTCCCAGCGAGACCCATCCCTCCTTTAGCGAGGGGTGCGCCGGGCACCGCAGTTCTGCCGGGGAATTCCTGCCGCTGCCAGCGCCGGGCGGGCGGGTCTGGGCAGCTCCGCGGCCGGCGCTGGGTGGGTGCCCCGAGGGCTGGGGGTGCAGCAGAGGTTGGTTCTGTCATCGGTGCCCCTCGCCGTGGCGTCCAGCCTGGGGGCTCGGGGTGGGCGACCAGCTGCCATCGCCGCCGTCCCGGCGAGACGCGCCGGTGTCGGGTGACGGATCCGGGGGGTATTTTTATGGCCGGGTGGAAGATTCCTCCTTTGGTGGTTTTATTTGGGTTTTTTTTTCCTATTTTTTCCGTCCTTGCAGATTCAAACGGCTCGAAGGGGGGGTGGGAGAGGCAGGGGCTGTGAGCAAATCCCCTCTGTGACCGGAGCCATCCCGTCCCCGGCGCAGCCCGTAAGCGGCTCCGGTGTGTTCCCGGCACTCACTGCTCCGCTTTTGGCTTCTCCACGGAATTGTTCAGCTTCTTCAACGTCTTTTTAATGCGCAGCGCGGTGAGACGGGCCGAGGGGCTCTGGTACCAGCACTCCTTCATGATCTTCGCCAGTGCCGACAGAACCTGGGGAGGCACAAAAAGAGGGATAGATGAAAGGGCTTAATGGGTAGCAAAAGTCCGGCTCGGGCTGAGAGGGGGGCGGTCCCCCGGGACTCACCGAGTCGGAGAAGAGGCGGTTGGGGATCACGGGGGTCTGCTGGTCCACACACACCACCTTCTTCATGTCCTCGAAGCTGGGGTCGCTGGGCACGGCGTCAAAGAAGGGCGGCCGATACTCCTCCACGATGCCTGCGGGAGGGGGCTGGCGTGAGGACGGGGGAGAGCGAGGAGTTCACCCCCATCCTGCACATCGTGGGCTGCCCGCAGGCTCCGGCACGACCGAGCTGCTCCCTGCCCGGGGGGGCACGTGGGGAATTGCTGGTGGGATGTGCCTCACTGGACACACGGGGCGGTGGGAGCTGGCTCTGGCGCTGGCTCCGGTGCCACTGGTGGCTCCAGCACCAACTGCAGCCCTGGCACTAGTCCAGCACCAGCCCCACCACGAATATCAGCTCCGGCACCAGGTCCAGCACCGATACCAGCCCTTGGCACTGTGGCCACCTCCACTCAGCACCTGTTGGCCAGCCTGCCAGCTGGCCCAGCTAATCTCTGCTTAATGCTTCCATATGTCCGTGTCCCCGTGGGATTTAATGTCTCTGGGAAGCCACGAGCCCCCACCAGCTCCCTGCACCCCAAGGGGTGACCCCCAAACCTCAGGGTGCCCTGGAGTTCCCCATCCCCGATTCCCTGAGGAATGAAGGGTGGACTCTTCACGTCCTGGAGAGTGAGCGATCCTGGAAGGGTTAAACCCAGCCGGCTGAAGGCCATTCCTGCGTGCGCATGGCTGGGGTAATTCGGAGTAAATGTGTAATCTGAGGGAGCCCTGGGGCCGTAAATGAGATTATCCGGGCCAGACTGCGCCTGGGGGGACCTCCTGCCCCACCCGCCAGCGCCCACCATTTAATTAATGCTTTTACCGGACTTTGCCGTGATGAGCAGCACTGGCCAGGCTGCCCCAATTAGGTTCATCCCCAGCGCGGGGGGTCCCTACCCCTTGCCCCAGTCCCGAGCTGCCGAGCCAAACCCGGCGGCCGGAGGTCCCGGCCGTGGCCGCTTTCCAGGCAGCGCTTGAAGCTGCTTGTTTTCTAATCAGCGCTGAACAAACAAAGCACTGATTGAGTCTAATGGGCCCTTTAATCAGGGAGCCGGGTGCTGACACTAGATTACAGTGTTTATAATTTACAGCTAATCTTCTGGGCGAAGGAAAGGGGGAAAAAAAACCAGCAAGAAAAGGAGGGAAGGCGGGAACGGGCTCGGAGCCTCACGGGGAGCCGGGAGCGAGCGGAGCCGGCAGCCGGGAGCTGCTCACCATTGACCACCGTCCGCCGGGTGATCTCCCAGAGCACCAGCCCATACGCCCAGATGTCCGTCTTCTTGTAGGACTCGAAGCAGTCGGTGCGGATCTGCTCGCTCAGCACCTCCGGGGCCATGTAGCGCTTGGTGCCCACCCGGGGGTTGTTGCCGATGTCCAGGTAGTCGCTGCCCTGGGAGTGCATGACAGCCAACCCTGGGGGGACAGATCACTGAGTTATTTGGGATGGGAAAGACTTTTAAGGTCATCAATTCAACTATAAAATGCTGGGATACCGGCCCTGGTCAGTGCTGTGCTGGTGCTGCATCCACGAGGCTCAACATCCCTGAGGTACCAAAACCCCAGGACACCACATCCTTGGGGCACCACCACCCTGGGGCATCACATCCCTGGAACGTTACATCCCCAGGGTACCACATTCCTGGAGCATCACATCTGTGGGGTCCCACATCCCCGGGGTACCTTGTCACGGGGGTACCACATCCCTGGGTACCACATCCCTGGGTACCACACCTCTGGGAGCTGCAACCCCGGGTATCGCAGCCCTGGGGTTTCACCCCCCTATATATACCTGGGGTACCACATCCCACCCCTCCATCTCACCCAGGTCTGCGATGCAGCACTGCCGGTTGCTTTTCACCAGGATGTTCCTGCTTTTCAGGTCCCGGTGGGCGATGGCGGGTTTGCCTTGCGTGCCAAAAATCTCCACATGGAGGTGGACGAGGCCGCAGATGATGGAGGAAGCCAAGCCCAGGCAGGTCTCCACATCCAGGGCCGTCCTCTGCAGGTAGTCGTAGAGCGAGCCGTTCTCGTGGTAGTGGGTGATGAGCCACAGCTGCGTGCTGGAGTTCCTGGACGTCATGTCAGAGGCGATGAAGCCTGGACAGGGAGAAAGACGTGGGACCACGGACCCACCACGCTCTGCCCCCACTTCTCCAGCCCTCCTGGGCCCCCCACTCACCCAGGATGTTGTCGTGCCGGAGGAGGACGGTGTTGTAGATCTCTGTCTCGCGGAACCACGACTGCTCGTCCCGGGAGGAGAAGATCTTCACGGCCACGCTCTCCCCGTGCCACACGCCTCGCCACACCTCACCATAGCGCCCTTTACCTGCCGCAGCCATGGCACCGCATCACTCAGAGCACTCCCAAGGCCCACCTGGATCCCGTGTGGGACAGCGATGGAGCACCACAGGGTTCCTTAACCTCGGCCAACATCCGCTCACCCACCCAGCTGCTCCCTCCCTCCCCAGTCAGCAGGACAGGGGGAGAACGTGGGGTTGCTATTGGGTTTTGGCTGACAGGGTTGGGTCCAACCCCCCTTTCTGGTTTGAATTTGTGGTGCCATCACTCAAGCTCCAGCTGGGGGTGACTGGGGCAGCCGCCCCCCCCTCGGCCGCTCTCCTTACCCACACACTCCATGAGGGTGATCTGCCGAGCCACCGTTCGCTGGACGAGGAAGGGCAGCCCGGAGCCACTGCCCGTGGTGCAGTCATCATTGAGCAGGTCCTGCGCAAACAGGGTGGCCATGGGGTCGTGGCCATGGGGTCATGGCCACGGTCAGGGTGGTCATGGTGGCCACCCCCCACCCACACACACCTTGGGCACATTTGGGGTGTCTCATGGAGCTCACCCACCTCTAAGGTGCTGTCTCCCACCATGGATGCCTTCAGCATGAGGTCTGTGTCACCAAAGTCGCTATGCTTGTGGCGGTGCTGGGCCACCTTCCAGCAGAAGAGTGCTGTGAGTGCCACGAGGACGAGGAGGGCGAGCAGTGGGACGAAGATCATCAGGAGGAGGTTGGGTAGGGAAGGCGTCTTTCCCAGGGCATCTTCTCCTGGGTAGGGGAAACGAGGGATGGGAGCATGAGGGTGGACCTGGGTGGGTGGAGGTCTAGGGTTTGGCCTTGAACATGGGGAGAGTGTCTCTGCATTGGGATCAACCCCATGGGTGGCAGCTCTGCAGGCACAGCCCAAGAAGGGACACCTGAGGACATCTTGGTGGCCCTTTCTCACTTGGGAAAAGGTGGCTCTGTACGTGCTGAGTGAGGACAGGGACAATCTTGAGACCCAACCACATCTCCAGCCACGTGGGCAGCTCGTCCCCTCTCCCCCATGCCCCTGTACCTTGCAGGAAGATCTCCAGCTCGGCGTTGCACATGCGGGACTTGCAGCACCTCATGCCGTACTGCTCCGTCACGGGCGTTTGGCAGTGCTCCAGGATGTTCTGGGAGAAGCAGCCCCGGTGCTGGGTGATGGTCCCCTCCTCCTTCCTCTTGCTGACGAAGCACACCTTGCCCGTGCAGTTGGGTTGGCTGCAGTGGGGCACGTCGCAGGCACACAGCAGCTCCTCTGCGGGCACCAGGAGGGGACACATTGTGCCATGGGGTCACCCCACTGCCCACCCAGGAGCTTCAGTGGCTTTGGGGACAGGGACATTGTCCTAAAGACTCCTGAACCGAGTTTTGAGAGTGGGCAGCCTCCTAGAAGGAGGGGAAGGCTGCTGTGAGCACTCAGTACAGGGAGTCCGTCCTGACAGCTCCTGGGAAACCCCAGGAGAGGATCCAAGTGCCAGCCCTAAACCTGGGTGTCACCTGCTCCCACACCCCCAAGAGGCTCTACGGAATGGACTGTGCCTCCAGCCCCAGCAGCTGGGATTTACTGGGATGCACTGGTTTACAGCACACAGGGTCACATCCTGCCCACGGAATCCCAGGGGACGTGGGACCTATGGGAGCCTGATCCCAGGAGCTAGACTGGGATCCAAAGCCCCAAACTCAGCCAGGGCCTCCCCAGTGGGTGTTTTGGGAGCCGGCTGCCAAACCCAGGGTCTTTCCTGGAGTTTTTCCTGACTTCCCTGAAGGCACTTTCCTGCGCCACGGTGCCAGAGTGGCTCAGATGGCGGCCACGCTCCCAAACTCCTAATTTAGCTCTGCCCTTTTGCGCAGAAAATATCCCTCCTGGAATCAGTCAGTTCAGCACGAGGGCAGCCAGACATCCGGTGCTGAGGGGACAGCAAGGGGACAGCAAAGGGACAGAGAGGGGACAGTGAGGGGACAGCAAGGGGATGGCTGCAGTGGCCATCCTGCACTTCCTGTGTCCCTGCCCCAAAGGCTGCCTGGTGCCAGGGCCGTGGGGTGGTGGCAGGGCCGGTTTGGGGTTGGTGGCCCCATGGGCAGGACAGGGACTTGGTAGAGACCCCAATAAGCTCTGCTGCTCCTCCCTGGCACAGCCACATTATCCTGGCCCTCCCTGCAAAAGCACCCAGCCTGGATCTGTCCCCAGGTCACCTGGTGCTCCCCGGGATGCTGAGCAGCTCCTCCTGCTTCCCACCATTATCATCATCATCATCATCATCATCAACACCTCTGGGAAAACCCACGTTTTTTAGTACGTGGTGCCAGCCTTTCCCCGTCTCCCCTCCGGTGACAGCAAAGCACTTGATCTACCACAATTAACTAAGCCGAGATCCTCTCTGGGGGATGGGCCAGCATTCCAAAGGGGCACAGCACAGTCCCTGAGGAGCCCAGCTTCCACCCTGGGTTTTATTTTGGGCACAGATGCTCCCAAAAAGCCGAGGGCTTATTTTAACCGGCTGTCACCGCATGGCACTGGCACTCACCGGCTGCGAAGCTGAGGGACAGGGTCATCAGCGCCAGCACCACCCGGCCACCGGCTCCACACGGCATCGTCCTGTGGGGAGCGGAGGGGTGAGAGCAGCCCTGGCACCCCCAGCCCCCCCAAGGGACTCATCACCACCCGTGGGGGCTTTGGGACGGGAGAGGGAGAGGGCAAGGCAGAGATGGAGTGAGGTAGGATGTGCTGCTTCCAACTGAGTTTGGCTCCGGACATCCTGGGCACAGCCCTTCCTGAGAACAGATCCCAGGACCTCCCAAGCTCGGGGCACCTCCCTACCATGGCATGGGATGCCCCTCACGGCCCCACAGTGCTCAGGAATGCACTGGAGCCAGGGCCTTGCCATCTCCACGCAGCCCCAACCTCCTTCCCTTCTCCCAGTGATAGGGACACCGGCATTTCCCACTGCTTCCATGGCTCCTGCTCCCTAAAACCACACCCCAGGGCCTTGGCAGCCGTGACGATGCCACGGCACTGCTGGAGATTCCAGGTTCGGCAAGAGCCGGGCTGCGGGATGGAGCTCAAAGCCCCCACACCCCCGTGCACAGCCCAGGAGCCGCCAAGCGCCGCTGGCCACGGGCAGGGGCTCAGTCCTGGGGGTGCTTTTGTGTGGAGCTTATCAATGACACGAAGAGAGGTGCTGGGACAGCCAAAAATTCCTTGCTGAGCCTTTGGGGGAAGTTTGGCTATTTTTAATCTTCCTTTTTCTTTTTCCCACTCATAAAAGAGACGTTTCTGCCAAGGCAAACACAGCGATCCCCCTGCCGCCCCCCGCCTCGCTCCACGGCCGCGGGCTCCCAGCCCCTCCTCAGTTCATTCTTCGTGTTCCCGACATAAACATGGCAAAGGCTCCGTTTCCTGCAATTGAAGAGCCCAGCCCAGGGCTGCTGGGACAGGAATCAAGATTGTTTAGATTCTGGCCTTGATGGGGAAGCGGAGTCACGCAAGCCCGGCCCTCGGGAGCGCACACGGACGTGGCTGACCCCGGCAGGCTCCAGCCATGCCGTAAATCGGGCTTTTCCTCCCCAGAATAACTCACTTGGTTGCTGCTCGAGGGGAGGAAACAGTGACCAGATCCTGGGAGCTGGGGGCTGGTCCTTGGTGCCTCGTGTGAGGAGCGGTGCCAGGCTGACCCATCTGACCCTCGGCTGGGCCAGGATCAGCTTTGTTTTAAAATCCCAACTCCCCTGGAGCTGGGCTGGGATCTGCTTTATTTTAAAACCTCAACCCCTCTGGAGATGGACTGCTGAATCCCGACCGCCGGGATGCTGCCGAGCACCGCACTTCTTGCAATCCTGAGAGCTCCAGGATGCAGGTTTTCGAAGGGAAGCTGAGTCTCCCAGGTGGTGAATTCCCTCCTTGGAGCCACTTCCACAAAATCCCGAGCCATTAGACAGCTGCAGGATATTTGCCATGAAATACAAAGCAGGCAGGGCCTCACCCAAAACTCTGCTGTGTATGAAACATCGCATGGATCGTCGTCATTGCCGAGAGCAAACCTTAATCTGGAGTCATTCCTGGTATCCCACAGGAAAAACATCCCAGGTTCTTCAGCAGTGGCACCAACCAGCCCTGGCGTACCCATCCCTGCCCCTTCCTTCCTCCTTTCTCTTCAGCAGCTCACGTGCCCTCCTGACATCCAGAGCATCTTACCCAGCCTGGCCGGGTGCTATATTACATTCTTTGGGATTTGTAGCATCAGGAGAAGGGAAACCTGTGGGATGGGACGTGGGTGCCGGCAGGAGTGGCTGGGAGCAAGAGGCAGCCATGCTGCAGCTGGAGGGTCTGGACCAAGAACCAGCCCCGGGGAAGGGGAATTTCCCCATGACCCCATGGAGGGAAAAGCAAAGGGAAAACGGAGCAGGACACAAGAGGGGTTCAGGGAAGGGTGGCTGGGCACAGCCCTGGGATGTGCGGGATGGTTCAGGGCTCCCTGCTCTTACCAGGGCAGCTCGGCCGAGCTTCTCAACCCCAGCTCCTCCGCCTTCCCCTGTGGTTTCTGCTGCTGACGGGGGGCTCAGCCACAGGATGTGGCTCACGACTCAGCTCCCTGTGCCACCTTTTCACAGGGGGTCGCACACGGCCGAGACCCCCGTGCCAGCGCCGGTGCCAGCCAGGTGAGCCGGGCGTGTACCGGCCGCAGCGATGAAGGACGGGATGGACAGCGGGGCAGAGCTGGCAGGAGCTTTGCCACGGACACCAAGGCTCCAGCCTGGCTTCAGGCACAGGTGGAGGTTTTCCTTTCCCTGCCCGCAGCTGCAGGCAGGTCACGGATGCAGAATTCACCCTCCAGTGGGCTCCTGCACCCCGGCCCCTCTCACTGACGGGAGTCACCATCCCAGGAATGTGCAGCACACAAAGAGAGCAGCAAAACCCGCTCGGGGTCACCTCGGTGCGGGGCTGGCATCGCCTGCGGCTCCTCGTGCAGAGCAGGGACAAGGGCAGCGTGGCTGCCCCGGCCTTACAGCGGGCTCCAGTGCCCGCACCGGCAAAGAGCTCCATGGTGGGCTCTCCCCAGCCTGGCTTTGGAGATGGAGCCTCTTTAGTGCCCCTTCGGGTCTTCCTTGCCCACCCCTCCTCTGAGAGACCTGGGATTTGGCTGTGCAGAAGGGGAGCATCGAGGCGGCATATTCTGTGGTGCTGGAGCCCACTGCTCGCTGCAGCCCTCGCTAGCGGAGCTCTCAACTTTCCCTCATTTTCCCCCATGCCGTTTCAAAATACGCCCAAATTCCCCATTTCCCACATCAATTCCAGCCTTTCCGTTGCAGTTGCTTATTACTTCAGCTCTTTAGCAAGGACCTGGGGACAGATCCTGCCACCACCACGCTGATGTGAACCCAGATTCACGCCCCTGGCCCAAATTCCAGCCTCTCGACCCTGATGTCAACACCAGCGTCCCATGGAACACAAAGAAAACGGAGCCAAATCCTGATTTCAGGGGCAAATCAGGAGGGAAGCACTGAGCTCGGTGCAGCCCCAGACCCCACGAGCGCGTGGCTCTTCCCCACTCACCTACAGCATCCACGTCCTGCAGGAGCCCACGGCACTGCCCGGCCCTGGCGAGGCTCTCCCGGCCGCGATCCCGCTCGTGGATCTGGCTCAGCCGGGGCAGCTTTGCTCCGTGCCCTGAGCCCCGACTCGGAGGATCTTCATGGATCTGCTCCCCTCCCGCTACCCATCCTGTCACCGTGGGGGCTCCCACGGCCGTGCCCGTCCCGCTGGGGGAATGTCACCCTTCCCGGCCTGGCTGCAGGGGCTTGGCTTGGCGACCCCGTTGTCCGACGCAGCCGTTTGGCAGCTGCTCTGTGGTCTGGATGTGGGAGAAGTCAAAAAAATGTTTCTTATTACTGCCTCTTCCTGCCTGGCTTCTCTCCACCACTCCCAGCTAATAAAGCATTTCCTATTGCTGAGCACACAGCCACGACCAGCCTCCCTTCCTCCCGCTCACCGGGCCCCAGCTCCATCCTGGTTGCTTTCCCCTGCCTGTTACTCCCTCCTTGTCCTTCACCAAGCGCTTTCCCACCCCAGTTTCCCAGTTTCCATGGCAAACCCTATGCCATGGTATGGACATGGCCACCACCACTTCACCCCAAGCATCCCAAGGTCTTCAGCAGGAGCACAGCTGGTTGCTTTGACACGGGTGGGGATGGGAATGTTCTAGAGAGATGCCATGGGAATGACCTTGACCTGCTTGGCCATCCCTCCTTCTCCAGCCCTCATGGGGATGGAGCACCGTGGCAGAGCCAAGGGGCTCCCTGGTTATTCCGTGCTGGCCCCAGCAATTCCAGGGTGCAGTGCTGGAGGGCAGGGGAGGATTCCACCCTGGTGGCATCAGGGCGTGGCACCGAATGGCCGCTCCGCTGGAGATGTGGAGCCCTGGCTGCGGGCATGGAGCAGGGCATGGTGGCCTGAGAGGCTTCGCTTGGTGCCCTGCGCTGGCACAGCCCTGCTGTTCCCACACGGCGCCGTGGTGGCGGGCACCGGGACGGTGGCGGGCACTGGGACACCGTCGGCAGGGCCGTTCCCACGGCCGGAGCCCGGGCACTTCCCGCTCCCCCAGCACCCACGGGACCGTGGGCAGCGGAAGCGCTGCTTCCCGTTTTGCCGCTTTCGGGGCTGTTCTTTGGGTCACCCCAATCTCAGCTGCTTCTCCCTCCTCCCGCCCCCACCTCTCCCTCCAGCGCCATCCCGAGCCCCATCCCCGCCTTTCTGCCGGCTGCTCCCCGGCACGGTGACCGCTCCTGAATTGCAGCCTCTTTCCTAAGGCGGTGACCGGGCCGGATTTACCTCCCCGCTGCCGTCGCATCACCAGCCCCAACCGCATCACGAACCCACCCGGAGCCTCCCCGGGCCGGGACACGGTGGCGGCGGAGCTTTGAATCTCGCCGGCCGCCTGGCCCCGCTATCATCAGATCTAGGAGATTTAAACAAACAAAAGCACAAAACCAGGATAAAACATGAAGGACCTTCACATGTGACTTTGCCCGTGCGGGACCGGGAGCTTTGCGAAGCGGCGCGGGGGAAACGGGCAGTTTCCATCAGATAGGGGCTGCCCGGGAGGAAGCTGGTGCCTGCAGACGCCTTATCTCCGTGACCATCTCTGCTCCAGGCGGGTCTCAGTGATCCGGCCGGATTGGCCCCTCCCGGGGTTATTCCTGGATGGTTCTTGCATCCCTTCCATGGGAGCAGACACAGGGCATCCTGCTTTTACGGCGGCGGGCAGGAGTTATTCTGGGCAGGCGCCGCTGCTGGCTTGCTTTGATCCCTGCAACTGCATCTTTCAAATGGGCCACCTTCCTTTTTAAATCATTAACCATCGCTGGGGGGATAAACACTAAAGAACTTCTGAAAGTTCCTAAATCCTAATCCCGGGCGACTCGAAGGGCAGGGATGGGTGGGAGCCCTGGGCCCAGCTGCAGCTGTGGCACTGTCGCCGTGGGAAAGTGAATTCCTCCAGAGTGGGATTGACTGTAGAGGAAGGTGATGGGCAAATCAAACCCTCCGCAGGTTTGATTGCCCCGGTTCCAGCCCTTGTCTGGGGCACACAGGGTGAATCAGCAGCGCTGGGCACCACCCAAACAGCACCACGACCCACAGTCCCATGCCAGCCCTGGAACAACCTCCCATCACCCCTTGAAGCCAAAGTGAGACTTTCCTTCATCCTCCGGGTGCTCAGCGCTGTGATTTCATCGTGCAGAAGGGAAGGGGCATCCCTGCACCACAGCCGGACCCTCCACAGGCACATCCAGCCGTCCCCTGGGGTGTCACTGAGCCACCCCCGTGGCGGCAGAGGGGGATGAGGGGCCGGCGGGAGCCCGTCTCTCCCTTCCCCCTGCGTGGCAGGAGCCAGGCTGGCACGGCTCATGCCACGGCTGCTCCATGTGCCGCCCGCCCCCGGCTCATCTGCGAGCCGCAGGGAGCTGGCGAAGGAGGGCAGCCACGTGCCGGGGAGCCCGAGCGAGCCAAGGGATAGAGGGGAACAGCCGGGGACGCTGCAGCTTCTTCCCCACGAGAATGCTTCCCCACCTGCGGCCCAGCCCAAACCTCCCAGTGCCCCACAAAGGGCGGAGCTGCAGCCTCAAAGTGGGGAGCGTGGACTCCCGTGCCCCTAAAAAGGGGGTGGTGCAGGGAGGGGGCTCCACACCTGGCCAAGAATTATTTACGAGCTGGGTAACTTTTGCTCCGAGCACCTCCTGGAGTCAAACTCTGCCCACGCTGCACGAGCCGGCACCGCAGCTTCGCGTTCCTACACCCTGTGATGGAGCTGGATTTGAGAGGACCTGGAAATATGGGAACACCAGCACCCTGCTGCTGCAGCGCCGGAGCTCTGGGGGGAGCTGGGGATGGAGCCCACGAGTACCCCAGGCTTGGTTTCGCTTGGTTTCCAGCCTGTGCCTGGCAGCTGGTGCTCCTTCCACAGCGTGGAGCTGTGCTGAGCCCTGGTGTATCCATCCACCACACAGGAGCACACGGGAGCAGGGAACGTCACTGAGGATGTGACAGGGTGGCCAGGGGACACTGGCAGCAAAGAGGGAGCGTTCCTGCCAGCCCCACAGCAACCCCGAGCTTTATTCATGGAATCAATCCCGTTAGCATGGCAACCACTTCCATTTTAATTTGCTCAGCCACATTCCAACGCACGCTGCGGAATCGAGAGCTGGGGGAGATCAAAGAGGCAGGAAAAAAGAAAAAAAAAGAGGAGGAAAAAACAGAGGAAGGACTCGTGCCACAGTCCTGCTCCCTGGCATCCCTGGAGCTCGGTGCAGGGACTCAGCACAGAAGTGCCCAGCACGACACGTACCATGCTAGGGTGGCCACCCTTGGGGTGGAGAGGACAAGAGGCCAGGCAGGGGCCTGTGAACCCTCGGGGACATTTCAGCTGGGTGCGTCCTCCTCCCTTGGACATTCCCATCCACCGGGAGCAAAACCACCCCTGTGCCAGAGAAGCCAGCGGATCCAAGGGGACAGCGAGACCCTTGTCCCCACCCTGACCCCTCCTGCCTTAACCTTTCTTCTTCTTTTTCTTCTTCTTCTTCTTCTCCCCGCCCTTGGCCTCCTCAGCCGCTCTCTTCTCCTCCTTCAGCGCCTTGTACCTCCACTGAGGCGGCTGCAGCAGGTTCTTGTCCTTCACACATGGCGTCCGCTCCCTGGCAGAGGACTCAGAGGTCTTGCTCACTTTGATTTTGGGGATGGGCTCCCCAGGGAAGATGATGTTCCCACACCGCAGCCACAGCGGGAGGAAGCTCAGGAGGCGGCTGGGTGGCTGGCGCGGCGGCAGCAGCCGGGCCCCGGACACAGCTTGGCCGTTGCAGGATGATCCTGCGGTGCTGGGGCGCGAGGACGTCTCTGACTCGTCCTCTCGATCCAGCACGTGCTGCCCGAGGATCTCCGGCACAGACAGCCTGCACTTGCCCACCTCGGGCGGGCTGTCGGGGCAGATGGTTTGGCAAGCAGTGGCCACGAAGGGGCTGGCAAGGGACGTGGTCATCCTCACCATGTGGTCCATCACACCGTCCTCCTCGGCATCGCGGGGGATGTTGAAGGTGAACATGGATCGGATCTTCTCCAACAGCCTCTTGCTCCTGGATTTGGGGCTCAGGGCCTTGGCCACCAGCTCGGCCAGGGCCGGCCACTCGGGCTGGTACTGGGTTCCAAACTGCTCCGCGCGCGGGCGCCGCAGGAGGGTCCGGATGCGCACGGTTGTCTCGAAGCGGCCGGTGAAGGTCGCCCATTCCCTGGCTGTCTTCCCCTTCACGGCATCCACCGCTTGCAGGTCAGCTCCTGGAGACAGCGGAGAGCATCACCACGACATCCCACCCTGAGCAGCAGAGCCACCCCTTCCCGAAACCCCGGAGAGCCCCTGGGGAGGTGCTCACCCGCCAGGAGCAGCGCGGTGACGCAGTCCTGCCGCCCCTGCACCGCTGCCTTCATCAACGCCGTCAGGCCCCGGGGGTCTCGCTGGTCCACCTCGAGCGCAGGGTAGTAGTTGAGGAGGTAGTTGACAATGGTGATGTGTCCTTAACAGCCAGAGAGAAGCTGCGTTAGAGTTCCGACAGCTAACGGGGACAGCGGCTGGGGCCTGCTGGACAAAGGATTTCGCAGCTGCATTCCGTGGGGCTGCAGATACGCAGGAGTTTGAAGGGATCAGGATTGAAAAGCTTTGGGTCTATTTAGGTTTGGCCATGGAGGGAACAGTGCTGCTTTAGTGGAGAACACAGGAAAGAGTCCAAAAATGCAAAAAACCCCCCCATAAAATCATGAATTCCAGCAAGGATATAACGGGAATCAAGAGTGATTCCCACTTCAGGACCCTTCTCCTTCCCCTCCTGGTAAACTGGGGGGAGGGAGCCAGACTAGCAAAGAAAACCATCGTGGCTGGAGGTTTGGGCCCTACACAGAGCTCAGAGCCTTTGGGCAGGTAAATTCCTGCAGCTCCAGGAGCTTTCCTGGAGCTCACGGGGCAGCTCCAGCCCAGCTCTGCCACCCGACACAGCACCTTTGAGAGAACAGCGCTGCAGGAATCTCCATTTTTGCGCCAGTTTTAAAGCAGTGCTGAGGTGACCCATGAATGTAGCCGACGTCACACATCCCTTGGGACCACGGCTTTCATGACAGATTGTTTTGTGGTTTTTGGGGGAAGCACAGGGGGGTCACATCCCTTCCTGAGGGGTGTCACTGGTGCTGCCTGTGCCGAGGCCGGGCGCAGTGCTGACCTGCCTGGGCAGCCATCATGAGGGCCGTGTTCCCATCATTGTCCTGTTGGTTGACGTTGATGTAGGGACACTTCCGCAGCAGCGGCACAATGTCCACAAAGCCCTTGGAGCAGGCGACCATCAGCCCGTTCTGGAGGGGGAACAACACTCAGCACCAGCTCCGCACCATGTTCCCACCACGGTGCTCCCACGGCCCTTCCAAAGCGTTCCCCCACCCAAACTAGGCAGGCGCAGGATGGGAGGACGGACGAGGTTCTGCTCCAAGGATTGCATCAACCCCAGGAGACCCATTCCAGCCAGGCCTCTCCCTCCTGCCCCGCCTGCTTTAGCAACCAGCAGCCCTCAGGATTTGCCTGTTCCTGGAAAATCCTCTTTCTGCTCTGCAGGGTGCACACCCCGCCCACCCCAGCCACTCACCCTCCCATTGATGTCCAGCTCTGTGGCCTCACTCCGGGTCACCCCACGCTCCAGCCTCTCCCACACCAGCTTGGCATCGTTCCTGGCACAGCACTGGTAGAGACTGAGGACCTCGGCACCGTCAGCCTCTGGGGAGACCTCGTAGCAAGGGTAGACGGAGTCGTCGGAGAAGATGCTGCTGGTGTCTGAGGGCTCCGAGGACTCTGACAACGCGTCCTCCTCCTCCTCCTCCTCCTCATAGTGCAGCTCCGGGTCGGAGGCATCCAGGCTGGAAGTGGGAACTGCAGCGTGTTCTCCTCCACTGCAGGCATCTGTCATCCGGCCTGGGCGGGGGGAGCGAGCCCAGCTTGGCCCCGCGCCCTGCCTGGGGCCAGGAGCCTCTGCCGGGTGGATGAGGGGGCACTCGGGACTGTCACTCCCCCTGTGCAGACACAGAGCGGGCGTGGGAACCATGGGGGCTCCGGCATCCCTCATCCCACTGGGAAGCCTCGGCTGCCTCCCGGCCTCCAGCACAGCCCGGGTTCCATCCTCTGCCCCGTGCAAACGGGGGTGTCTGGGTGCTGTGACACCCCAGGAGGGGAGCAGCCCCCCGCGGCACAGTGGGAAAACCAGGGGGACACCTCGGGAATTTGAGGGGTGGGTGAGTGTCCCGCTGTTTAGGCGCTGAGCCCGGGGGGGCGGTGGGGTTGGGAACGGCCCCAGGGCTGTAGAGGCGCATCAGGGAACCGAACAGCTGGGCTGCTCTGCGAAGCACCGGTAGGAAGGACACGTCCACCCCCTCAATGGCACACACAGGGTCTGAGCCCTTCCCAGCCGCCCTCCCCTTTTATCCAGGGCACATCCCAATAAATGCAAAGACTTTTCCCAGCGGAACAGCAGCCGGGAGCAGCTCCTGGCTCCCCCAGGACAAAGGACAGCCCTGGAACAGGAGCTGTGGGCAGGGACACGCTGGCTGAGCCTGGCAGCAGGAATTAAACCCTTTTGCTCCGACGCAGAAGCCAACAATTAACTGATGGGTGCCATGAAAGGAGGAAAGCCTTCAGAATTCCACTAAACTTTCCCACCCCTTAGATGTTCCCAAGCAGGGGATGGGGGATGGTCTTCTCACCTTGATCTTCCCTGGGGCTGCTCAGATCATCCCCGTGGGTCCCTCTTCAGCTGGGCAGCATCCCGGCCACAGCCAAGAGACGCCAAGGGACTGTGGAATGTCCCCTCTGTGCCGTCCGCAGGGAAAAAGAGGTTTGTGCTCTGTGGCTGCAGTGGCCTTTTGGCACCAAAGCTGTGACAACCTGCACGTTGATGTGGGCTCAGCTACCCAAGAGATCTTAAATTAAACTGTAGCTTAAAATGGCTCCATCCACCCTGAGCAGGATCAGGACAGGATTTAATGTCTTTAGCCAAGGAGCTGCTGGGAGCCCTGGGCTGTATTTTTATACCTGTCTCCCTTTGGCGTGGCAGTGCTGCCTGAGCAATCCCACAGGCTCAGCTGAAACCCCAAAAACTCCTCCCACCTGACCTTTTATCCAGGTGAATTGGCTGAGCAGATAAATCTGGGAAGCTGCTGTTCCAGCCAAGGGCTTGGACACCTGAACTGTGCAGGTGCACTCCGTAAACTCTGTGATTTCCCCTTGAAAGGTGCCTTGGAGTTTCCATCCCTCCTGCTCCACTGGGAATGGATTCCAAAGCTCCAAGGGCAGCCTTAGCCCAGGAGTTGCAAAAATTGTTTCCCGAATTACCCGTGCAGCCCGACTGCTCCCTTATCTTCAGCTTTAAAGGGTTTTGTTGCTGTTGCTGTTGTTTGTGGTTGGGAGGTTTTTATGTGTTTCCTGAAGTTCAAGGGCCATCTGGACTGTGAGATCTGGGACAGGGAACTTCTAGTCCCTGGATCAGCTCTTTTCTTGCCTAAAAGGCAGGAGTTTGGTGCCAAGGAAATCGTGGGAGGCCACGTTCCCTGTTTTCAGCAGCCACTGAGGCAGAGTCCCAAAGGGCACTTTGCTGCATCCTTGAACATGAAAATGGGGATCAGATGAAGGATCCCAGCTGTTTCCTCTGTGCTGGGAAGCACAGGCTGCGAATCCTGGTGCTGAGTATGAGGATCCTGGCGCTGAAAGTCCCGATGCTGATGCTGAACACGAGGATCCCAATGCTGAGTGTCAGAATCCTGATGCTGAATGTCCGGACCCCAGGCGTGGCATGGCCATCACGGTGTCACCCCGGTGTGACACCTCCTGCCGCCCTCTTGCTCTGCCTTACCTCAGGGAAGGACAGGGAGCAGATTTAGGGCTTAAGGAATCATCCTGGGAGCCATGTGCCGTAATCTGCTGCCTGGAAAAGCCAGGAGGCTCTGAGTCAGTTATGTAAAGACAGGGCTGGGTGCTGAGATGGGTGCCCAGGTGGGTGCCAGGGAGGGTGGCAGCACGGGAAGGTCTTGGTGGTTGCTACACACAACAGGCAGCCCCTCATCTGCTCCTGAAACACTGCGGGTACGTGATTTCATTCCTGTGGAAAAGAACAGGAATTCTCCTGCAGGAGCTCATGGCTGAAATTAGAATATAAAATGCAAATTTGATACATGCGAGGATGGCTCCTAGGCAAAAGCTGCCAGTACAAACAGGACCCTAATCCCCTAACACTAGCACCCTAACCCTGAAACTCTAACCCTAACCCAACACTAACCTATAAGCAGAAACCTAACTCTAAAACATAACTCTGAAGATAAAAAAAATCCCTACCCCAAAAAAACCCTAATTCTAACCCAAAATCTAACCCTAAAGGCTAACAATAATCCTAACAAAACCCCTAACCCTAAATCATAACGCGAACCCAAACCCTGAAGCTAAAACAAAAACCCAAATCAAAAGCAAACCCAACCCCTAACCATAACCCTAACCAAACACTTAACCCTCTCTGTACTATCCCAAACCCTACCCCTAATCGTGACACCGACCCCAACCCCCCAACCCTAACCCTACCCACCAAGACCTGCTGGTCCTGGCAGCTTTCATCTGGGAGCAACCCTTGGACATTCACAATTTTAGGAGCCAGAATCCCACATCCGGCCCCAAGGCGCCTGGCAGGGCAGCAGAGGATTCCTGTTATCCACAGGAGGAAAAACCCAACGCCCCAGAGTCTTGGGGGCAGAGGAGAGGCACCCCTGGGAGGCCAAGGCCAGTTAGACCAGTTGGTTCTGGCATCTTTCATCTGGGAGCAATCCTCAGACGTTCCCAGTTTATGGAGTCGAAATTCAACTTCTGGCTGTGGGTACTGGGCTGCAAAGGACAGCTTTTCTGCAGAGGAAGGAAAGCAGGGCCCCCCACTGCCTCGGGGGCAGCCAAGATGAGGTCCCTGGGAGGCCGGGGCAAGCCAGGCACGTCAGATCTGGCAGCTCTCGTCCGGAGCAGTCCTCGGACGTTCGCAGGTTTAGGAGGTGGAATCCCATTGTCCGCCTCAGGCGCCTGGCTGTGACAGAAGGGTCTTTTCCATGGGAAGTAAAGGCTGGTGCCCCAGGGTCTTGGGAAGAGATGAGAGGTGGCCCCTGGCAGTCTAAGGCCAGCCAGACCTATCGGTCCTGGCAGTTTGGGAGCAACTCTCGAACTTTTGCACTTTTAGGAGGTGTATTTCCACATTGGACTGCTGGTATTGGCCTGGAAAGATAGCTTTCCTCCACAGGAAGGAAAATCCAGCACCCAGTGTCTCTGGAGCAGCTGAGAGGTGGCCCTCGGGAGGCCACGGCCAGGCAGATCCATGGGTCCTGGCAGCTTTTGTCTGGGAGCGATCCTCGAATGTTTGCAGTTTAGGAGGGGGAATCCTGCTCGCATCTCCGGGCGCCTGGGCGTGAAGGAGGGCTTTATTCCACAGGGAGGGAAGTCTGGCAACCCAGTGTCTCAGGGGCAGCTGAGAGGTGGCTCCCAGGAGTCCAAGGCCAGCCACACCCTGGCAGATTTCATCTGGCAACGATCCTCAAACATTCCTAATTTTAGGAGGCGGAATCCCACTCTCCTCCACGAGTGCCCTGCTTGTTTCCACAGGAGGGAAAGCCTGGCGCTCCACTGCCTCGGGGGAAGATGAGAGGCAGCCCCTGGGAGTTCAAGCCCAGCCAGACCTGTTGGACCTGAATGCTCTTGTCTGGGAGCAATCCTTGGACATTTGCAGTTTTAGGAGGCAGAATCCCACTTTTGGCCATGGAGGCGGCAAAGGATGGCCCTTTCCCACAGGAGGGAAAGCCTGGCCCTACCTTTGCCATGCCCTGCCCGGCCTTGCCTGCTTCTCCTAGGGCTCTCCTTGCCTTGCCTACCTCTCCCTTGCCTTGCCTCGTCAACCCAACCCTTGATTTTCCTTGCCCTGCTTCCCCTCCCTTACCTGGAATTGCCTTTCTCACGCAGCCCCTACTTTGACTTCCCGTCCTGGGTGTCTCCAAAAATGTGCATTGTGTTCCACATTTCTCCTCTCTCAATCCACGCAGTTGGTGTTACTGTCCCTTTAGGGCCATGGGGTGTTTTACTCTGGTTTGCCGAGGTGGGAGGTTTTGGGGGGTCCCTTGAAAAGACAGGGACAGGCACACACAGAGCTCTCTTTTTTGTTCTTGCCCAGATGCCAAGAGAGTTGCCTGGGGCAGGTTTCCCAAGCCCAGTCAGCGAGAGGCAGAAGATCTCTTTTGTTCCTCTCTGGGTGTTGGAGAATCTCAATACCTTTTTGGCCGCTCTTGCTGGGGTAACTAATGAGAGATAGTTTCTTCGAATTTTTTTCCTAACCCCCCTTGCCTTGTCTTCCCGACCCCTCCTTGTCCTTCCTTCGGCTCCCCTGCCTTGCATTGCCTTTCTCACCCACGCACCACCTTGACTTCCCTACCCCTTTTCCCCTGGCTTTGCCTTGCCTTGCCTGCTCCTCCTATGATTCCTCTGCCTTGCCTCCCCCTCCCTTGCCTTTCCCTTCCCAACATTGCATTTCCTTGCCATTCCAGGCCATCTCTTGCCTTGCTGTGCATGCTCCAACTTCGCACTTCCTTACTGAGCCCTCTGTGTCCTACCCTTGCCCTTCTTACCCCTTCACTGCCTCGTTTTGCCTTGCTCACCCATTCCCAACCTTGACTTCTTTACCCCTTTTTTCCTGGCCTGCCCTTCCCTTGCAAGCCTCTCCTCTGACTTGCCTTCTCTTGCCTCCCCCAACCTTGTCTTGCCTTGCAAACCCACCCCAGGCCTTGCCCTGCTTACCTTTCCCTTCCCTGCCATGGCCTTACTACTCATCCCCCACCTCATCCTCCTCACCTCGTCCTTCTCTGTCTTTACCTTGCCTTCACTGCCTGGCCTTTGCCTTTGCCCTGCCCTGCCCTGCCTACAACTTCTGGGCCTTCTCTCGCCTGCCACTCCACCCACCCTTTGGGTTCCTCCTTCTTGCCCTGCTCTTGCCTTGCCTTGCCTGCCCCAACCCTGCATTGCCTTAGCAACACATCTGCCACCTTGCCTTGAACAGTGTTGCATCTCCATCCCTCTCCTCAACTTCCCTTCCCTTTTCTTTTCTGGCCTTGCCTGCCCTGCCCTGCCCTTCCTTTGACCTGCCTTCTTTGCATCCCACTCCCATCTCTTCCCTACCCTTTCCTTGCCTTGCCTTGAATTAGCTACAACTCCCTTGCCTTGCCTTGCCTTTCATTGCCTTTCTCCCTTGCCTTGCCTTGCCTTGCAAACCAGCCTCTTGCCCTGCTCTTCCCTGCCTACCCCTCCCTCATGCTTGGCACGGGCTTGCACACCCATCCCCTCCCTTGCCCTGCCTCTCCTACCCCAACCCCGCATTCCGTTACCGTCTCTGTCTCCTTCCCTTGACCTTCCCACCACGCCTTTGCCTGGCAGTGCCTTGCTCACTCATCCCCCACCTTGACGTCCCTTCCCTCCTTCCTTGCCTTGCCTTGTCTTGCCTGCTCCTCTTATAGCTCATTGCCCGGCAAACCCGCCCCTTGCTTTGCCTAGCTCTGCCTACACTTCCCTTCCCTTGCTTTGCCTTTCATACCCATCCCTGCCTTGACCTGCCTATCCCTTTCTTCCCACACTTGCCATGCCTTCCCTTCCCCTTCCCTTCCCCTTCCCTTCCCCTCCCTTCCCTTCCCTTCCCTTCCCTTCCCTTCCCTTCCCTTCCCTTCCCTTCCTTTGCCTCTCCTCACCTCACCTCACCTTGCCTTGCCTTGCCTTGCCACCACAGCCCGTGGCATAAATCAAACCTCTCCTGATGGGAGAGAGTTTTTAAAGTCCTTGCCAGGAGTTAGTTTGAGAGACAAATGGAGACTTTTAGTCTTTGCTGCTGCTAGATAGTTGTTTATTAAGTCTTATCAAAGAAACAGAGTCACTAGCATGATCCACACACAGCACAGAGCAGAGGATGCAGGAGAAAGCTGAATTATCAAGTTTTACACAGCCTTTTAAAGATAATTTAACCAATGGTTACTAAAAACGTACATTATTTTCACTTTCCTACCAATGATTCAGTAACACAGCCAGGAACTGTGGAATTCTTTGTCCATCCCAAATTACTTTTACTGCAGAACATGGAGTAGTAGAAAAAGAAGGTTTGGAGAACAACAACAATCCTCCATTTTGATGTTTTTTGCTCTTATCTATTTATTACAAGGAGAAGCCCAAAACCTCTAAATTTTTCACCCTGTGACAATCTCACTTATCTATCACCTAATTCACACCACTGTATTTTCTAGCTCTTGTCTGATCGTTGGCAATTTTTTCCATGGACCAAGGTCAAAACAGTGTTGTTCAGGGGGGTAAAAACCCTTCAAAACAGGCAGAGAAATATTCTTGGCACTCTGGGTTCCTACACCTTGCCTTGCCCTGCCTCGCCTTGTCTTGCCTTGCCTTGCCCTGCCTTGTCTTGCCTTACCTCCCTGTCCCTGCTTGGCCTTGTCTTGCCTTGCCTTGCCTTGCCCTGCCTTGCCTTGCCCTGCCTTGCCCTGCCCTGCCTCCCTGTCCCTGCCTGCCCTACCCATCCCTTACCTTCCTCTGCCTTGCCTCACCTACAACTTCTGGGCCTTCTCTTGCCCTGCTTTGCTTTCCCCTCGCTGCTCTTGCCTTGCCTTTCCTACCTCTCCCCTGACTTGCCTGGAATTGCCGACACTCCCATGGCACTGCCTGGCCTGCACCAGAGCAGAGCGAGGGCGTGGCAGGCGAGGCAATGCAAGGCAAGGCAGATGCAGGCAAGGGAAGGCAGAGCAAGGGGGGGCTAGGCAGAGCTAGGCAGTGGCACTGAAGGCAAGGCAAGCCGAGCGACTCCAAGTGGATTTTTTGGGAAGCAAAGGATGTAGTCCCAGTGTTGGGGGAGCAGCTGGTAAGGTACCCTGGGGAGGTAAATGCCAGTGAGACATTTCTGTCCTGGCGCCTTTGGTGTAGGGGCACTGCTTGGATTTGGATTTGATACTGGAGGTGCTGTCCAAGTTTGTGTTGGTGCACAGCTGAAAGAGGAGGCCAGTGCTTTTCCATGGGAAGGAAAGCGTGTAGCCCCCGTGTTTCAGGTGCAGATAAGAAGCTGCCACGTGCAGGTAAAGGGCAGCAGCATCTTTCTGTCCTGACATATTTGGTGAGGAAGCATTTCCTGGACTTGTACAATTAGGGAGCTGGTATGCATCTTTTGAAGGTGGTCTCAGGTTCAATCTAGCATGTCGTTTGCACCTTCAGAGGTGGCCTCTTAAAATTTTGGCAGTACATTTCTTTTGGGCAAGTTAAGCAGCTATGCTGAGTCTTGGTGTGCAGCTGGTATCGTGCCCAGGGCAGGTAATGCTCAGAAACAGTTTTCTGGCACCTTTGTTACGGGATCAATCCCTGGATGTTTTCTGCTTTGAAGGAGGGATCCCATTTCTTTTGAGATGGTCTCGTAGTTCCTCTCTTTGGCAAGGAAACCACTTTTGGATCCACACTTTGGGTGGTCGTGGTGAATTTAAAGGCTCTCCCCAACAGGCATTTCTGTTGGAACTGTTACAGTGGGAATGCAAAAGCCAGACTGTTGAGCTGCTTCTCCCGGTACCTTTCGTGTGGGAGCCATCCCTGGTGCCGTTCAGTTTGGATCCCGATTCCGTGCGCCTGAGGCTTAGGAGGGTACACGGAGCTGAGAAGGAAAAGGGCAGATACCAGGGCGGGTTCCATGGGTTGGCACCGGAGGCGGCAGCAGCTCTCTCAGCTGACACTTCTGCGAGCTGTGGTTTTGCCGGATGTTTTCAAGTTTGTCACCGGACTCAGCGAGAATGAAAAAACCTCTTAGCGCCGAGGAGCTCGTGTGTCCTCTTGAGTGGGGTGCAACTAAGAGTTTGTACTTGGAAGGAGAAGATCAGCACGATCTCTCTGTGCTGACCCGGTGCATTTGAGAGCAGGGACGTTTGCAGCTCGGATGCACGCGTTGGGTGATTCCGACGAGCGAGGTGCGTTCGCTTCCTTTGCAAGTCCGCAGCGGCATCGTGTGGTTGTTTGGATGAGCGCTGACAGTGCCCAGGTAAATCCAAGCGCTTTTCTGGCCCGGCCCCGTTCGTGTGGGAGCAGTGGGAGCGGGGGCTCCTTTGTGCATCCTGGCTCCGGGAGGCTGAACGAATGTGATCGTGCCTACAGCTGGGAAGGAAGACGAATCGTCTCATTGTCGGCCGTGCAGATCATAGGCTGCAAAAGGAAGGAGAATTCCAGCACCGCCTCTTTCCCGGGGAACCTTGTCTGTGGGACCGTCTGCGGAACGTCCCCGGCTTTGTAGCTGCACTCTGGGAGACGGAAAGGACGTGAGTGTACCCAGAGCTGAGCGCACAGAGCTGCGTGTGCTGCACTTTCTGAGCTGCAAGGAGAAAGTGAAGACCGGTGCTTCCTTTTTGTTCTGGGACCTTTGGGATGGGAGCAATTGCTGGGCGCAGTAAGTGTTGAAGCTGGGCTCTGCAAGAGTGAAAGACGGGGATGGTCCATGCGGCTGAGCAGGGAAGTGCAGAACTCCGGGGGGATGCGCTGCTTTTCACAGGATGCGAGGTACATTTGGAGACAGCAGCAGCCGGCTGAGAGGGCATCTTTGGTGACCAATCTTTACCCTTGAGGCAGTTCCGTTGGGTTCGAGAGCTCTGTAGGACTGAAAGAAAGAATGGACATGGAGTTTGGAAGGAGAGCTCCTAGCCCCGGGGCACATGGTGCTGTTGATATCCTTCAAAGAGAACGTGGAACCCAGAACGTTGTCTCCTCTGCTGTTTCCAGAGGGAAATGATGGAGCTGCGTTCAGCGAGAGAGCAAAAATGTGAACGTGTGCTTTTCTTCTCGGCTACGTTTACCTTAAGATTCTTTGCACCTCGGAGTCTAAAGCTAAACGGAACTCGGCACTGTCAGCGCTCATCCAAACAACCACACGATGCCGCTGCGGACTTGCAAAGGAAGCGAACGCACCTCGCTCGTCGGAATCACCCAACGCGTGCATCCGAGTTGCAGACGCCCCTGCTCTCAAATGCACCGGGTCAGCACAGAAAGATCGCGCTGATCTTCCCCTTCCAAGTACAAACTCTTAGTTGCACCCCACACGAACTCCTCTGCCCTCGGGGCTGTGGCGCCTCAGGCGCCAGAAGCGGGGTGGGGCCACGGGGAGCAGCCAAAGGGCTGCTGGTGCGCTTGGGGGGCAGGACACAGCCCGAAGGGCTGCAGCCGCTGGCTGTGGCCACGGCTGTGGGGCACGGCGACTCCCCCGGCACCCCTGGCTACCACCCCCGCCCGAGTACCCCGGAGGGCGGCGGGACGGTGCGAGCCCGTCAGCGCCGGGGCCTCGGCCCTGCTCTTGCCCCTTCTTATTTCCCCCGGGTTGGTTTCTCATCTCTTCTGTGCTCCCGCTCTTCCCAAAACCACGCTCTCTCTCCCGACCCGCGCCAGCTGCGGCACGACACCTGCACGGGCTAAGGGGAATGCCGCGGGGCTGGCGAGGGCGGCGGCACGGACGGGCCCGCTCGCCACTGCCGAGGGCTGCAGCGAGCGAGGGAGCGCTCGGGGGATGCCCCGGCTCCCTGGCTGCCGCTCGGCACCGCGCACCGAGCGAGCCGCCGCTGTTGTGCTGAGCCTGAGCTGGGGCCGAGGAGCCCGTTTGGCGGCCGGGCGAGCAAATGCCCGTTCCTGGGAACGGCCGCGAGCCCCCCGCCCCAAACGGCGGCGTCGCCCGCGAGCCGGGAGTTCTGCATCGCTCCCGCCGCCCAAGCGCCGCCGCAGCCGGGCCAGCAGCCGCCGCTGCCCTCCGGCCGCTCTCTGTCTCGCTTTTTCTCGCTCTCCTGGCCCAAAAAGCCACGCCGGCATTGCGGCTTTGCAGCCCGGCTTTGCCGGAGCCAGCACCGCATCCCCTGCCCGGCTCTCCCGAAAGCCTGAAGCTGCCGGCTCGCTCGGAGGGACGCTCCCAGCGCCTCCGCCTGCTACGGTTGGTTTTGGGGAGCAGGGGAATGGGAGAAAAAAAAGAACAAATAGCATCAAACTGAAGGAAGGTGGTGGCGGGGATGGGACGGGACGGGAAGGAATGGACGAGACGACTTCAGGTTCTTTTGTCGAGCTGTTGGACGCCGAGAGCTTGTCCTACGACTCGTGGCAGATGGGAGAAACAACCCCGCTTGGTGGGATGGCAGGACTGGATTTGGGTTGTTTCAGGACGGGGAGGCGATGTTGGTTTCTCTCATTCTTTCGGTGACCAGTAGCTCGCTGGGCAGTGCCAGCCCGGCGGGCTTTGGGTGGCACTGGGGCACGGGGCTTAGAGGGAATTTTCCCGAGGCTCCGGGCCGCTAAAGCCCCCCGGGACAGGCGTTGCTGCTCCCGTGCCCAACGCCCCAGGAACGGGTCTCACGCAGCGGCACCGGGAGCACCCAGGCCCAGCCCTGTCCCGGTGCCAGGCAGTGGCTGCGCCTCGGGGAGCCTCAACCCTCTCCCTCTTCTTCCTGCAGCATCTGCCCCGTCCGTTGCCTCCCCTTCCCGTGAACGCCGCCAAGCGCCGAGGCATGGTGTGCCCCAGCCCCGGGCTCAGCTCTCAGGGGCAATCGAGCTCCAGCGAGGAAGAGCAGCATGGTGGCGAGCCAGACCTGCTGTGGCTGGCCGACCTCACAGGCGCCCACATCGGCTTGGCCCCGATCTGCGAGGACCCCGAGGATCGCTGCAGCATCTGGGAGAATCTGGTGAGTCTGGTGGACTTCCAGTGCCCAGGCTTTCCCCTGACCTCTGAGGAGCTGTGCCAGTACATCGATATTCCCCACACGCCCACGTCCTCCTCCACCACCACGAGCACCGTGACCACGCGCCAGGCCGTGCCCCAGCCCCCTCTGCCCACGGGGGACATCGACTACAAGAGCAACGCACACGTCAGGCCGCCCTACTCCTACGCCACCCTCATCTGCATGGCCATGGAAGCCAGCAAGAAGCCCAAAATCACCCTCGCAGCCATCTGCAAGTGGATCAGCGACAACTTCTGCTACTTCCGCCGTGGCGATCCCAGCTGGCAGGTAGGAGGAGATCTGGAGCCCTCTCTGGACTGCCCAGGGTTCTTTCCACAGCCTCCACCCTGCCTGGCAGGGTCCCGTGGCCGTGCTGGATGGCACTGGCAGGAGAGTGGCAGCTGCTGGGCAAGGGCTGGGACAGGAGAGAGCTTGGCTGTGCACAAACGCCACGGCCGCAGGGCTGGCAGAGGGAAAGAGCCCTGCTGGGGGAGAGCCTGGGGCCAGTTTGGGAGCAGGAGGTGCCCGTTGGGTTCGTGGCCCCTGAGGTCCTCTTGGCCTCTCGTTGCCGACCTTCCTGGAGCTCTTGTGGGGTCCCAAGGCCCTCGGGGCTGAGCACACGTGCAGAAGACGCCAGGTTGAGCGTCCCTGAGTGCTGAGGACTGAGCACAGGACGGGAGGGATGGAGATGCCACTTGCTGAACAAGTCCCTGGCTGGGCAGGTGCCGAGCACAAGCGCTGCTGCTGCTGCTGCTGTTGGCCAAGCAGGGCAGGGCGCTGGGCTCCTGGCCCCAGGCACAGGCCAAGGAGGCTCCGGTGCTGGCAGCAAATGCTGAGAGTTGCAGAGGGAAGCCTAAG
Source organism: Corvus kubaryi (assembly GCF_017639235.1). Classification (NCBI taxonomy): domain Eukaryota; kingdom Metazoa; phylum Chordata; class Aves; order Passeriformes; family Corvidae; genus Corvus; species Corvus kubaryi. The sequence continues at coordinate 41,205 of NW_024581097.1, read as the reverse complement.
AGAGGTCAGAGAGGGCTGCTGTCCCCAGAGAGCACGAACATGTCCTCAGGGGCAAGGGGACAGCCCCCAGGCTCGCCAGCTTTGGGCACAGCCCCAGAGCGGCTTTTCCCAGCCCCCTTGGCTCGCTGCCTTCCTCCTCTGGCCCAGGATGCTTTCTAGGAGAGGATAGGGCAGGACAGGGCAGTAGGGCCCTGGATGGGTCCTGCCCCTGCTTGGGTTCTTGCTGGCCCAAATTTGCAGCAAGCCCACAATCCTGGGCAGCCGTGATCACCCAGCCAGGGCTGGGCACACCGGCTCCAAACATCCTGCCCAGCCATTGCCCACCTTCTCCCTGACCCTGGGGTCTCCAGCAGGCCTGGAAGCCCATCACTGGTGAGACAAGCCCTCCCGGTCCCTCTCAGAGCCACCTGGCTGCCCCAGCCTTCCCTGGGCTTGGGCAACTCTGGGAGTGCTTGGCAAGTAGGATCTGGCTGCTTTGGCTTGGCTTTGGGGAGCCCAGGCTGGGGCATTGCCCAACAACTGAATTTCCTTTCTTTTGGGTTTTTTGCTGCACTCCAGGCACATACAGGGATTCAGGGGATTTCCTTCAGGGCACGCAGCAGCCTGGCACACCTTGATGTTGCCATTTCTGCTTTCTTTTACCAAGGGGCCTCCCTGAAAAATGTGCTTTTTGCAGCAGACTCCGCACAGGTCTGCCCCCAACAGCAGACAGGCATTCAGCCCTGGGGTTTGTTCTCTTTTGCATCTAGAGCTCCATCCGGCACAACCTCTGCATCAACAAGCGCTTCATCAAGGTGCCCCGGGAGAAGGGCGAGCCAGGCAGAGGTGCGTTTTGGAAGCTTCACCCCCGATACGCTGAGCAGCTCCAGAGCAGCACCTCCAAAGAGCTTCCAGAGCCAGCCTCCACCAAAAGAGCCCAGCAAGAAGCACAGTGTGTCCTCAGCCCGGCCACTCTGGCCTGCAGCTCCCAGAGCAGCCTCGAGGTAGGCGCGGAGCTGCAGCAGCTGCTGCAAGAGTTTGAAGAGTTTGAAAGCAGCCACAGCTGGAACCCTGTGGAGAACGAAGCGGGGCAGCAGCAGCAGCACAACCAGCCCTGGCCCACGCCACTGGCCGAGGTGTCTTGGCTTCCCAGCTCTGCCTCGGGGCCCCAGGAAGAGCCGAGCGAGCTGATGGAGCTGAAGGGCAGCACTGACTGGGAGGCTCTCCTTGACTTTGCCCCGGAGCAAGGAGACTTCTCCGCCCTTGAGCACCTGGAGCTCCCACTTCCCAGCCCGCCCGGTGTTGTGCACCCAACAGCACAAGGGCAGCAGCAAGTCCTCCCCGAAGGCAGCCCCACCAAGCTGGGCTTGGACGAAACCCTGACGGCCACAGCTTTCCTGAAGGCTGTCTGGCACGAGGAGATGAGAGACAGCCCCTCCGACGGCATCCCCGCTGTGCAGGGGGCTGAAAACATCCAGGCCTCTTTGCCAGAGGGGGATGCCATAGATTGGGAATCTCTGGCCCACATAGGAGTCTATTAGAGATGGGAGATGGTACAAGATTAGATTCGATTAGAATAGATTAGATTAGATTAGATTAGAGTAGATGGATTTAGGGGGGGCTTTCTGGGTGGGATGTAGGAGGGGCCTTGGGGGTGGGTGTAGATGTTTTTATGGACAAGGTTTCTTTTTGCTGCTTTCTGTTCTGTTTTTTGCTTGGGGAACGCTGTGAAGAGCCGCACAGATAGTTCACCACTCTAATTTGTTTCATTTTATTAACAATTTTTAAGAGATAAAGAAAACAAAGTAGAGAAGAACTCCCCTTTTACCTTCTAGTTTCCCTTCAGCACCGCCTGACTCTGCCTGAGCCTCTGCCCTGCAGGCAGGGACGGGAGATCTGCCCTGCCCAGCGCTGCTCCCACACCCAGCCCCAGCACAGGGCAGCTCTCAGCTGCTTCCACGGGGGCACAGCAATTCCCCAGGGGGAAACTGAGGCACGAGCCAGCACCAGCGTGCCCGCGGATCCACAGCCGCGGGCTGTGACACGAGACACGAGAGCGGCTCTGCTCGGTGTGCTGAGACCCGGCAGCCTCGCAAATCCCCTTCCCTGCCCCTGCAGGCAGCTCCTGGGGCTGACACGGAGCCAGGGCCAGGGTCCGTCCCCAGCTGGCCCTGGAGATGCTCTGAGAAGCCCAAGTGGCTTCGGGGCCCTCGTGGTCCTGGGCAGTGATTTTATTAGAGATGGGAGATGATGGACGATAGATGATAGATTTTAGACGTTAGATGGTTGATTATAGATTATAGATTATATATAGATTATATAGATTATATAGATTATATAGATTATAGGTGGTAGATGGTACACGATAGATGATAGATGACAGATGATAAAATGATAGATGATAGAAGATAGATGATCAAAAATAGATTATAGAAGATAGAAGATAGATGATAGATGATAAATGATAAATGATAAATAGATGGTGGATGAGATTAGATTCAATTAGATGAGATTAGATGAGATGCACTTCGGAAGGGCTTTGGGGGTGGGTGGGTGTAGATGTTTATATCAACAAGGTTTCTTTTCGCTGCTTTCTGTTCTATTTTCTGCTTGGGGAATGATGTTGAAGAGCTGCACAGATACTTCGCCACTTAAACTGTTTCCTTTTTATTAACAACTTTTAAGAGGTATAATAAAGAAAGTAAAGCAGAAAATAACTGCATCCTGAGTGTTTTGTAGCTGGTGAACAAGTTTTTTCCAGCAGGCCCGATCTCCGAAATGCACCACCACCTTGGGGCACAGATGGGGCTTTGTACTGATGGAGCCAGGCTGGGAGAGCTGGGGGTGCTCACCTGGAGAGGAGAAGGATCCAGAGAGACCCTGGAGGCCCTTCCAGGGACTAAAGGGGCTCCAGGAGAGCTGCAGAGGGACTGGGGACAAGGGCCAGAGGGGTCAGGACATAGGGAATGGCTTCCCAGTGCCAGAGGGCAGGGCTGGATGGGATTTTGGGAAGGAATCCATCCCTGGGAGGGTGGGCAGGCCCTGGCACAGGGTGCCCAGAGCAGCTGTGGCTGCCCCTGGATCCCCGGCAGTGCCCACGGCTGGGTTGGACATTGGGGCTGGGAGCAGCCTGGGACAGTGGGAGCTGTCCCTGCCCACGGCAGGGGTGGCACTGGATGAGCTCAAAGGTCCCATCCCACCCAACCCACGCTGTGGTTTCGTGATTTGGGGGTCTCAGGGTGTGGTGGTTCAGCTGCCACCACTCCTGGCACGACCTTCATCCCACCCACAGCAGCTGCTGGCTCTGCCCGTCACCATCCTGAGCTCTGCTGGGAAATGGGGCTGGCTGGCTGCTTCCCAAACATCTCCACAGGGAGTTTTGTGGGGTGCAAAGCCATGGAGCAAACCCGACCCCAGAAAGGATGGGACACAAATGTCCCCAATGCTTTGAACGCTGCCCCAGCCCATCCTGTGCCAGGCCTGGAGCTCACCACGTCCCCGTGCCCCGGGCATCAGGGACAGGGTCCCCTCCACAGTGGGGCCTGGTGTCTCCTGGGAGTCTGAGCATGGGGTGGGGGGGCAGATGACCTGCAATAAAGAGTTAGAATTGAAAAAAAATTAATAAAAAATAATAGAAATGATCATAAAAAACGAAAGAAATCTAGAAATAAAGACTGTCGATAAAACAAAGAGATAAAAACGTAGAAATAAATAACGATAATGTTATTAATAATAAATAATTCTAAATTATTATTATTAATAAATAATCATTTGGTAATAAATTGTTAATAAAGACAATAATAAAATGAATAATACTAAAATTAATAATAAAGAATAATGACAATAATGATGATGATGATAATAATTAAATGATAATAATTTAATAATAATAATAATAAAGAAACCAGAAGTAAAGGCTGGCACTGAAGAGCCCGAGGGTTGGTGGAGAAGGAGGTGGGGGGAATTTGGGGCACCATGAAGCACCACTCGCTCACCACAGCTCTGGCCCCGCCAGGAGGGAAATTTGAGACTGAAGCGTATCCAGGCAGGGAAATTATTTTCCAGAATGAAAGGCAAAACCCCTCAAAACCTCCCAAAATTCAGCTTTCTTTGCTCAGCCCAGCGCCCGTTCCAGCCCAGGCCCTGCAATGCCCCACGGGGGCACACTGGGATGGGTAAAATGGGTAAACTGGGATGGGGGCACTGGGACCGAGTTGGTTTTGCTCAGCCTGGTTTTTGGCAGTGGGGGGCACAGAGGTGGCTGCTGTGAGAAGCTGCCAGAAGCTTCCACCGTGTCCGGCAGAGCCAAGCCCTGGTGGCTCAGAGGATGGACACAGCACTGGCCAAGGCTGGGCCAGTCAGAGACAGCGGTAATGCCTCTGGGATAAGAGATTTCAGAAGAAATCAAAGCAAAGGTGGTGGCAGAGTTTTAATTCCAGCCAGAGAAGAGCAGGGTGAGAACACGAGAGGGAAATGACGCGGAGACACCAAGGGCAGGGGGGAAGGAGGGGCAGGAGGAGCCGGAGCCGAGATTCCTCTGCAGGCCGTGGTGAGATCCCTGGGGATCCCCGGGGGATGCAGAGATCCACCCACAGCCCCTGGAGATCCCCGGGGGATGCAGAGATCCACCCGCAGCCCCTGGAGATCCACGGGGGGGGCAGAGATCCACCCGCAGCCCCTGGGGATCCCCGGGGGGTGCAGAGATCCACCCACAGCCCCTGGGGATCCATGGAGGATGCAGAGATCCATGGGGGATGCAGAGATCCATAAGGATGCAGAGATCCACCCGCAGCCCCTGGGGATCCACAGGGAATCCAGAGATCCATGGGGGGTGCAGAGATCCCCCCGCAGCCCCTGGGGGAGTCCCTGCTGGAGCAGGAGATGCCTGGGATGAGGCTGGGACCCCGTGGGAGCCCCGTGGACAGAGGGGCCCTGCTGGAGCAGCCTGTCCTGGCAGGGCTGACCCCAGGGCAGAGTGACCCCGGGGCTGCAGCGGTGTGAGGGGGCTGCAGAGGGGTGAGGGGGCTGCAGAGGTGTGGAGGGGCTGCAGAGCTGTGAGGGGCTGCAGAGGGGTGAGGGGCTGCAGAGCTGTGGAGGGGCTGCAGAGGGGTGAGGGGCTGCAGAGCTGTGAGGGGCTGCAGAGCTGTGGAGGGGCTGCAGAGGGGTGAGGGGGCTGCTGCCGGGGGCTGCAGCCACACTGGAGAAGTTCCTGGAGAAGTCTCCCACGGGAGGGACCCCAGGGTGCAGCAGGGGAGCAGCTCCTGTCCCTGAGCAGCGGGAGAAGGGGATGAACTGCCCACGGCCCCCACCCCATGTCCGGGCCCCCCTGGGGTAGGAGGCGGAGCTGGGCAGGAGGGAGGGGTGGGGGGGAAGGTGTTTTCAAGGGTTTGTTTCACTTCTCACTACCCTGCCCCGATTTTGTCGGCAATAAATTCATTTTCTATCTCTAAGCCGAGCCCGTTTTGCCTTCAATGGCCCTGAGGAGTGACCTCTCCTGGTCCCTATCCCAGCTCACGATTCGAGTCTCACTCCTCCGGCCAGCGCAGAGGGGAGCGGGCGAGCGGCTCTCGCGGGTGCCTGGCCAGCGGCACCCCAGGACAGGGGCGCTCTGGGATGGGGGGCACTGGGCAAACTGGGATGGGGAGGAGCGGGGTCGGTGGGGGGCAAACGGGACTGGTAGGGGGTGAGGGGGCAGTGTGAGGGCAGGGAAGGACACTGGGACCAGTTTCTGGGCAATGAGGGGCTCCGGGGTGCCCCAACCCAAGGGGGTCTGTGCTTCCCCCTCCTCCCCCCATGCCCCCCACACGAGGAGCAACTTCTGTTCCGTTTTGGGGGCCCTGGATGTGCAGGGGCACCCTGGGCTGTCCTGGAGAGCCCCCAGCCCCTGGTTTTAGGTCCCGCATCCCACTGGGGTCCCAGTCCACTCACCTGGAGGATTCTCTTCCAGCTCCAGGGGGGTCAGGAAAGCCCCCCACAAACCCACTCTGCTCCTGGGGAGCTGCAGCCCAGGCACTGGGGGACACCAGCTGTCAGGGGTGTCTGTCCCTGCACATCCACGGCCCCCCCAATCCCTCCACAGCACCCCAAGCTCCCTCACAGCCCTCTCCCCCTGCTGCCCGCTGTGTCCCCCACTCCCAACGCCTCGGAGTCCCCCCCGGTGCCCCCCACTCGCCCAGGCAGGGTGTCCTGGCCCCCGGGGAATGAGGTTGTTCCCACCCAGGAGCCCCCCCAGCTCTTCCTGGGGGAGTGGGTGAGGGGTACCCCCGAACCCTGCAGAGCCGGGGGGGGAGGGCTGGGCACTGGCAGCACCCCAGCTCTGACCCCGTCCTCCAGCCTGGCACAGCCCCCCACCCCCAGGGACCCCAGACAGGCCCCGGCCTGGCACAGAGCCCCTCCCCCAGCCCGGAGGACACCCCCCCTTTCCCTTCCCTCCCTCTCCCACCACCCTTCCATCCTGCCCTGCTGGGTGACCTCGGGCCGGGGCACCACCCACGGGATGGGGTCAGTGCCCAACCCCCCGTGCCCCCCGCGCCCCCGCATCTCCACTCACAGGCGGGGGCGGCTCCTCGCTCCTCAGGGCTGCGGTGGGTGAGGGTCCGGCCATGGGTCACCTGCTGTGGGGGAGGGACAGTGTGGGAGACCCCCCCATCCCCTCCCCAGTGCTTCCCGTTACCCACCCAGGATGGGGAGGGAAGATACCGGGGGGGGCGATTTGGGACAATCGAGGAGTGGGGGGGCAAAAGGGACAAGACAGGGGACACTGGGGGACACTGGGGGGGCAGAATGCGGGGCAAGGAGCGGGCGAGGGCGACGTGAGGGTGGGCTGTGGTGGGGACGGGCTGGAGGTGCAGACCGCACTGGGGGGAGCCTGGCACAACCCCGGTTCCCCCCTCCCTCCGGTGCCCCCTGCCCCCGTGCCCACCTGGTTCTGGAGCCCCCGCCCCCGTGTCCCCCCGGTCCCGGTGCCGCCGGGGGGG